>NC_073304.1:8285921-8588421 GCF_027595985.1 Sorex araneus
CCCCAGTTGGTGCTGGGCAGGAAAAGGTGCTCCTTCAGAGGTGCTCCTCCAGGCCATGTCTGCGGGGAAGAACCCCAGATTCCAGCCGATGGGGCGGGGGGGGGGGAGAGGGGGGCGCGTGGGGGAAGGGATGCGTTCCTGCCCTCTGCAGCCTCCTTGCTCTCTGGGTCTGCAGGTGACGCGTGCTGAGCCCCAGAAGTCCTGCTCCAAGGTGACCGTCAGCTGTCAGCACATCTGCCAGTGCCGGCCCCCGCCCCCGCTGCCCCCTCCCCCACCGCCCCCGCCGCCCCCCAGGCTCCTCCTGGCTCCAGGTAAGTCTTCGGGGCCATTCTGGGCGCTGTGCAGGGCCCGGGCGGGGCCGGGAGCCGGAGCAGAGGGCAGCCTGTCCGCCTTTGTAATTTTCCATTGGCCGAGCAGGAGGGAAGCCAAGGCCCAACTTTCCCTGCAGTCTGCAGAGCGCAGGCTCTCGCCTCTCTCGCCCGCCGTTCCGGGAGCTGGAGCAGGAGGAAGCTTCCTCCTCGCCTAATCAGATAAAAGTCAGTTTCCATTTGATGAGTGGCCACGGACGGGCCTGCAGGCTGCCCAGGGGCCAGCCTTCCAGGGGGCAGGCGCGGGGCTCTGCCCACACATGGGGGGCCCATGACTGAGATTCATTCTCATTGGAGGAGGCGTTGGGGAGGGAGCCCGGGCGGAGACTCGGGGCGCAGGGCGAGCTCCCGGGGTGCCTCTCGGCAGCCAACCCTGCTCAATACCCTCCTTTGATGGCCGGGCCCGGGGTTCATCCATGAGCTGTGTCATGGCTTGGACGTGCAGACAAAGGCGGGTTTCTCCGGCCTCCTCGGGTGAAGGCTCCTGCTGCCAGTTGTCGGTGGAGGAGGTCGATGTGCCCGAAGCGCATCGCTGCCCTTTTAGCCCGTAGAGTGTGGAGACCCCGCGTGCGTCTCCCCCCAACTCCGCCAGACGGGAATGGTTCTGGGGAGGTATGTCCTCGGGGTGGCGATTTGCAGGTCCTGGGGCCGTGTTGCGGTGTTCGGGGGTGGTCCTGGCCCCCCACGCGCCTGTCTGTGTTGTGTTGGCTTGGCCTCTGCCTGCCTGGTTCTCTGATTCCCGGCCCTGAGCTGCTCAGGCTGTGGCCGTCTGCATCGCCAGCAGCGTTGGCCTGAAAGGCCGCTAACGACCTCCTCACACCCACAGAGCCAGTGAACGGTCATTCTAGCAAGTTCTGAGGGGTCTGTGGTGCCTGTTTGGAGATGGGGGGTCTGGACCCTGCTCTGAGCTTGTGCCTTTTCCTCCTCCCTGGCTTCTTCACCTTCTAACTCTCCCTGCAGGCCTCCCCTCGGCCGCAGTGCCCCCTCCCCACCCCCCTACCCCCTCCACCCCCCGGCCCTGCCGTCTCTGGCTTCTCCTCCATTCAAATTTCTTCTCCTCTTGCTGGCCGGACCCCAGGGGTCTTTGTGTCAGAGGGCGCCCAGCCACCTCAGAGTCCCCTCAACTTAGCCAGCCCCCTCAAGCTGAAGTGACATAGCCGGGAAAGGCCGTTCTGGCCTCCTGGAGGCAGCCTGGCCTCAGCGGAAGGTTCCTCCCACGAACAGTGGCCTGTGAGAGCACAGAGAACACGCCCGTGTCAACCCTCACTCCAGCCCCAGTGACAGCACCGCCTGCCGGCGTCCACGGGCAGCCCTGAGGCTGTTCTAGATTGTTCTAGATTGCTAAGGAGGCCTCCAGGCAGAAGGAGCAGTGGGGCCACAGCACAGAGAGGCGACCGGACACCCGCAGTGGATCTAAGGGGGCCATCAAGGGCAAGGGGGGTGGGCTTTGGGTGGAGGGCACCTGTGAAGGATCCCGTGTTTTGACCCGGAAGTGAATCCCGTTTACCAAACAGTGTCCGTCAGCCACAGAGATGTGGCGAGACTGGTCTGGAGGCTGGGACTCACTTTTGCGTCTGTGCCAGTTAATTTCCACAGGAAACCTCCCGTAACCTCTGTCGCCGCTACGACACCAGGGTGGGCGATGGCCAGAGAAGGCGGCCATCAGGACAAGGGAGAGCGGTGGGCCAGCGCGTGTCCAGTGAGGGACCCAGAGGTGGCGAGGCGCGGGGGGGAGAGGAAGGTGCTGGGGCTGACTCGCTCGCTGGTGGGTTTGGCTTTAATAGGGTACGTGGAGGCAGTGGAATCGCGTCACCATGCTCGCCCGCCGCGGAAGGTTCCGGACCCCGGGCCTGCTCTCTTTCTGTTGCACGGCGAGAGGATGAGGGGACAGACGGGGCTGGGGGAGCCCCAGGGTCGGGAGGGGACCCGAGGGGTCCTCGTGCCTGGCTCTGTGTTTCAGCGTGTTGGATGCGCCCGCTGGGCCTTGGGGCGGGGCTCTGCTCCGTGCTCCGTGCCCGTGCCCTGTGGCCAGGTCCGAGAAACGCCACTCGGGTGCGCGTCGCCCCAGACACCTCGTGTTCGTGACTCGGCTGATTCTGAATGAACTCGGGGCCGTTTTGCACCCAGCCAGCCTGGACTCCGCCCTATGCCGACTCGCTTGGTCTCCCCAAGGCCAGGGCGCCCCGTCCAGGAAGCTCTAGGAGCCCCACCGAGCAGGGCGGCGACAAGGGCCGGTGTTCTCTGTCCCCACCCTGGCTGTGGCGGGTGGGGGGCCCAAGGGCGAGTGGGGGAGCAGTGGTGCCAGGCTGGAGTTTGGTGGGGGCTCTGGAGACCGTGGGGGCCTCGTGGCGTGGACGCAGGCGGGGGCCAGGACAGGGCCGCATGTGTATTTGTGTGTGTGTGTGTGTGTGTGTGTGTGTGTGTGTGTGTGTGTGTGTGTGTGTGTGTGTGTGTGTCTGGGCTGAGGGCAGCTCCGGGCGGGAGGAGAGCAGGTGAGGGGCGCTCCAGCAGGTCTCTCCGTTTCCGGTGCTCGGCTCTGTACAGGCAGGACAGCCGGGCTGCGCGTGCCCCCCTGGGCCACACTGCCCAGCTCCGCCTCTTCTGCGCAGACCGTGCTGGGTTCCTGTCCATTTCTCTCTTCCCGTTGCTCCTGGAGACCTTTCTCCCCGGCCCGCCCGGGGGCCGGAGCTCCAGGCGCCCCATATTCCATCGACTTGATGCCGAGCCGTTTCCTCCACAAGGGAGCAGCTCCCTCCCAAAAGCTCAGCGGAAAGTTCTGGGCCCACTTCCCGCCCCCGGCTAGGGTCCCGTGTTGGCCGCTGGACAGGTGGTGAGAGCAGTTACTGCTGACGGGTCGGACCATGGGCGGCCTAGAGTTGGGGCGTGGGAGGGGGGGAGGGAGTGACGCATCCCCGAGGAAAATCCTGATAGAGGCGCCGAACCCTAAGGAGGAGGGGGTGGGCACCGGCGAGGGGGCAGGGCCCGGCGAGGGGGCAGGGCCCATGCACCCCCCAGCCCAGGGCTCCGGCGCTGGCCCCTGGCCCCTCCTCCTGCCTTCTCTGCGTGTGGCCCGGACTCTGTGTGCAAGCTGAACCCCAGACATCTCGGGGGTCAGCCTGGGCCACGCCCAGAGGCTGCAGGTGGGCTGGAGGTGCCTCCCCCAGGGCCCTATTGCCCTTCCCAGGTGTGTGCTGGGAAGTCAGCGGTGAGCAGAGGAGGAGTCTGCTGGGGTCGGGAGGGGGGTGCCCTGCTCCAGGGCATGATTGGGGGGCAACTTCCCTTCTGGCAGGGCTGGCCTCATGCACCGTGGCCCCTGCCCCTTTGACCGACCTCCGTGCCAGGCATGCGTGCTGTCCTCCCGGACCTTTCTCCCTGGTGAACAGTTACTCTGTGCCCAGCCCCATGCCCGGTACCCTGGCGGCACCCCGGGACCTTGGTGGCAGGGACAGGCCAGTGATGGGAGGGGAAAGCCCGGGAACACAGCAGCGGGTTGAGTGACCCTCGAGGCCAGGAGCGCCCTCTGGCCCTGCCGCTGCCCGTCTGTTGGGCGTTATTCATGTCAGTGTGGTGCCAGCCTTTGACCCCGGGTCTCGTGCCCACAGGCTTTGCCGCCGAGCCCTACCCCTGGCCAGCCGGGACTCACCGTTTTGTTTTTTTTTTTTTTGCTTTTTGGGTCACACCCGGCGATGCACAGGGGTTACTCCTGGCTCTGCACTCAGGAATTACTCCTGGCGGTGCTCAGGGGACCATATGGGATGCTGGGAATCGAACCCGGGTCGACCGTGTGCAAGGCAAACGCCCTCCCCGCTGTGCTATCACTCCAGCCCCTCGCCCTGGTTTCAAGAACGCCCAGTAACCTACGTCTGAGTTTCTTCTTGCGTGAAGTGGGTTGCCGGAGGTCCTCATTCCACCCAGGTTTCCTGAAGCTTCCAGAAGTGAAGAGAGTTTTGGGGAAACCAGACGGGACTTGGGGGGGGTGCCCCCTCCCCCGATCCCGGGAAACTCGTCCTGATCAAGGGCAAGCCCGGTGCTTGGGTCCAGCAGGGGAGAGCTGCTCCTGAGGGGTGACTCCACGCCAGAAGGGGTAGGAGGGCAGTTTGGGAGAACTTCCGGCTGGACCTGATTGGCTGGAGCCAGCCGGGACAGTGGTGGGGGAAGGCGGGGGCCCTGCTGAGCACTGCGGGTGGGAGTCGAGCCTTCTGTGCAGTGTCCGAGCAAAGGGAGGCGATCCCTGCACAGTCCTGCAGGTCCGGGGGTTTCCCGGAAGCAGGTGCAGCCTCATCGGCTGGAGCTGGGGGTGTCCTGGGGCCAGGCACACCCCGTCTTTGTCCTCAGTGCCCCGCTGCCCGGGGTGGCCTGCAGGACCCGTCTTGCATGGGCCTGCCCTGTCTGTATGGAGACGCTTTGGGCCTGGACACCTGGACTCAGCGGCCACCTTTCTACTGCTCCCCTCCCCCCATCCCCCGTCCCTTTGGACTCAGCGGCCACCTTTCTACTGCTCCCCTCCCCCCCGCCCCCCGCCCCCCGCCCCTTCGGGTCAGGCTTCTTGATCGACCCTTTGCTGCATTTTATTGTGAAAGTTTCAAGAGCCCTGCCCTGCCCGACGCCACCTGAACCCAGAGCTCAGCATTCCCGCACAGGGCCAGCCCTGTGTCCCCTCCCTCCCACTCCTCATCTGCCCCGTGTACCCACGAGCCCCGCAAAGGGGGGCCACGAAGAGTGGAAAGGCCCCAGGTTCGGCCTGGTGTGCAGGACCCGCAGGTCAGTGCCCGGCTGAGAGATGGAGGCGCCCTGCAGAGGAGCCTTCACTGCCTGGGGCCTCTCTTTGCTCATCTGCACAATGGGGGCCAAATGGGTGCCACCTGCGGGCCACGGTGAGAGTTCCGGCTGCACAGGGTAAGTTACCGTGCCGAGGCTGTCGCTAACGCAACAGCTCACGGGAGCTGCTTTTGGCGTAAGCACAGCTGCAGAGATGAAACGGGTCTGATACCTAATCCAGTCCGACTCGGCCGAGGATTTGGTGCGGTCCAGTTGCCTCCCTGCACAGGGCCCTGCCCCTGGCCCCAAGCAAGGCCTCTGCTGGGAAGAAAAGGCGTCGAAGGATTCTACCTCCTACCCTCCCCAGGCTTGGGCCCAGGCTCAGGAGTCCCCAGGGGAAAGGTTTTTCCCAGAACGTGTGGGCAGGATAAACCGCGGCCGAGGCAAAGGCCTGGCAGCCGCTGGGGTTGCTGGGATCTGGGCTGACCTCGTGAATGTCAGCGGTAGCCCCATCCCGCGTGACTCAGATGCCCTGCAGCCGGCCGGGGCGGGGGTGGGGGGCAGCCGTGTCCCAGCGCTCCGCAGAGGCACGCACGCCCCCTCCCAGGGACCTGCCTCAGAGGCTGATGCGGCCCAAAATAGCTGCGGCAGCACCGAGGCGTGAGCATCTCGGCCCGGAGGCCTCCCCGCCGCATCTCTGCTTGTTCTAGACAAACCAGAAGGGAGGTGACACGTCTCCTCCCCGCGGGGGTCACCCAGCAGGGGTCACCCCGCTTCCCTCCTCTGTGCCCACGCGGCCGCGTGTTCGCCAAGAAGGGAGCCAGTGGGACGGGGGCTGTTCTCCAGTGAACGTCTGACTCACCCAGCGCGACAGCAGGAGGCCGGGGCTCAGCACCCAGCCCGGGGCTGGACCCTCCGTGGCTCTTGCTTCACCCTCCGCAGCCCTCTGCGGCTGGTGGCCTGGGCCCGGGACCCTGAGACGGGCTCGGAGGTGACTCTCTGCCCAACCATCAGGAGAATGGAGGTCAGTGGAGGTCAGTGGAGGTCAGTGGAGCACTTCCAGCTGGCTGCACCCCTGCCCGCCCTGTCCTGTCCTCCCGAGCGTCCACCTCTGGGCCATCTTTCCCTTTCCGTGGCAGCGCCTCGCTCCGTCCTGCCTCAAGTATCTGTCTCCTCCAGTCCCGAGGGCCCCTGGGCTTCCTGTCCAGCCTTGAATCACACACTAGCACCCCACAATGTCCCCCTGACTCTCACACACGCTCTTTTCCGGCAACGCCGCAGATTACCCCTGACCTCCATGACTACAGAAAGAAAAGTCCAGGCCAGGGCTCCTTTCCCCTCCAGGGTGGGGGTGCTGGGTCTGCTCTGGGGGCTTCTGGCTCGGGTCTCCGTCAGTTGGGGCATGTGCATCCCTCCCCTCCTCAGGCAGGAGGTGCTGGGGCCCGCTGGGTCCCACACAAGAGCTCAGGTGGCACCTCCAGGCCACCTGGGCGTCCTCCCAGCATGGCGACCCAGAGCTTGACAAGGACGCTGGGCCCCTTGGAGGACGGAGCTGAGGAGTCTGCAGGACTCTCGCCAGGATCCAGGGCCAAGGTGCTCCTGGGGTTTCAGAGCCTTTGGGAAGTGGGGTGAGGCATCTGAAAATCACACCGCCCTACAAACTCATGCATGCACGCACAGGCACACACACACACACACACACACACACACACACACACACACGCATGCACCGCTTCTTTTTCCTTTTTTAGCAGTCATCCTACCCTTTAAATACTTCGTTGATGACTAATGCCCGGATCCTGTGCTGGATCCAGGGAGGTGCTGTTTCTCTGTCCACTCTCAGCCCCTTCACGCACCCCGGGGCCTCACAGCCCCTGATTCATTTCCCTTGCTCAGACTTGGGGCTTCCTGTGCGCTGCCAGGTGCGGGGTTGCGTGAGTCCAGCGGTGCCTGGAGAGCAGGACAGAGGCATTTCTGCTGCCATGGCACGGGCTCGTGGCTCACTGTGTGTGTGCATACATGTGCATGCATGTGTGTATACCTATGGTGTGTGCACGCACTGTGCACGTATGTGAATATGCATGCACCAGAGGTCTAGGCCAAGTATGTTGATTCATAAGTATAGTATATAGAATATATCTATAGTATAAAGTATATAGGTATGTAGTATATAGATGTACATGTGTGTGCATGCATGCGTGTGTGTGCACCAGCAGCTAAGCCGAGTATGAAGATATATAGCATATAGAGTATAGAGTACATATATTGTATGTAGGTATATAGTGTAGATACACGTGTGCATGCATGTGTGTTTGTGTGTACGTGCATGTGTGTGTGCATGTATGCATTGCGTGTGCAACAGCAAGTCAGACTGAGATATAGGAGTGTAGGGATAACATTGGTTTATCCTTTCTGCCTTGCCATAGGGAGCTTAGGTTTATTGGGTTACTCCCATCACAGTGCTCCCATTCCTCTGCGTTTATTTGTATAGGAGGTGACATGTTCCCCGGCCGTTGGAACTGGGGGGGTCTGACTGGGGTGGTGGGCAGTACTGGTTTGGTCAGGACTGGAGGGGCAGGTCTGTGGGGTCCGATCATTCTCAGCTCAGGGAAGGTAAGACAGGTCGGGCGAGTCCAGAGGCAAGCAGTGCCCACAGCATGCCAGGAAGAAGTTGGGGTGTTAGCTCAAGTGAAGCTAGAAGTTCCTGGTGGGCTGGTGGGTTGCTGTGGCCTCAGGGAGGGCGGGGACTTGGGACTCAGCTCCGCGCCTGCGTGTGGCCTTCCTGCTTGGCCCTCTCAGGAGTTCTGTGGGTCCCGCACAGGCGGGGGGAGGGGGAAGTGGGGGGGAGGGGGGAGGGGGGAGGGGGAAGAGGGTGGCCGCGTGTGACCCCCAGGAAGGGAAGGGCCGGATAGTTGCTTCGGAGATTTCCCTCTGTGGGGGACAGGCGTGGAGGCCCCCCGAGCCCAGGTCAGAGGGGGGCTTTGTCCCAGGGACACAGGTGTCTTGCAAGGGTGGGGCTCGCTTCAGCCCTGGGTCCCACGGACGCCTCCTCCCTTGGAGTGCCCCGTGCTCCCTGTGCCGTGTGGGCGCAGAGCTGGTCCTCCCGGCGTGATCGTTGATTCGGATCTCGGGGTGCAGTATTTCATCACTGTGCTGTGATCCCAGGGCCTCTGGCCTGTCTGCGAGGTGGAGGGTTCGAGGCTGGGCCTAGCCAGCTGTGTGCCGTGTGACCCCCATCTACCTCTCTGAGCTTGTTTGGCCACATGCAGGCGGGGGATGCGTGAGTGACAGCTCTGCTCCCTGGAGGCGCCTGGCAGAGCACAAAAGAATACGGGGGCTTCATCCAGCTCCATCACCCCCCGCCCCAGCCCCTGCCCCAGCCCACCCTCTTGGCAGTATAACTCCCCCCGGGCTCCTGACCTGCGCCCCACTGGTACCGAGAGTTGGCTCCACCCTGCGTTCCACAGCAGATGTCCGCGCCCGGCCTCGGTCCCTGCTCCGGCCTCTGACGCCCCGTCTGCAGCTCCCTGGCCTCCCTCTTTTTCTCTAAGTAATTTTCCTCAAAGTACTGGCTCTTCCTCCCCCAGTTCAATAAGCGGGATTGTTGATCTTCCACTTCTGCGCTCGCATCTGGCAAATAGAAGACTCCCCTCTTATGGGAACTTTAATTTACTCAACCAGCCTTTATTCATTGATTTTATTGCACAAACATTTGCCTACAAGTTGTGCTCTGGCAGGCTCGGGGCCACGGAGATGAAGCCTCCCCCCCCCCCCCCGCCAGCCTGCCCTCCCTTCCTCTCATCCCCCACACGGGCTGCTGGAAAGCTTCGACCCCACAGCCAGTGAGACTTCCCATCAGCGAGTCACCCCAGAGTCCCCGTGGGGCTTAGGATCCAGGCTGTGTAGTCTGGGTTCACACCATAGGACACCCCTTGCATAATTTTTGTGTGATTGATTTTTGTTTGGGGCTTACACCCAGTGATGCTCACGACTCACTCCTGCCTCTGCGCTCACATATCAGTGCTCGCGCGGCTCAGGGGACCATATAGGAGGCCAGGGATCAAGCCCAGGTTGGCCACATGCAAGGCAAACACTTTACCGGCCGTCTTCTCTTCCTGGCACTGCTCACGCCCCCTCACAGCCCCCCCCCAGCACCTTTTTATTTTAAACAATTTTAAAGTGTGGTTAAACCTTTTGCTGGTTTACCACACTTGAGCCTTTCATTTCTGTGGTTTGAAGTTTATTTGCAATGTTGTGTATCACCGGAGCAGATGCGTCACCTGCAAGACTAAACCCACACCTTGATGCAGCCCCCTAATCCCTGCCCCAGGTCCCCCCAGACCCTAACAAGCACTGGTCTGGTTCCTGAGTCCATTTCCTGTCTCTTCCTCCCTTGGGGCAGTGGGGAGGGGTGTCGAGTCGGACCTGAGGGGGTGCAGGTGCAGAGTCTGTCTGTCCACTGCCTGGAGGGAGCGGGCACAAGGGAGGAGAGTGTGTGGTGTGGGCCAAACCCTTACGTGGGGATCCAGGGCTGTCCTGGAAGCCCTGAAACTCCGGCCTCTGGGGGGGCCTGATTTAGTGGGGCAGGCTCTGGTGCACCCCAACAGAGAGAGCTGCAGGACGGGATCCTGCCCCCACCCCCGAAGCCCCATCACACTCCCCCCTCACCCGCCACTCCCCCTCTGTCCCTCTTAGCTCTTTCCTCTTGCTCCAGAACTGACCTCAGCTTCCTTTTGGGTCCTGGATGAGCAGCCAGTCTGCCTCAGTACCTTCCTGGTTCCTTGATGGTTTTGTTTGGGGGCCACACTAGCACAGTGGGTTTGCCTTGCACATGGCCGACCCGGGTTTGATTCCTCCACCCCTCTCAGAGAGCCCGGCAAGATACCTAGAGTATCCCACCCGCACAGCAGAGCCTGGCAAGCTCCCCGTGACGTATTGGATATGCCAAAAACAGTAACAAGTCTCACAATGGAGACGTTACTGGTGCCCGCTCGAGCAAATCGATGAGCAACGGGAAGACAGTGACAGTGACCTGGTGGTACCCAGGGGTCACTCCTAGCGGGCTCAGGGGACCATGTGGGGTGCTGGGGATCATGCCCAGTGGGCCGCATGCAGCCATGCGCCCTACCAGCCGTACTACCGGCAGGTGCATAGGTACAGAAAGGTACTAGACGGTACATTTCCGATTCCGTCAAGAGGGACAAAGACTGTAGAATCTCTGTCCCCGGAGTAGCTCCGAGCATGTGACTCTCCACGGCTTTCTGGGGCGTGACACTCCTGGTTATCAGTGGGGTCGCGGGTGCAGAGGAAGGTCCTTGTCTGAGAGTTTCTGGGATTCTGCCCGAGTTGGTCTCTTCTACGATCACACACCCAGGGCTCAAGAGATAGGCCAGCGGGTGAGGTGCTTCCCTTGCACGTGGCAGACCTGGGTTCGATCCCCGTAGCCGCACATGCTTCCTCAGCCCCGCCAGGAGTAAGCCCTGAGCACTGCCAGGTGTGGCTCAAGCCGTAAAATTCTATCAGAAAATCACAGCCCGCCCGGGGCCCCCTGCAGGCGAGGTGCTGGTCACTGCGGGGCGCCAGCAGCTGGGACGGGGTGGGGCTGCCCAGCGCTCAGGGACCAGGGCAGAAGCCCTCGGTGAGGCCCGAGCTGCGGTGAGGCTTTGTCGGCAGCCAGGGCTGGTGTCCGTGGAAAGTGGGGTGATCGCCAGCTACTGGCGGGAGGGGCCGAACGTCCACTCCCGAGGGCCCGGGGGTGAGGCCAGGCCTTTGGTGGTGTCAGAGAGCTGGGAGGGGCTGTGCGGCCAGGCTGCCCCCTCCAGACCCCCGCTGTGTCCTCCCAGGACCCCTGTGGCCTCAGGGCTAGGGTGAAGGGGTCCCCAGAGAGGGGGTTCTGAGATCCAGGAGACCCGCCTGCCAGCGGTGCCAGGTGAAAGCTCTGAAGGACGCACCCAGGTTGTGGATCAGGATAACGATGATGGTCAGTAAGCCCCGCCCCCGCCCCCGCCGCCCCGGGGGCCTGTGCTGGAGGGCCGGGCAGTGACGCATCCTCGGGCCGAGGACTAAAGAGCTCCGGAGTGCCCTCCTGGGCCTGAGCACTGCTGGGGAGGAGTCCCCTAACCTCCCGCATAAACCGACAACCCCAGACTCTTCTTCCTGTGTGAGGCAAACACCCGCTGATGCCAGATGCCCCCTGACCCCCGGGAGACCGGGCTGGGGGCTCAGGGGGTCCTTTCTCAGACATCTGCACTGGGCCGGGCAGCTTGGAGCTGGTCCTGGGGTCAGCAGTGCTCATGAGGGCACCCAAAGCTCTGTGTTCTCTGATGGAGATGGGGAAGGACCTGGGGGAAACGCGGGGATGGGCTGGGGGACGCCCCGGCCACATCTCCTCCCCGAGTGCCAGAGAAAGTCACTAAAACCCAGTGTGGCTCGTGGGTAATGCCCACAGATTGCTTTTCTTTTTTTTTTTTTTTATCAAATTGCTGTGAATTACAAAATTGCAGCAGCGACTCACGGTTTAGGTGCTCCTGGTATGTGGAACCTGGTGTGTGTGTGTGATGTTGTGTCTCCGGAACTAGCCCCGCACCTTGAGGCAGGTCTTGATCCAGTTGGGACGGTGGCTCGGGGCAGAAAATGGGACTCTGGGACCTGCCTTGGGCAAAGGGGGTTGGGCAGACCCTGGGGGGGGGGGTTGGAGACAGAGACGGTGGCATGGGCTGGAGGAGGAAGGGGAGGAGGAAGATGAGAAGGAGGAAGATGAGGAGGAGGATAAAGAAGATGGAGGAGGAGGAGGAGGAGGAGGAGGAGGAGGGGGGGAGGAGAAGGAGGAGGAGGAGGAGGAGAGGGAAGGAGGAGGAGGGGGGAGGGGGAGAGGAGGAGGAGGGGGGGGAGGGGGAGTGAAGGACACAGGAGAGGGTGGAGGGGTGAGGCCAAGGAGTTGAGGCGTCTTGTGTCAGCCCAAGGCTGGTGCCCTGGGAGCTTCGATCGAGCACATCTGGTTCCTCCCCTTCTGCGTGCTGGGCCCCTCCGGAGAGTTCGGGGTCCTGCCTGCCAAGCACGAGAAAGGGGCAGGAGGAAGGATGAGGCTCTGTCATGAGGCAGATCTGCCGTGGGTATGACATGCTGCAGGAAGACAGAGGTACAGGCCCTGTGTATCAGGGGGACTGCACGGAGGAGGTGGCGCGGATTCCGTCTTAGAGAGCTGTTCGGATCTGAAGAGCAGGAGTGGGGAGAGCTTGGTGGGTGAGAGGAAGAAGCAGGGCCTCTGGTGAGAGCGGGGTCTCGGAGGGGGCCCAGCGGCTGGGGTGGGGGCCCGGGAACACTGACGGCTACGTGCTGAGGTGGTGTGGACGATGTCTCCTTCCACGAGGGGAAGGGGAGGCAGAGCCCGCGACTGCAGGCCCTGGCCGGGATTGTGCCCTTCCCAGCCCGGCTCCGGGGGGCAGATCTGTGCTGCCCCTTGGGGGCACCCCGGGCCTCTGCTGCCCGGTGCCATTGGCCCCGGAGGACGGTCCCGCAGAGGGCCTGGTGCTGGCACCCGTCTGCCTGGAAACTTCCAGAGAGGGACCCTCCCCCAGAGCAGGGTGGTGATGCCCGATCCTGGGGGGCAGCTTCCGGGAAGGCCCTTGAGGCCCGGAAGTGGGGCCAGAGGGCGTCTGGCCGAGGAGACGCAAACTCCTGAACCCAGAGCGCAGGGTCGCAGTGACCCGAGCGGGCCCCTCCCTCCCGCCTCGCGCTACTCCTCCATCCCGAGTTCCAACGAGCCCCCACCCCACCCCAAGACACACTCGAGCACACACACACACGCGCGCGCGCGCACACACACATGCCCCAGACTCAGGCAGGAATGTGTGCAAATACACAGGCTCTGCACACACGGTACCCGCATACAGAAGGGCACGTGTGTTTGCATGCACACACATTGTACACGTGCATGTTTGCATATGTACACAGGCAAGCACACATATGTGCATCCTTGAATGCATCACCCACATATACGCTTATGTGTATGCACAGTCACACACATGTACATCCATATGTACATCCATGAACACATGCCTAGGTTCACACAGGTCGTGCCGAGGGGTGAGTGCCCCTGGGTTGATGGGGCACGGCGGGAGGCTGGCATGTGCCAGGAGGGAGAGGAGTTTGTTCTAGGGCCCCGGCTGGCCGTGCTCAGGCCTCACTGGCTGCTCTCGGGGTCCCCCCCGAGCAGGGAGGGCCTGGGGCGGGGCGGGTCAGCGCACTGTGCTGGGCCTGGCCCCACGGCGTTCCTAGGTCCTGCTAAGCGTCTCCAACTGCCAAGGGACGGTGGGTCCTGGGAGAGTCAGGGCGAGGGGCCAGAGAGCTGGCGCAGTGGCCTGACACGTGGCCAACCCCAGTTCAATCTCCAGCACCACCCAGGGCCCCCCCAGCCCTACCGGAAATGATCCCTGAGCACGGAGCCAGGAGTCAGCCCTGAGCATTGCCGGGTGTGGGCAGGAAGCAGACCCCGCAGTAGCCGTGCTGGCGCTGCTGTGTGCTCATCACCACACCCAAGCCCTGAGCGGCCCCAGGGAGGGAACGGGGGTGGGGGCACGGCCAGTGGCCCTCTTGAAGCAGCAGAGGGGGGGGCACGCAGGTTCTGCAGCCCCCACTGAGCCGTCGTTGGATTGGGGCCCGCAGGCCCCTGGGAGCACTGTGGGGGCGAGCTGTCCCTCCTGGTAATCAGACAGAGGGTGGAAGCTGTTCCCGGGGACATCGCACCCCGCCATGCCGCCCCCTCTGCTCTCAGGGACCAGAGAAGCTTCCCTTGAGCCCTTTGCCCAGGCCCCGGCTCAGTAGCTGCTGCCCCAAATCTGAGTGCCTTGCTCAGGTCCCTCGGCAGGGCTGCAAGGCCGCGCCAGCTTCCACCCAGGGCTTCCGGTGTCTTGATCGGCTCACTGCGTGGTCACTGTTGAAACTCCAGACACGACGGAGTCCGGAGCTGTGCGCCCAGAGACCCCACTTCGAGGCGATGGTGGAGCTGGGGGTAAGGCCCCCTTCTGAGTCCCCTGGGAGGAGTGCTAGGTCTCCTCTCCTTGCAAAATGCAAGTTGTGGGGGTGCCTTTGGGAGCTCTCAGGCTGCTCCATTCAGCTTATCTGAGACTCTCCGTGAAGCCCATCCTGGCTTAGGTAGAGGCAGGTGGTCAATAATCTATGCTTTGCAGGACACAGGTCTCTGTTGCAGTCTGTCAACTTAGCGGCCAGAAAGCCACTGTGCGCCTTGTAAACAAATGTGTACTAATAAAGCTTTATTTACAAAATGCAAATGGTGGGCCAGAGTTGACCTGAGGCCAGATGTTCTTTTTGTTTTTGCTTTTTGTGTCACACCCAGTGATGCATAGGGGTTACTCCTGGCCCTGCATCATTCAGGAATTATTCCTGGCTATGCTTGGGGGACCAAATGGGATGCTGGGAATCGAACCCGGGTTGGCCGTGTGCAAGGTAAATAAACGCCCTCCGCGCTGTGCTATTGCTCCAGTCCTGAGGCCAGACTTTCTCAACCACTGGGCCATGGGGATCCTGAATCACTCTTTAAAATGATCAAATGGTTTAGACAGAACTGGCCGCAACTGATCAGGTGCCCGTGGGGGCCCACCCTCTCCGCATGACCTCCCCTCTGGCTGGGGAGAATCCAAGACTTGCTGTCTCTTGAGTATCAGCTGGCACCGGCTGGGCACCGTGGGGATCGTTGCCCTGTGCCATGGTCGCACACAGGCTTCCCACGAACAAACATGAGCTCCTTCTGTGGCCCCCGAGCTGGCTCTTCCTGTTCAGGGCATTTGAGATCTGCCTTTGTGGGTTCCTGGTTGGGCCTAAGGTGCATGCCCGGCTAAGTGGCCGGGGGATGTGGGATCACAGGCTGCAGGACCTGATCCGTGGTCCCCCTGCCTTGCTCGCCCTCTGCCCACCCTCTCCCAGCCCCCAGCACGAGGCCAGGCATGACTGGAATAGCCCCGGAGCTAGGGAACGAGGAGCTCAGATGGTCCCAGGCCGTCCCCAGTATGGCTCCTTCAGGCCACTTCTGAACCCGGCTGCGCTATGGGCGGGGCTGGCGAGGGGGGCTGGGGGTGGACGACGGCGGCTGAGCAGGCCTGGGGGGGCCCAGGGCAGGGCAGAGCGAAGGAGACCCTCACCTTAAAGAGAGAAGAACCGCTGTCGTGCAGCCAGTCCTTGTTCTGGGGGGGGGGGCGTTGGGGCAGAGGCGAGGGGCCCCGTGTTTTGTGCTCATCCCCAGAGCGTCCTTAGCGACCCTGCAGGCCTGGCCGCGCGCTCTGCTCCCGGCCCGCCAGAGAGACTCCCACCCGCTCCTCATGGCCCTCCCCTCACGGCGGTGACAGCGCCACCATCAATAATGCATCGGGTGCTCCTGGGTGCCCCTCTGGCGCCAAGCCCGAGGGCAGGGCCCTTGATGAGAAGCAGGCGCGGTGCCCCACGCTGGGCTCCCAGCCGAGGAGGCCGGCAGCCATAAATGTCAGAGGCACGAGTTTCCCGTGTGGCAGCGGGCTGGGGGCACAGATGGAAGGACCCAGGCCCTCCCCGGGGCCCCAGCGGGGGAGCAGAGAGCTGCAGGCCCACCGGGGGGGACCTTTCTGCAGCCCTAGAGGTCACTTCCCAGAGGCCCCCCCGCCGTGCCCCGGGGACACACTTCCCCTCCCACCAGCACCGTTACTCAGTTTCCCCAAAGCGCCCCTTCTAGGGTGTAGTCTCCCCTGGAAATGCCTGCTTGCTTGGGGTGGGGAGCACTGAGAGCCAGAGGTCCGTGGTCAGGTTCGTCTCAAAGGTTACTGGGCTCCGTCACGTGTCTGTTTCCTGTGCCTTGGTTTCCTCCCGTGCCTCTGTCCCCCATACTCTTCCTCTTCACAGTGCCCCTCGTAGGGCGGCTGAAGGTGGCGCAGCCCAAGGGACAGCTCTGAACCCCGCTTGCCTCGCTGCTCTGAAGGCTCCTCCCCTCTCCTGTCCGCCTCACCAGCTCACGCCTTCCTTGCTCCTTCCTCATCTTCGCATTCAATTCTGCTGGATTCCTCTTCACAGCAGGCAGGACCTAAAGGAAGCTTCTAGAACCCCACCATTCCTCCACCCACATGCTTTGCTCTTATCATCCTAATACTAACCCTCTCCCTCTGCTATGTCTGCCTCGCAGTTCACACAAACACACACATACATGCACACACACACGCGTGCACACATGCACACACATGCACATGTGCGCACATATGCACGCACATACATGTGCATGCACACATACACGTGTATACATGCACATACATGCATGCACATATGCACACACGTATGCACATGTGCATGTGTCAGAGGCACGAGTTTCCCACACACATACGCATACACACATGTGCATGCACACACTCACGCACGCACACACACACACACACACGACCTTCCATGTTCAAACCCTCTTGCCTCTGCTTCTCTCCGGGACCTCAGCTCCCTTTGCTCCCCTCCTTGGCCACGAAGCTCCCGCGCTGAGCCGCGAATGGTCTCCTGCTCTTCTCAGGGCCCTGGGCGATGGCCCCAAGGGCTAACTAAGGGTCTTCCTGTGGGAGGCTGGGTTTGCCCCATCAGCATTCCACGATCCCTCCAGGACTGACCCCCTGGCATTGCAGCAGGAGCGGCCCCTGAGCGCCCCCAGCTGTGGTCCCCCAGTCCTCTCCCTCCTCTGCTCCTCCCAGACCACCAGGGAGCGGTCAGTGTGCCCCAGGCTGGCCTCCGAGGGGAGGGACTGAAGGACAGGAGCCGCCAGCCCGGCTGACCACTGAGAGCCCCTTTCCCGGGCCGGACCTGCCTCTCCCTAAAGCCTGGGCCCTGGGGGTGGGGTGGGGACACAGGGGAGAGCGGGGTCCTGCTGGGGGAGGGGCCAGGATTCGGTGGACCGCCGAGGGCGCCCACGCAGAGAGGTGTCCACTGCGCCAGTGTCGGCGCTGAGCCCTCTGTGCATCTACTTCATTTCATCCTTGTGCCAGCCCGATGGAGGAGGCTCTGTGGCCTTCCCCAACTTAGAGTGGAGGAAATTCCTAGAAGATGAGACTGACTTTCCTGAGAAAAGGGGGTGAGGGGGTCCACGTGGCTGACCTGGGGGAAACACTCGGAAGGAGCCAGTGAGAACAGCTGGGAGCACTGTGGGCCTGGGGGCAGGGGGTGGCTTTGGGAGAAGGGGCTGCTGTGGAGGGTGTGCTGAGCCCCCCAGAGAGGGGGAGCCACCCCACAGCTGAGGCCTGAGTCTGGGAGGAGACGGGACAACGTGGGTGCTCACGGCTGGGTGCTCTCGGCACTGCTACCCCAGGGCATTGGTGGAGAAGAGTTCCAAGGCAGAAAGGGGGGCATTGGGGGACACTAGTACAGCAGTCAGGGTGCAGGCCAGGGCCCCGAGCAACTTTCCCTCAAGCCCAGTGAGGCGTCCAGCCCGGGCAGCTCCCCCAGGCATCCTGGTGGCACCCTTCGCCCCGACCCTCGCAGCACGCGCACCCCAAGTCTGCCTGAGGTGGAAGACGGGAATGGGGGTCACGGCAGTACCACACGACTCAGTCCTCGGGGCCTGGGGAGTGGGGTGGGCGAGAGGCAGCTGGCCCCACGCCCTACCCTGCCTCCCTGTCCCCCATCCCCCTGGTTCCTGACCCAGCCGGAGATGACACGGGTGTGTGTTGGGGCGCTCACCCCAGAAGCCACCTCGTGCCTCTGTTCAGTGTGGGGACACTCAGGGGACTTCTGGTGGGGAAACAGGGAAATCAGGAAGTGGGGGGGTCTCTGCTGAACCCCGGGACCAGGCACCCCTTGGCAGAGGAAGGCCGGAAGGACGCCTCTTCGTGAGCTGGGGTGCACGAGAGCCCCCAGGGAGGGTTTCCCCAGAAGGGCCTCACTTCCAGGCCCCCGTACGGAGACTCAGACGTGGGCACCTCGGGGCAGACCGCGGGGGCCGCCCCTGGCACCGTGCGCCCTGCCGAGGCCCCAGCCACGCAGGATGGCTGGGCTGAGTCGGGCCTTTGTGTGGGGAGACAGTGGTGCCTGTGTGGGGGCGGGCGGGAGGCGGGAGGCCAGCCCCGTCCTTCGCAGGGGCCCCTGGGGGTCCGTGTCAGGCAGCCGCACAGGAGTGGAGCACCCCAGGCTGGGCAGGAGGAGGGGGGTCGGCCTGGGAGAGGACCTGGCATTGGTGAAGCAGAGCACAGAGCCAGAACCCCGCCCGCACAGCCTCGGGGGGTCTCCTGTCTGCAGAAATGGGGGCCAGGGAGGGGTGCTGAGTGCACTGTGGGCCGGTGGGCTCGTGGGGTCAGGCCCTGCTGTCACGCGCCGGCAGGGGCACTGCGCCCACCCTTGGGCTGCCCATACCCCCAAAGTGTCCCTTCGGGGCTGGCAGAGTCTAGCCCCCTCCTCCGCCGTGCTCCATGGCTGCCTTGGCAGTGGCACCCCCAGGCTGGCTTGGGTCCGGTCCCCTCCGTGGACCCACACCCTAGAGAGCCAGGCCAGGTACCCCCACCCACCTTGGACTGGCTGAAGTCCTTGCCCGACTCTGTATGGTCCCCTAAGTAATTCCTGAGGGCCAGCTGAGTCCACTGCCTGCCCATCGGCCACATCCGTCCACGACTGGACATAGTGGCCCCTCCTGTCCAGCCTGAGGTCTCTCTGTCGCCCGTCCCCGTGGCTCCTGCCCGGCTCCCTCGTGCCAGACAAAGGCCCTGGCAGGAAGACCGAGACCAGGGCCCCCTGCACCCACCTACAGCGGGGGCGTCTCCAGGCACACCTGGGCTCAGATTCTGGGCCGCCCACCAAAGTGGCGGGAGGCGTTAGCTAGAGAGTTCGCCTCTCTCTAGCCCGTGTAACTAGGCAGTGCCCAGGCGTTCAGTGCTCAGAGGGTTATTGCCGGTGCCTCAAGAGGGGCCTTGGGGACACCGGTCAGTGGGCTGAGTGCAGACTGCACGGAGGAGCCCCAGGTTCCCTCCCAGGCACTGCTTGGGCCCCCAAGAACTGCCGGGTGCACCCCCGAGCACTGAGTAGAGCGTGGCCCCTGAGCACCGCTGGGTGTGGCTTCCAGAAAACAAAACAATAAACAGAACAGGGTTTCCTTTGCCTCATCCCGTGGCCAGAGAGCCCCCGTGAGAGATGGGGGGAGACACATGCCCCCAAGAACAGCTGGGCCATGGGGTGGCCGCGGGGCCTCAACTTCTCCCGTTTCTCTTCCTTTGCTTGCACACGTCCTTGTAGTTTGGTGGGGGGGGAGGGGTCCTTGTGTGGTGTCCACTTCCTCAGCCCTTCTTGGAGCTCCCATCTCTGTGGGGTTTGCCCCAGTCTCACCCTGTCTCCGCCGCCTTCCCCACCCGACCACCTGCCTCTCACGATGCCTCTCCTTCCGCCTGTGACTTGAAAGCCTTTCCCTTAGGCGCAAGGCGGGTGACCGTCCCCACGTCTCTGCTCCCCTTGGAGCCTGCCAGCGCCTGGGACACGGTGATCAGGTCAGGGCCAGCTCTGTAAGGAGACTTGGGCAGCTGGCGCCAACTCTGGCAAGGGCACACTTGACAGTCAGTTCATCTTCGTACTCCTGAGCCTGGCACAGTGATGGGCACAGACGGTGCTAATGTTTGGTGGGTGGAGAGATAGGTGGATGATGCATGATGGATGGATGGATGAATGGAAAGATGGATGGATGGTTGGATGGGTAAATGGGTGAATGGGTGATGGGTGGGTGGCTAGATGGATGAGTAGATGGATGAATGATGGTGTGTGGATGGATGAGTGGATGGAAGGGTAGATGAATAGATGGATTATGGGTGGGTAGATGGATGGGTGGATAATGGATAGATGAATGTGTGATTGTGGTTGGATGAATAGATGGGTGGATGGATGGTTGATGGTTGGTGGGTAGATGGATAAAGGGATGGATGATGGCTGGCTGATTGCCTTTGTCACATAATCTTCTGGAACATGAAGTCTGCCCACGTGATAAGATCTTATCTCATCTGGAAAGAAGTATTAGCTCGCACCTACCAGAAAGGAGGCTCAGGCAGGGGCAGACCCCGTGCACCCCTCATAGTTGGGGATCCTACCTCTGCCTCCTAGGGAAGTTGTTTCTTAGCCTTGGGTCTCAGAGTGATGCTTCCTAGACCAACCTCCAGTATTCTCTGTCCTCAAAAGAGAAGGCCTTTCTGAACAAAGTAGCTTAAGAAAGCTTGGCTTAAGAAAGCTGGAGCGATAGTATAGTGGGTAGGGCGTTTGCCTTGCATGCGGCCGACCCAGGTTCCATCCCTGGCATCCCATATGGTCCCCTGAGTAATTCCTGAGTGCAGAGCCAGAAGTAACTCCTGAGCATCGCTGGGTGTGACCCAAAAAGCAAAAAAAAAAAAAAAAAAAAAAGCCAAGCTTCGGTTCCAGAGTGGGTTTCCCAAACACCTTCCTCTTCTCCTCTCTGTCCCCACCTTTCCTGGGGGAGTTTCTTCACACAACGGGCAGGCCATAAGGCACCAAATTTTGGAAGGGCTCCTCTGAGGACCCTCCAGAACCCACTTTCCACCTTGGAGCCAGCTGCGTTTGGGAGAATGACTGCCAAGGAAGCTCCCCTCTTGAAAACGGCCGCCCGTCCCACTGCTTCTTTCACATCCTCCTTTGATTTACCGGATGCCTGTTCCACCATTTATTTCAGTTCACTGAACATCTTCAACATTTCATCTCTGAAGTCTTTATCAGAGAGATCAGATTGGTGGGTGAGTCCTGTTGCGGCTTCTGGACTCTTTTCCTCATCCTCTCCTCGTGGTGGGGACTTGCGCTGTTTCTTCATGTTGTTGTGATAGTGTGGAGGTGGCACCTTCCGGTTCACTAGCAATATTCCCCGCTCGCGGCGAGAAGGGACTCTGGATGAGCTCGGTTGATGGTGGTCGCCTTTCCCCCCTTCTAGAGTACCACCTTCCTCTTAGCTGCTCCTCTGGGACTTATGCGAGGCTCTAGTGGAGCTTCGGGGAACGTGTTCCTTTACACGGGGCTTGTACAGCTTCTTGTGTCCACCAGTATTTTGGTGAGACCGGAAGAGGCTAGTGGACCGTGGGCCTAGTGTGTTTGAGATAGCCAGCATGTTCTCCACAGGATTAGGTAATGGAGATTGAGATGTGAGTCCAGAGTGCCGAGAGAGGGGAAAATAACTGCGGCCACTGTCCCTGGAGCGTGGCCATGCCCTCCCTGCTGCGCCGTTGGTCCTGAGGGATGCTGGGAGGTGTTGCCGGCTGGGTTCTGGGTTGGGGCACTCGGGGAATGGGTCACCGGCAGGGAGGTCCGCACATACCTGGTGTAGGGAGCCAGCGGCACTGGGAGTGGACGCCCCCTCTTGAGAACGGAAGGAGAGAGCACCAAGAGGCGACTGGACGGGCTGGAGCGATAGCACAGCGGGTAGGGCGTTTGCCTTGCATGCGGCCGACCCAGGTTCGAATCCCAGCATCCCATATGGTCCCCTGAGCACCGCCAGGGGTGATTCCTGAGTGCATGAGCCAGGAGTGACCCCTGTGCATCGCCGGGTGTGACCCAAAAAGCAAAAAAAAAAGGAGGCGACTAGACAAGGGCGCTCCTGGCACGGTCTTTGTGAGGCCATGGACAGTTCCACCTGGCGCCGGAACATAGCACCTGGTTGGGGCCACTGTCCACTGCTCCTGCCCTCACTGGTTGTGACTACTAAAGGCATCCCCCCCCAACCCCATACTTCCATGGGTGGGGATGGCTTGACAGCTGATGCCTGCCGTGGCCCAGGGAGTGTTGGGTGTCTGTGGGCCACTGAAGGGCGGGTGTGGGGCCCCCGTCCCCACTGGGAATCTGGTCACATCGCAGTCCCCCAGCGGCTGGGTCGGGGTCTTTGCCAAGCCACTCTGGGAAGAGCCAACCCATCAAGGGAGACCCCGATCGGAGGAATTAGGAAGAAGGATCTCCTGTTTGATATTTCACCCCGGTAAGTCCCGAAGACGTTTGTCAGCGGGCGAACCTTCGGGGTCTCCTCCTGGCTTTAGGGCTGCTGCCTCTTCCAGATGGTACTTTCCTGATCATCGTATCCGTGCTGAGGTTTCTGAAGGTTCAGCCTTGCCCCGACTGAGCGCAGCCACATGGCGCATGACATTTGGAACCCTTCAGGGAGGCATCCTGGGACCAGACATTTGTCCCCTTGTGACGGGGCTGTAACATCACCTCCCTGGGGCGGTCTCCACACCCCCTCCACCGCGGCCAGCCACAGTTGGACCGTCGGCCACGGCTCCCCTTTCCCCGCCCTCTGCCCTCCCTCCTTCCCGAGGGGAAGACGGGCTTGGCGGTGCTTTGTTAACTCCTCCACCCACCACAGCCCCCCACCCTACCTCCCTCCCCTTCCCTATCCCCGCCGTGCCTAGCCGCTTCCTGCACCAGAACTCGAGTGCGATTAGTCGCAGCCCTGTTAGCCACTGAAGTCCACGCCAGAGACAGCCTCTGTGTCCATCATCAGGGGAGCGGATGAGTGGCTGGGCTGGGCGTCACCGTGTAGGGGATGGGGCCGGTGCAGTGGGCTGCGACACCCATGAGCGTCAAACGCCCTGGCAAAGCCGGGGGACAGGGATTTCAAGAAAAGAGCGTGGACATGCCGGGGACAAGCATGTGCACATCGAATCCAGGATTTTAGTTGGTTAGTTAGTTAGTTGGGGTTGGGGGCCACCCCTGGTGGTACTCGGGGCTGACTCCCAGCTCTGCTCTCAGGAATCCCGCCTGGGGGTGCTCGGGGGACCCCATGGGATTCCCTGGGATGAAACCCAGGTCAGCCGCGTGCCAGACAACTGCTCCACTCGCTATACAATGGCCCCTGCCCCTGATTTTAGAAAGTACGTACGTCCCCCATCCAGAGTGGGGGTGACCAGGATGACCTGGGGGGGGACGCTGTGGGCGAGGTGGGGCTTACCCTGGTGGGAGCGTCTGTCCAGCCACTTCGCTTATGTCAACTACAACGCAGTGACTGTGGCTGCAGCGACACGAGCAGTGACTCCCGGGTGGGCTCGGGAAAACCAGCCGCTGGTCCCCTGCAGACTCTTGGCATCGCTCAGGCGCCGGTTCTGAACTAGAGTCTTGTTGGGGGCGTTATTGTGAGTCTCTGGGGGCAGATTCACGTCTCGGTCTGGCCCCACTCGGCGATGTCCCGCCCTTGCTCCCTCTCTGCCGCCCTCCCCACCTCTCTCTCTCTCTCTCTCTCTCTCTCTCTCTCTCTCTCTCTCTCTCTCTCTCTCTCTCTCTCTGTTTCGTTCCTTCCACAACCCGGGGCACTTGTGTCCATCGGGTCTGGCTCTCCCCGGAGCCTCTGGGAAAGGCTGTGTCGAGGCAGCGAGGCGTGACACGGCGTGTCCCTCACCTGCTTTACTCTGAGGGGGGATCCATCCCACCCAGCCTGGGCCCCGGGGGAGGCGGGGAGGAAGGACGGCTTCACCCCCAGAGCGGTACCGGCTGAACGAGGATGAGGGCGCCCTGAGCATGCTCTGCTTTGTCGAGGAGACGCTTCCAAATTGGGGCCATCGGACAAGCTCAGTTGATGGCAGGCATGGGGGGAGGGGGGCAGAGGCAGGAGGCCGGCCGGGAGAGGCGCCTCTTGCAAGAAAGGAGCTTAAGCCACTGACCTCAGTGAAGAAACTGGCCGCCAGGGGCCTCCTCTGCAATGTGCTTGCCCCCGCCCCCTGCAGAGGAAGCGCATTTAATGCCTCCACGGAGAGAGCGTGCGCGGTTCTGTTATTTTTCATGGGAAATTAAACTTGACCCTGCTGTCAGTTAGCTCATGCCAGTGGACGATGGATGGCCGGGGGCCGGGCGCTGAACCTCTGCTCGCGGGCGCACTGCCTGGCTGGGCCAGCCATGATGTCACCTGCAGGGTGGGGCTGGGGAGGGGACAGCAGGAGAGGGCTGAGCACCTTGGAGCCCCTCTCCCCCGCCCCCCAGCCATGCTGGAGCCACCCTCAGACTCCCCCGCTTCGTCTCTTCCAGCTCCCAACTCTACCTCGTGCCCGGCGGAGGAGAGCTGGTGGTCAGGCCTGGCCATCATCATTGCCGTATGCTGTGCCTCCCTGGTCTTCCTCACTGTGCTTGTCATCATTTGCTACAAAGCCATCAAAAGGTGAGAGCCCGCCACCTCCCGGCACCCGCGGACTCCCCCTTGCGCCCCCCAAATCATAAAAATAACTTTAGCAGAGCGGAGGCCGAAGCAATGCATCTCTGCCTCCGTCTCCCTCGTTCAGGAATTGTCAAGATTTGGCCATTACCGGCTTCCTCTATTTCTCTTTTGTACCCCTCTCCCCCCTCAAGCACACACGCATCTCCCCCACCACCCCCACCCCTTTATTGTGGGGAGAGGCTCAAAGACAGCTCGTTCATATGCCTGCCACTGTGCCACACCCCTAACTCTCATCCTTGTCATTGCTGATATGTCAGAGTTGATCCCGGGGGCCGCGGAGATGGCCCAGGGGTTACAATGTTTGTCTTACATGTCACCAACTGCAGGACGTCAATCCTGGCATCTCATGATCCACCCGCCCCCCCCCACACACACATCTCTGGCGGGGGGGCTACCCCTGAACACAGACAGGAGTAGTAGCTCCCACTCGGGGCCAGGTGTGGCCCCAAACCCACCTCCCCCCAAATAAATGATCAAGGCCCATCCCAGACACTGTGCCCCCATCAGTTTTAGGGAACTTTGAGCAGCTAATGAGCACTAAGTCTCTGTGGGGCTTCGGGGCAAGAAAACTGACCCTTCGAAAGTCACCGACGCCTTCACCCGCGCTCCCCCCGGTCTGGGTACTGGGAAGCGATCATTCAGAGGTGGGGCGGGGGACTCTGGGGTGGGGGATGAGCTGCTGAGCTGAGGCACCAGTTTTGTTTTTTTTTAAATTTTATTGACTCACTGTGAGATTAGTTACAAGCTTTCATGGTTGGGTTGCAATCACACAATGGTCAGACACCCATCCCTCCACCAGTGCACATTCCCCACCACCAATATCCCCAGTATACCCCCCTTCCCACCCTCCCCCTGCCTCCATGGCAGACAATATTCCCCATTCTCTCTCTCTACCTTTGGACATCATGGCTTGCAACACAGACATTGAGAGGCCATCATGTTTGGTCCATTATCTACTTTCGGCACACATCTCCCATCCCGACTGGTTCCTCCAGCCATCATTTTCTTAGTGATCCCTTCTCTATCCAGCTATCCTCTCCCTGCCCACTCGTGAGGCAGGCTGCCAACTATGGAGCGGTCTTCCTGACCCTTCTATCTACTGTCCTTGGGTATCAGTCTCATGTTTGTTATGTTATACTCCACAAATGAGTGCAGTCCCTCTATATCTGTCCCTCTCTTTCTGACCCATTTCACTTAGCATGATACTTTCCATGTCCATCCACTTATAAGCAAATTTAGTGACTTCATCTCTCCTAACAGCTGCATAGTATTCCATTATGTAGATGTACCAAAGTCTCTTTAACCAGTCATCTGTTCTCAGGCACTTGGGTTGTTTCCACATTTTGGCTATAGTGAACAGTGCTGCAATGAACATATAGGTACAGATGTCATTTTTACTGTGAAGCGCCAGGTTTTAAAGTCCAGTCTTGGTTCAGACCCCAGCTCCATTCATGTGATCCAGAGGTATTCCCGCCATTCCTTGGGCCCTGGTTTTTAATCTCTGTACAATGGGAATGAATTGACACTAACGTCTATGGGAGGGGGGTGGCCCCCAACCAGTGTACAGGGAGCCCAGGTGCCACTCCCTCAGTACTCAGGGTATTGTGGCTCAATGCCAGGGCCCAGCCATGGGGGTCTCAGAGCTGACAGTTCCAGTGCCCCTCAAGGCCACACTGGACAGTGTTTGGGGACTGCATGGTGCCAGGGGACAAGCCAGGGTCCCGTGCATGCAGGTGCCCATGCTCTTGTACTGCCTCCTTTGGCCTCCTGTTAGCTCTTTTGGGGTGTGTGAGCTGCATCTGTAAAAGACTCGCTTACGGGAGACCCATCTGGTGCTGGCGGACACTGTCCCCTCCTGTCAGGGCACAGCCAGCACCGTCCCTGCTGCCCAGCTCTGTGCAGGGGCTGATGCAGAGGAAGGAGCCGTGCTTCCAGGGGGAAGGAGATGCCTTCAAGGAGGTTTCTGGTGAATGGGCTGCCTTGGCTGGGCTTTGAAGGGTCAGTAGGAGTGTGCCAGCAGGCTCCTGCGTGATTCAGACAGCAAACCGTCATCCCAGGCTGCTCCTGCTGGCAGCGTGCAGGTTCTACAAGTCTAGAGACACGGAGACCCCAACTGTGCAGGGAGGGGGAGGCAGCAGGGCAAAGCAGGCCCACAGCCCCCCACCCCCACCCCTGCATTTCTCTGCATTTCTCTCCCTCGAGGAGGGCCTCGGGCTCCCAGGCGCTTCTTGCTGCTTAATAATTCATCCGAAACATCATCTTTTCTCTACGGAAACGGGCGTCTGTTGTCCTGGAGAGCATTAGCAGGGGCATCCAGTGAGTAGCTCTGTGTGGGTTTAAACTCTCAGCCCGGAGTCCCCGGGGAGGGCCCTGAGCCATCTCGGTGACGTCCCGACAGCCCTCAGATTGCCGGGCGGATGGTTCTAGAAATAGCGGGTGGGAAGGAGGTGCTTCTTCTGGGGAGCTCAGAGGGGCCGGGGGAAGGGGGATGCTGCAGGGGTGGAGGAAGTTGAGGACCCCCGCATTGTGGGGTCACTTTCTTCCTCTGAACTCAAACTCCAGCCTCTGATGCAGCGAGGCTCCCCGAGACCAGCTGTGTGCTGGGAGCACCTGGGTGCAGGGTTTGGGGAGCACAAGAAAAGGGGAGACCTTTCCAAGCCCCGGGCTCCCCCAGAGTCATCTGGGACGGGTTGGTGACAGCCATGGGGCTAAGGGAAGGCATTTTCAGGGGGACCGCTGGCGCACTCCTATTGACCCTTCAAAGCCCAGCCAAGGCGGCCCATTCACCAGAAACCTTCTTGAAGGCATCTCCTTCCCCCTGGGCTGGTGAGCCCCAGGTCCCCTGCCACCACTCCACACTCCGCTCAGAAGGAGTGACCCGTCACTGTGTCCCCTCACACCTCCATGGCTGTGGCCCCTCACCATGAACTGCAGGCCCAGTTGGCTGCTGACTGCCAGAGGGGATGCCCCCCCCCCGCCCACTTCTCATTTATGAACCCGGGGAGGAAAAGGAACCTCGGGGTCCCGGGGGAGAGGGGGGGCGGGGGGCTGCAGCCTCTGCAGGGGCTCTGTGCAGGGGGGAGTCTGGCCAGGTCGCGAGCATTCACAGCTTCCTGTAAGTCTGATTTTCGTTCTCACCAAAGTGTTGCAGCCCAGAGTTAAAATGCCAAATCCGCCCTGAGTCTGGCGGGAAACACCAGCCCCGACTCTCGTGGTAGACCCCCCCCCCCCCGACCGTCTTTCTCTGTACTCAAATTTCTCTCTGCTCCGGCCACCTGTGGACGTTGTCCCGGGCTCAGTCCCTGGACACCCCAACCCTTTGCCCCCAGCCCGTGGGCATCTCCGGGGTGACCGCCCCTGACTGAGAGGTGGAGGAAGGGCCAGAACCCCCAGATTGGGGGGCTGGAGAGAAAGCACAGGGTTCGGGCTCAGGCCTTGCAAGCAGCTGGTTCTGGCTCTCTCCTTGATATCTCCCGGTCCCCCAAGCATCGCCAGGTGCAGCCTTCGAGGCCCCAGTACCCCCAGACCCCGGCGGCACCCCCTCCTCCGGGCCTCGTGGAAACTCTGACCTGTGTTGCATGAAGTGATATCAGTGGGTTGGAGACGCAGAGATAAGACACGCAAGAGGAATGAATTAGCACGGAGGGCCATGAGCCCGAGCACTGCCATGACACACACTAACGGCCTTGACCCTCTGTGCTAATTCATTCTTCTTGCATGTCTGATCTCTGCATCTCCTCCCGACTGATACTGCTTCATGCAACAGGCCCGGTGGTCTCAGAATTGCTGGGAGGGGCCCTTGGGCCTCCCGGACATCACTTAGGAGTCCCCTTAGAAACGAATCCCCAACTTTAGGGGGCCTCCCTTGACTAGCTGTAGAACCCCCACCTGCCCAGCCCTGTAGGTGGGACCCGTCCCACCACCCCAGTGCAGCCCCCAGTGCTCCCAGCTGCCCCTCAAGCCCACCACTCTCTGTTAGCTCCTCCTCGTGCACACCGGGGGCTCGTCCTCACTCGAGCCTGCCGGGGCTAGGGGTCTGCATGCTCTGGGCATCTGGGTGTGGCCTTTCGAATGTGATTTCTTGATGTTTGTTCACTGTGTCCCCTGGGCCCCCGGCAGCCTCACCGAGGCCCAGGGAGACCAGAATCCAGCAGGGCCACTGCCGTGAGTCCACTCCCCAGAGACAGACCTGTGTGCCCGGCAGGCATTGTGGGGGCCCAGCATGCGGCCAGCCTGTGGGTCCAATGAGGCCCTCGGCTCCCCCACACCCCCCACGCCTGTGTGGAGCTGGGGACAGGCCCTCCGGAGGAACGGACGAGACCTGAGCTCCCTCCCCGCCGCCCTGCTTCTCAGCTCACTCTCCCCTGCACGGTGGGGACCGTGACAGCCTCCAGACTGGGGCAGGGCGGCAGGAAGCCCAGCCAGCAGCCGCCCTCCATACCCGCCCCCGCCCCAGAGTGTGCTGCGTCTCTGGGCATGAAGGACCCTCCGGGACCTGGCTGGCGAGGAGGACGCTGCCCTGTCCTGTGTGGGAACGAGAGGCCTGGGACCCCCCTGGGGCTTCTGCCCTTGCGGTCAGTGATTGCCCCGTGGCTCAGGGGCCTGCTCTGGCTCAGGGAGAAGCTGTCGGCCGTCTGCAGGTGTGCGTGTGTGTGTGTGTGTGTGTGTGTGTGTGCGCGCGCGCGCGTGTGTGTACGTGTGTGTGTGCGCGCGCGCGCGTGTGTGTGTGTGTGCGCGTGTGTGCATGCGCGCGCGCATGTGTGTGTGTGTGTGTGTGTGTGTGTGTGTGTGTGTGTGTGTGTTCGCGTGGGACAGGGCTTGGGGGCGGGGTGGGGTGAGGGGTGTAGAACCTTCCGAAAGGGCCGTCTGGGCCTTTGGCTCCCAGCTCCCGAGGTGGAGGCTCGTGAGTCGGCGGGACGCTGTCTCCCGTCTCGGCTCCTCCCCGCTCACCCGCACCTCCAGCTTCCCACGGGGCCGCAGGTTGCGCCCAGTCTTGGCCGGAGCCCTGGAGGGGGCCTGGCGGGAGGGGGGGATCTGAGTTCAGCTATGGCCGGAACCCTCTGGGGGGCTGAGCCTGCAGGGGGATCTTGGCCCTGCTGTAGGGGTGCAGGGTCCAGCCCTGTCCCGGGACCCTGGAGCCTTCCTGCCTGCCTGCATTGAGGTGGCGGAGGCAGTCTCTGCGGGCCTGGTGGTGTGTGTGTGTGTGGGGGGGTGTCCCTGGGTGCAC
This sequence comes from Sorex araneus, assembly GCF_027595985.1. Classification (NCBI taxonomy): domain Eukaryota; kingdom Metazoa; phylum Chordata; class Mammalia; order Eulipotyphla; family Soricidae; genus Sorex; species Sorex araneus. The sequence continues at coordinate 8,315,449 of NC_073304.1, forward strand.
TCTGAGGCCAGGGACACAGGCCTGGGGTGGGAGACGGGCCTGGAAGCCTGGGCCGGGCTGGCTGAGGCCTCTCACCTTTCTCTCTCTCGGTCCTAGGAACCAGGCCACGTAGCATGCGCCCAGGGAGACGCGCCTCTGGGCGTTAGAGGGAGCGGCCGGGTTTGTCTGGCATTTCTGGAGCCCCCCAGGGTGCGCGGTAGGTAGGAAGGGGGCGCAGGGGCAGAGGGAGTGGATCCCTGCCACCCAGTGCCCGGCTAACCCCCTCCTCCTGTGTGCCCGCTAAAAGCCTGACACGACACTAACGGCCATAACCTTCCCGGCAACCGGGCACCGGACACCGTGATGGGCCCATTGCAAAGGCCTGGAAACTGAGCGGTGGAGAGAGGCAGGGAGTGTCCCAGTGTCCCACGACGGCAGAGCTGGGGGCGGCCAACCAGCAGGAGCTGGGACATCCTCCATGCCTGGGGGGAAGGGACACCATGTGGGTGTCAGGCAAAACTGGGTCCTGCCAGAGGGGCGAGTCCAGCTCTGCCAGGCTGCAGGGAACCCCGGGGAAGCTTGGGGATGGAGCACAGTGTCGGGGCTCAAGGCTGCAGGCCTCAGTCTGGGCTGCTCAGAATGAGGCGTTGTCTGAGCCGGGGTGTGGGGCGGGGGGACAGCTACACACAGGCATCCAGGGGGGCATCACGCCAGTGACCTGGTGGGGCTGTGGCCTCTCTCCCGCCCTCCACGCTCGGCCCCTCTCAGGGGGTCCAGCCCCCTTCTCCCTCTCTTGGTCATCCCCCCGCACCCGAGATGGTGCTCCCCCAGCTGCACCTGTGCATTGACTCAGCCCACAAATGAGGTTTATTAGGGAGACAGCTGCACCCCGAGGTCTTTGCTGGGGAATGTCCACCCTCATCCCCGCCCCCTAAGTCCACAGGGAGCTTTGTGGGGTGTCAGGGTGAGGAAAGATGAGAGGCGGGTGTCACCCGCCTGCTCAGCAGACCCCATACTTGGGAAGGGTATGTGGGGCCACCCGGGAGGGAGGGGGCAGGGCACCCCAGCAGGACTCAGGGCCCAGCGCAGCTGCAGAGCTGCTGTGTCCACAGGCCACTCACAGACAGGACAGCTGGACTGGTCTGTCAGCGGCCGTGGGGGAGGGGGGTCTCACCCAGCGAGATGGCGACTCTGAAAGTGCTCGGGAGCCTCACGGGTTCTCGCCAAGGAAGGCCCACCCTAGTCACAGCTGCAGGGCCATGGTGGGGGACCCCGGTGGGAAGGCTGGGGTCCCAAGAGGCGTCGGAGCCCAGGGGTCACCCCAGACCAGCCGGAGGTCCTCGGGCACCTGCCCACTCTCTCTCAGCCTCAGTTTCCCATGAAATGAATCTCTTAACTCCAGCCTCGGCCAAAAGCCCCATGGAGGCCCAGCCGGCCAGCATCTCATGCTTCTAGAAGGTTCCAGCGTAGCCTGAGCCCCGAGGGAGGGCATGTGGGGTCCTCGGGTGCCTGGGAGCAGCTTCTTCTGCCGGAGGAAAGGCGCCATCCAGACTCTCTCTGGGGGCTTCCTCTGAGCAGGCCTAACCCCCTCCCTGCGCCTCCCCTCCCCATGCTGACAAACACTCACCCTCCCGCCGCTCCAACACTAAGTCCCTCACCCTTCCTCGGTTCTCACCACACATGGTCTCCGGGTGACCGGGGCGGCTCGGGGGGTGCTGGAGGGGGCACAGTAATCCACTCCAGGCTTCCGCCAATTAGACATCACCAAGCCCGCAGCACCTCGGCTCAGGGCCTCCGGACACCACAAGTGCCTGATCTGTGGCCCCTGGACACCAGACCCAGCTAAGGGGTGTCCGCGGCGCGGCCGGACGGCCCGGGCTCACACCATGTGTTGCTCGGCTCAGAGAGCTACGGTCAGCGAGGCCAGAAACCCCGCAGGGACAGGAAGGGCTTGATCCAGGCTAGGATAGGCGGCCAGGAATCCAGAGGCTCGGCCGGTGGGCAGCGGGGCAGCGGCTTCCCTAAGCTCCCTCCAGCCGGCAGGTCCTGCGGATACAGGGGACGCTCCTGAGAGCGGAAGCAACTTCAAAGGGCCCCAGGGGGGTGTCGGGAAGCGCGGGTGTGTGCTGACGATGTTCGGCCAGTCGCCGGCCAGTCCCCTCCTCCTCCTGCACCCTCTGTCCTAGCCAGCCTCCCTCCCTCCACCTCCACGTCCGTAACCACCACCATCACCCACCTCGTCTCAGTCACCATCAGCTACACCAGCACCATCCTCGGCACCTCCCGCTCCTTCCCATCCCGGGGCAGCAAGCCCCCCCCCCGCCCCCATCCCCACCGCCACCCCCCCAACCCATCATCTCTGCCAGCATCACTGTGACCTTCAACACCCCCCCCCCCACCATCCAGCACCATCACCAAGACCACGGTCATCATCTCCCCCGCCCATCCCCATGTCCTCCTGCCAACTCCAGCGACAACCCCCTTCCCCCTTGGCCACCTGCACCTCCAAAGAGCCACCAGCAGGTCCCATTGGCGCACCTTTGGCTCAATCAAAACCTGATCATAATCAGGCGAGACTCACGGTCCATTCAGGTGTGTCCACCTCAGCCCCCCTGAGCGGCTGCCTGCTTTCCTCCTCGACCATCGGAGGGGGAGAGTTTGGGGAGGGGGAAGAGGTCACAACCGACTCTATCCAGCTTCCCTCTGACCCCACGAGGACGGGCAGTGCAAGGAAGCTCACCCAGAGCCCGGCGGTCACCGACTCCGGTCACTGATGCGCGCCCCTGCGCCCCCTGCCTTGTCTTCCCTGTTCCGCACCGCAGGAAACCGCTGAGGAAGGAGGAGAACGGCACGGGCGTTGCTGAGTACCCCATGACGGCCTCGCAGAGCAGCAAAGGGGTGGACGTGAACAGTGCCGTGGTGTGACCCTCAGAGACACAGCCGGGGGACGCTCGTGGACACGGGAAAGCAGATCCGATGCCCGCGTGGGCCAGGGCGGCGTGGCCTCGGACCTTGGGAAGCAGAGACCATCCTCCTGGGAGCCGGGAACCTGGTCACCTGGGCCAGCACCAGCGTGGGGCTGTCTCGCCGTTCCGCTCGGGCTGTGGCTGGCCAGCTGTCTCCCCGTGGCTGCCCGAAGACAGCCTGTCCATCTGTCTGTCTGTCTGTCTGTCTGTCTGCTGCAGCGGGAAGGTACCTTCAGCCCAAAGAGGAGCAAGGCAGGGCCGAGCGCTGCAGAAAACCGCCCTTCCCCCCGCCCAGCCACCCCCCTCCGCCCCCGGCTTCTCCGGTGGCCACGCTGTCCCCCGGGACCCCTCAGCACAGCCTTGCCCCCCCTTTCAAAGGTGCTTCCCACACACCTGTCCCTCACCCCACCCATCACGGTCTTCATCGTCTTCCTGTCCCCACTGGCGCCAGGGGCCCTGCCCCCCACCTCCCCGCCTCTGGGGGCCGTGAGCCCAGCCTGCAAAGTGCCCACCGGGCTTCCTTGATGCTGGGGGCTGAGTTCCGGTCTTCCTGGGGCCACCGGGAGCGATTCGTAGATGCCACACAAGCCCGGACTTCCTGGGGACCAGCCCCGACGTGAGCCGGGCCCTGCTCTCATGGGCAGAGGCCTCCACGCCCACCGCAGGCGCCTTGGGCTGAGCCCCCAGCCCGCGTGGGGTCTCCCTGAGGACCAGGTTCTCCGGCCCTCTGCCTGTGCCCCCAGCGGGCAGTGTTCTTTCAGTGGCTCCCTTTACACGTCTCCATTCAGGGGGCCCCAGAGTGCTGAGGCCTCCAGGTGGTCGGAGGGGAAAGGGGCGGGGAGGAGGGGGACCTCAGACCCACCCTCAAGTGGCCTCCTGCCCTGCAGACACGCGGCCAGGCCCCGAGGCAGCGGCCCTACGTGCCCCGGGGGAACCCTCCCGGGACCCAGCGCACAGCGGGTTTGGCCCTCTGGATTGGGGGCCTAGCTCTGTGGTCTCGCCCTCCCCCCGCCACAGGGGAGCCCTGCAGGCGTCTCCGGGGGCACCCACAGATGAAGAAGCGGCCCCGTGGGTGCTGGTACGGCCACTCTGCAGACCCCAGTGCCCACACGGTGACCTGGTCTCCCGGAGGGCCGAGGGGGCGCTCTGCGGTGGTCCTGACAGGGTCCAGCCCCTGGACGCAGCTGCCCAGAGCTGCCCGCTCTCCTCGCTTCAGCCCCGGTTTCTCGAGGAGATGGCAACGTGGCTTCGGCGTATCCCGTGGTAGAGTCCCCAGTGGCCCGCTGGTGGCCGTCACATGCCCCTGACCTGGAGATCCCTCTGCGGGGCCTCTCGGGAAATGCCACGACCACGCAAGGGAGGCGGTGACCCCTGGGCCAGAGGAAGTGTCAGTGGCAGGCAGACCCACCCCGACGCGGGCCCAGCTTCCTCTCTCAACACCCCGGAGAGTGCCCGGTGACAAGCCCCCCGCCGCCCCCCCACCCCCGCCCTCAGCATGTGCCTGCCGAGGGGATCTGGGCAGCCAGCCCAGAGGGGAGGGGCCGGGGCAGGGCATGGGGCCCCCCAACCTCGAAAGTTGGCCTTTTGCAGTTCGTCTGAGCTTTCCACCGGGGCCAGAAGCACCTCCGCCGAGCCCGCCCCAGCCGGTCCCTGGGGACCCAGGCAAGGTGCACCCACCCACCCGCCCGCCCGCCCAAAGCTAAGGGCACATAATCTCACTCCAGATTGGGCTCGTGCTAAACGCCCCTCGGTGTAAACCAAGGGAGGAGAACCCCAATATTTTTTAAAGGCATTTATTTGGAACAGTGCCCCGGGGCCAGCACCCACCAGGCAGCCGGAAGGGTTCGGAAGCCGGGACCCCGAGAGACTGGCCTGGCGGGGAGCTCAGCCCCACGCCCACCCCTGCCCCGACAAGACCAGTTCTCAGGTGGGTGGGAGAAGCGCCATGCCCGGCCCCCTGCTTTCTTCCCTGTCTCCTGGCTGAGCCCAGCTTTAGACCGAGGTAGGAAGTCCCGGAGCCGTGCGGGGGGTGGGCCCATCACGCTCACATACACGCACACGCACACACACACACACACACACACACGCACACATGCACACACGAACACATGCACACACACACACACGCACACATGCACACACGAACACATGCACACACACGCACACATGCACACACGAACACATGCACACACACACACATGCACACTCGCACACATGCACACTCGCACACACGTGCACACACATGCACACACACGCACACATGCACACGCACACACACACGCGTGCACACGCATATATTCTATCTAGTTCTATCAATTTCCAGCTCCGCCGCCACCATCCCCGATCTGTCCTCCCAGTCCGCACAAGGACGGTGACGCAGTCCAGGGGGACCGAGCAGGAAGGGCTGCGGTCACCCAGCCAGGCCTTCCCGGCCACCACCGCCAGCTTCCCCCAGTCTGTCTCGATGGACAAACACCCAGGCCAGGCCACACCCGCGGGAACCGGAGGGGCGGAGGGGGCGGGCGGGCGGAGGCTCTGCTGGAGAGAGTGCCATGTCTTTTTTATTTTCAATAAAAATAGAGACTTATCTCGGTGCCTGGCTGTGGTCCTGGGGGGCTGGCGGGGGCAGATCGGGGGGCTGCACACCCAGGCTTCGGGGGAAGTCCCGGTGTGCCCAGTTTCTGCCTCCTCCTGTGGTCACCCCCAGGCCCCGGGTTCTCAGGCCGCTCGTCCCCACCCCTTCCTGATCCCGCACCCTGTCCTGAGGGGCCTCGCCCAGGCGCGGGACCACCGTGGACCTAATCGCTGAGAATCGCCTGCCCAGCCGGAGGGGAGCTGAATTAGGCCCGATGACGTCCACCTGGGTCTGGGTTCTGGGTCTGCCCCCTCGAGGCAAGGGGCCTCAAGAGCACGGGGTGCTCCCCTGAAAGGAGGGGCAGACAGGACCCCGTATGAGCTTCCTGCCCAGCACTTCCGGGCGCAGACGCCCCCATCTGATGGGGAGGAGGGGGGAGGAGGGGTGCGGTGGCTCCGCAGGGTGGGGGGCCATGAGGAGGACCCCGCCCCCTCCAGCCACACCATGGGGGGAGGCAGGGAGGCCCAGGTGTGAACCCGGAGCTGGCGCGGCAGCGCCCCCCACTGGACACGCCGGAGAGGGCCCTCAGACTGAGTGTCCCCGGCACAGAGCAAGGGCCCCTCTGCCACCACCCAAGCCCCAGGGCGCTCCTCTGCCTCTGGGAGCAGGAGCTGGGGACAATCTGCAGGCCCTGGAGCTGTCCCATCCCCCAGAGAGCCAGGGGACACAGGGGCAGGGGACACGGGGGCTCCCGGGAGGTGACAAGGCAGGAGGCACGCAGGCTCCTCCGTCCTCTCCTTCCCCACCCTCCCTTCCTCCCCTCCCCCTCCCCCTTCCCTTCCTATCCCTCTCTCCTCTCCCTCCTCCCTTCTCCCCCTCCTCCTCCCTACTCTCTCCTCCCTCCTTTTCCTCTTCCTCCTTTCCTCCCTTTATCCCTCTTCCACCCCTTCCTAGTCCTCCCCTCTGCTCTCCCTCCTCCCTCCCCCACCCTCCCCCCTCCTCCTTCCTTTCTCCATTCTCCCCTCTGGCTCACTACTTCCTGCCTCGCCCTCCCTCACCCCTGCTCCCCTTCCTCTCTGCAGCACGGGAAGGAGAGTCTCGGGCACCGAGTCCTGTGGGGCAGAAGGACGTTGAAGTGTCACTGGCACGGGGGGAGGTCAGGGGGGTCAGGGGTGCTGATTCACATCTCACTGACCAGGCTGGCCTGCACCTGGTTGCCCTTCCTGCCTACCTCGACCCTTTAGAAGAGTATCCAGGTGCCTTGAGCCGTGCACCCAGTGGAGGGGGGTTGGGGGCGGTGCGGGGGCGAGGGGGGAGCACGGACTTGTCAGCGGGCTCCCTGGAGCAGGTCCACAGCACTGCCCAGCACGGCCCCGTCAGGCCTGGCGCACCTCCAGCCCAGCCCCACGTGCTCCCTGCTGGCAGGTGGGGGCCACTGCCCTTAGTAGGGTGCCTGTGTCCCACGTGGCGTCAGGCAGTGCCCGGGAGGGCTCTGGGTGGGTGGGGGCAGAATTCTCCGCCCCAAGCGCAGGGTGCCCCAAAGCTACTTTTTCCCACACGCGGATACCACCATCGCTGCTGCCGTCCTCCCATTACCGTCCTCCCGCTGCCTTCTCACTGCCGTCCTCTCACTGCCGTCCTCCCATTACCGTCCTCCCACTACTATCCTCCCACTGCCGTCCTCCCACTGCCGTCCTCCCACTGCCGTCCTCCCGCTGCCGTCCTCCCACTACTATCCTCCCACTGCCGTCCTCCCACTGCCGTCCTCCCACTGCCGTCCTCCCGCTGCCGTCCTCCCACTACTATCCTCCCACTGCCGTCCTCCCACTGCCGTCCTCCCACTGCCGTCTTCTCACTGCCGTCCTCCCACTGCTGTCCTCCCACTGCTGTCCTCACACTGCTGTCCTCCCGCTGCTGTCCTCCCACTGCCGTCCTCCCACTGCCGTCCTCCCACTGCCGTCCTCCCGCTGCCGTCCTCCCACTGCCGTCTTCTCACTGCCGTCCTCCCACTGCTGTCCTCCCACTGCTGTCCTCACACTGCTGTCCTCCCGCTGCTGTCCTCCCACTGCCGTCCTCCCACTGCTGTCCTCCCACTGCCGTCCTCCCACTGCCATCCTCCCGTTACCGTCCTCCCACTGCCGTCCTCCCATTACCGTCCTCCCACTGCCGTCTTCTCACTGCCGTCCTCCCACTGCTGTCCTCCCACTGCCATCTTCCCACTGCTGTCCTCCCGCTGCTGTCCTCCCACTGCCGTCCTCCCACTGCCGTCCTCCCACTACTATCCTCCCACTGCCGTCCTCCCGCTGCTGTCCTCCCACTGCCGTCCTCCCACTACTATCCTCCCGCTACCGTCCTCCCACTGCGGTCCTCCTGTCTGCCATACCACCGCTACTGCCCCCCCCCACTGCTGTCCTCCCGTGGCCATCCCCCGCTGCCCCCAGCCGCCATCGTCCCGTTGCCATCCTCCTGCTGCCGCCCTGCCCCGTCTAGGGCAGTGGCGGGTCCTCCGGGCACTGCTGTCCCGAGTCCCCACCGGCAGCTCAGTCCCCTCTTCCTCCCTTCCCTCTTCCTTTGGGACGGGGGTGTCCCTTCCCCTTGGAACCCCAGGCAGGGCCGCGTCACACCACCCCGGGGCTTCCTCTCCCGGTGGCCCCCAGAAGGGCGGGGTCTTCCGGAGTCGAGAGCCCCCTCTCCCTGAGCCCGCGAAGTGAGCTTGCTTGGTCCCGAGGAGGGCTTAGGAAGCCTCTGTTCTGTGGCCCTCAGGGGCCCTCCTGGTGAGGCCCGGCCTGACTGTGGGCTGCCGAGGTGCCGGGGATCGAACCCGGCACCTCCAGGAACGTTCCCAGGACCAGGCCCCACCAGGCGAGGCCCCCACGGCCATACTAAGAACCGGAACACACCCAGACAGCCTTGCCAGCCGGTGCCTGCTCCCCTCGCCTTCCCCTCCCTCCCCCATGAGAAAACTGGGCGCAGGGGGGCCCCTTATTCACACTAAATCTCCGCCCCCCCCCCCAACACGCACAGCACAAGAAACATTTGCAGAGTGAATCACCCCGGGTCAGGGATTGAGCACCACAGGGAGACCACGGCACTTTATTCCACACAGCTCAGCCCCCTTCCCGGGGGGATGTGGTGGGGGGGCGAATTCCTGTCCGGGGTTAGAGAGTGTCAGGGCTCCTGGGGTGGCTGATCAGTCTCAGGTGGTGACTGGGCCCCAAAGGGAGAGAAGCTGGGCCCGGAGCTGGCGTCCGGCCATCTGCGTCTGACGGGCCTGCGGAGTGGCTGGGACAGGGCACATGGCCAGCCCCGGCAGTGGTCAGCTGCGTCCCCATGGCCCCAGCAGACAATGTCCAGGCCAGAGCAGCCCCTGCCGAGCTCTGCCTCTGTCCACCCTCCTCCTGCAGGCACCAGCCACGGCCCGGGGGTCCCCACTCTCAGGCTCTGCCCCCCCACCCCCAGATCATAGACCGGTTTGTCACCAAGTGCTCCGGAGCTCGCTGGTCTCCGCCCGTCCGGTGTTTCTGCCACAGTGTCACCCCCACGAGGGCAGATGCAGACGCCCCACCCAGACCATGCGGCGAAAACCCAGACCACCCCAGGGTCCAGTGGAGCTGGACCCCCTGCTCTCCCGTCCAGTCGGCCCTGAGCAGCTCCTGCTGGGCCGGGTCTTCCTGCCGCACGCTGGCCCGTCGCCCGGCCGGAAGAGGTGCCGGGGAGAGCAGAGAGCAGACCGGCCTGTTGTTCCAAACCGCAGCCCCCGGGGAGCACGAGGATGTGCTCGCGCCCCACCCAGAGCCGGGGGAGGGCAGGACGTGACATATGGCGCAGGGTTCCCCAGCTACTCACTCACACAGACACGGGGGTGGGGGCGGTGGGGGGGGGCTTGAGTCTCTGAGTCCCCCCCCCCCCACGGAGCGCAGCCACCCAGGATGTGCGCCCGCCTGCCTGTGAGTCGAACCCCCACGGCAAGCTGTGATTTCCATGCGGCGAAACACCAGCTGTCACGGGCGCCAGTGGGGATTGGGGGCTGGGGGTTGGCGGAGGGGGGGGCGCGGGGGGTGGGTGAGGAATGTCAGGGCACAGCACAGGGCCTGTCGCCCAGAGCAGAGGGCGAGCCCCAGAGCTCCCGTCCCCGACCCAGGGCCCAGCCTGGCAGCCTTCTAAATTCTGGTCTGGGGCTGGAGCGGCGACAGCACAGCAGGGAGGGCGTTTGCCTTGCACGTGTCCGACCCGGGTTCGATCCCCAGCGTCCCAGATGGTCCCCGAGCATAAGTCCTGAGTGCAGAGCCAGGAGTGACCCCTGAGCATTGCTCGGTGTGACCCAAAAAGCAAAAAAAAAAAATCTGGTCTAGTTTTTGGGGGGTGGGGTGGGAGGGGGCAGGGGAGGCACAATCAGCAGTGCTTGGGGCTACTCGGTGCTTGGGACCAGGCCCTGCCAGGGATCGAACCCGGACCTCAGGCATCTAACGCACGAGCACATCTGCCGGTGTTCAGGGGTGACTCCTAGCTCAGTGCTCGGTGTTTCTCCTGGTGCTGCTTGGGGGAACCGCGGCCATGCCAGGGGTCGAACCCTGCGCTCGGTGGTCGAACCACCTCCCCAGCCCCGCCTCACGGGTTCCTGGCAGATGTGCCAAGCGTCGGGCAGGTGTCCTCACGGCCACTTGGTCTTGAGGATGCTGACCTGCCCTCGGCGGTGGTCAGGATGCAGCACAGGGGCCAGGAGCCCGCGGATGTGCTGCAGTCCTGGGTCTCTTGGCGCCCCCCCCCCACCAGCCCTGCCCGCCCGCCCCCCCGCCCCCCCCCGCCCCTCCGGCCAGCTGCGTGATTGTCCTCACCTGGAGCATCCTGCCCTTCTCGCCTGATTGCGGGGCTGGCTCTTCCCTTTCCCAAGTGGCCCTTGAAGGAGCGGAATCAGGGCGTCTGCCAGGCAGCCCTGGGGGGCCCCTTCTCTGCAGGCCTGAGGGGGGAGGCCGTCTGGACATTGCCGCTAAAGGGCCAGCTCTGTGTTTGTTTGTCCTAGTCCCTGTGTCTGCTACAGGCTGGGGCCACCTGGTCACCTCCCCAAGCTCAGCTTTCTCCATAGCGGCCACAGCGGCCACAGGCAGGCGGGCCGGAGGAACCAGCCCCTCGTGTGAGGTGGGACTGACCGAGGGGTCTGAGTGTAGCGAGACAGCCCGGCGCGAGGCTGTGCCTGGGTCATAGGGGAAGGAGACGCCCCGCCTGCAGAGGGCCAGCGAGAGGCTGAGAGTAGGACCCCCACCTTTGACCTGCCTGTGGCTCCCTGGAACCCACCAAACCAGAGGACCACGTAAACAGAGATGACGAGCTGTCAGGCTGATGGCTCGGGCAGGGCGGGTGGGGGAGGAGTGGGACGCCACCTCCCAGCGGCCAGCTTCCTGCCCAGAGGCAGGTGGGGTGCAAATGGCCCCCAAAGGGATCCCACGGCACTGAACAGAGCAGCTAAAGGAGGAATGAAGTTCGAACTCGGCAAACAGTGCTCGGAGCTGAGCGCTGCTGGCCGCCCATCAGCGCCCACGGCCCTTGGTTTGAGGTGACCTTTGGCACAGGTGGGGAGCAAAGAACTCAACCTATCACTTCCCTTCCAGAACCTTCCACGTCAGAGAAAGGATCAGGGCTTTGCCCAGATTCGAGCTGAAAGCTTCTACCTCTCTCCCTCCGGCCCACGTCTCTCGAAGCCTCACTTCTGTGTCATGTGCCACTTGCCACGACCGAGGCCACTTGGCTGTGAAACGAGCCGGTGTGCAGTGCCTCCGGCTCAGAGCTCGGATTCCCCCGGGTTAGGTGAGCGCCCCCCAACAGGCGTCTTTCCTGGCCTAGCAGGCACGGTCATCCACAAGGCCAGTCCTGCACGGGGGACATTCATGGGCTCATGTGTGGGCCGTGAGTCCACCCCGGTCCAGCCCCAGATAAACGAATTCCCAGAGCAGAGGAAGAAGCGCCTTTGTCAGAGGGAGCGACAGATGGATGATGGAGGAATAAGCCAAGAACAGTCGGGCGGGCAAACGAGATGGGTGTGTGTCCTGCCGTGTCTTGCAGCCCAGGCGGCTGGGGCCTGTGAGACAGAAGAGCCCCCAATTTCCCCCACACCGCCCCCCCAGGAAGGGAGGAAGATTGGAATGTTTTATGGATGAAACTCAGACTCGGAGTCAAATGGCCTCTGAGCCTCAGGCCCGGTGAGCACCCGCCTTGACCTTGGCAAAGCCACTTGTGCATCTCAGCTGTCTCACCTGTAAAATGGGAATAATCCAGGCTGGGCTGGGAGAGAGCCGGGGAGAATGAGGCCCCGTGCAGGGCGGGCGCAGTGGACTCAGTAAATGACGGGGAACTGAGTCTCTCTCAGCAGAAGGCCCAGCCTTGCTGCTCCTGCAAAGCGTAGGGACAGGCCAGCCTCTTAGCAGAGTCACTCGGACCCTCTTCCAAAGGTCTCATCTTCCATAAACCCCCCCCCAGTTATGCCCAGACCACCACCTCACTCCTTCTAAGATCCCGACTCTCAAACACCCCACTCGCCCATCACACACCCTCGCGCGTCCCTCCTGCCAGAGAGCTGCTCGAAGGACCCGCACTGTCCAATTAACCCCGAGGCCATGCCATCCCCACTTAGCCAAGGAGCTGGGAGAGAGAACTCATTATCTTCAATTCAATCCGATTTTATTTGGTCAGCCAGAGCTTGGAAATCAAGATGAAGTCGCTGCCATCCGCCGGCCTCTGCGGAGACTCTCGGGGCAGAGAGGTTTGCTGGGCACAGCCTGGTGCCAGGCAGAGGGACACGCGTGCTCACGAAGGGATGGCTGGACATCCTGGGCGCCCCGCATCTTACAGGTGTTGCTTCCGGGGGGGCTGTCTCCCAGGGCGGGCTTTACAAGGTGGCAGTCAGTGGTCTCTGGGGGGCAGGGGCGCTGGGCTGGGGTGCAGGTGCTGATCTTTCGGCACCTTCACAATGACCTGCCTTGGGGTGTGTGTGTGTGTGTGTGTGTGTGTGTGTGTGTATGTAGGGTTCAGGAGGGAATCATTCTTTCAGAAGGTTCTGATCTTTCGGCACCTTCACAATGACCCGCCTTGGTGTGTGTGTGTGTGTGTGTGTGTGTGTGTGTGTGTGTGTGTGTAGGGTTCGGGAGGGAATCATTCTTTCAGAAGGTTCTGATCTTTCGGCACCTTCACAATGACCCGCCTTGGGGTGTGTGTGTGTGTGTGTGTGTGTGTGTGTGTGTGTTTGTGTGTGTGTGTGTGTGTGTGTGTGTGTGTGTGTGTGTAGGGTTCGGGAGGGAATCATTCTTTCAGAAACCAGCTGGATTCCAGGAGGGAAAGAAATCAGAGACGGATGCCTTAGTTCCTTCCCTGCATTCGCTCGTGCTGTCAAGTCTGGTTTGTGGTGAATTTGCGGGCATCGCTCTGCCCCGGGCTGCCATCGGGGGGGCCGCCAGGGGTGGCTATTGCAGGAGCGGCTGGGCAGTGATGGAAGGCACAGAAGAATCCTTGAGGCAGACAGCCCGGGGTGGATCCGACCCTGGCCTGGCCCCTTCTGAACTATTTGACCCCCTGGGCCGCTGCTGGGACCCTCCCTGTTTCGCCTGGAGCATAAAAACAGCAGCAGGAACGTCCCTTGCACTGTGGGTTGCCCTTCAGACATGGCTCCCAGCGCTTCCCGCACGCTCTACCTTCAGCAGACCTATGCAGTAGTGTCACTGTCCCCAATTTAAGGGGAGAGGGGGGTGTTAAATGCGCAAAGACTGAAGTGCGAGGGAAAGTACCCATGAAGGCGCGAACTCAGTACTCCTTAGGGGCCTTCACCTAGGCCAGGGCCAAGCAAATTGTTTCTGTCAGGACGTGGCGGTGAGGGGCTGGGAGACAGCACAGCAGTTAGGCTGCAGGCCTTGCATGTGCCCGGCCCAACCGGTTCACAGTGCCACACGGTCCCCCGAGCATCGCCAGGCATGGCCCTCGGGGCTCCCCAAGCACCTCGGGGTGGGTGGGGGGCGTGATCCCTGGAGCTGTCGGGTCCCTGCAGTGCTGCATCCTCGGGCCCCTCACATTGAACCTGGCTAAGAGGTGGCAGTCGGATCCCCCGGGGCCACCTGAGCACTGCTTGGAGGGTTACCCCCTCCCCCCACCTTAAAAAGGACACAACGGTAAGTCAGTCTGTTAGCCTTCATCACAGCTACAGCTCGTCACCTCCGCCCAGGAAGCCGGGAAGCAACTGGAGACAATAGGCCAGTGGCGGGGGACCCCAGAGCACTCCCCCAGCCCTGGACTCGGTCAGGGGCTGGCTGACTTCCAGGGTCCAACCCTCCCTCTCTTCACCGGAGAGACTCACTTCACAAAGCCACACGGAAGACCCTGGGGCGAGGGGGAGGGAGAGCTGGCGAGCCAGTGAAGTGGCAGGTGCCCCAAGACACGGTGTTGGCAGCGGCTGGGCGGGTGAATGGGTGCAGCTCCCAGAGGCAAGGAGGGAGCCGTGTACAGGTGGGACCCAGGCCCCGAATCTTCCAGACGGTGTGTGTGAGGGGGGAGGGGCATGGCACAGAGAGCTGGAAGCACAAGGAGGGTGCAGAGTCGAGAGAGGGCTGCGGTCAGGCCTGGGGAAGGGCTAGTGATAAACTGAGGCAGAAGTCTGTTCCAGAAGTGGGCGAAGAAGAAGGGCCCAGAGGACGCCCCAGCCGCTCCTCCTGGGAAGGGCTTCACTCACTTCCTGCTCAGCTAGGCCTGGTTCTTTGCATCTCCTGAGCCCTCCCTACCACAGCCCGACAGGACCTTGGGGGACCGTCCTCCCAGGAGACAAAGTTGGATTAGCCTTCAGCTGCTTCTCCAACCCCTTCTTCTTTGCCCAAATATAACTCAAGCCCCACCCCCCCTAGCAAGCTCTGCGCAGGGCGAGAACGTTGGGGTTTCAGCCCTGGCTGAGCTCACTGGGTCCCTTCAGCCAGATCTCATGCTAGCTAAACCCGCTCCATCCAAGAGATATCCGCACACGCAGATTTACATGGCCTGCCTGGAGAATGTGAGCAGGACGACCCCTCTCCCCAAGCCCCCCACAGCCCTGACAGTTTCCTGGGGAGATAAATACTCAACATACTACCCACAGGACTGGAGCAATAGCACAGTGGGTAAGGCCTTGCACGTGGCCAACCCGGGTTCGATTCTTCCGTCCCTCTCAGAGAGCCCGGCAAGCTACCGAGAGTATCCCACCCCCACGGCAGAGCCTGGCAAGCTCCCCAGGGCGTATTCGATATGCCCAGTACAGTAACAAGAAGTCTCGCAGTAGAGGAGACGTTACTGGTGCCCGCTCGAGCAAACCGATGAACAACGGGACGGCAGTGCAGTGCTACAGTGCTAATACCCCACAAGTCCATCATTCCTGGTGGCACAGAGGGCCAAACTGCATCAAGGGAAAGAGTGACAGGGTCAGCCTCCCAGAAGAGGCCGCCCTCGTGAAGCGTGAGCAGAGACTGTTTCTACTGTTCCCTCGAGGTCTCGGCAGAGTCAAAACCTGCCAGTCAGTCTTTCTAGAACTTACAGGAAACTCTGAACCTCGTGCCCTGAGAGGCACGAAGCCATCAGACCTTCCGGGAAAAGAGAACCCGCTCAAGAGCCAGTGAAATAAACAAGAATGGCCTCCAGCCTCCCTACACAGTGGCTGTGCAGGGCAGGTACCACAAGACGGCAGGTATTCCTTGCACCAAAGGATCCGCAAGAAAGCTTTTTGCCTCTCAATAATTCCATTCGCGTTTAAGAAGTTTTACAAGTTTAATATAGAAATAGTGGTCAGCAGCTGAACTTTAGCTCTGTAAACTGATTTTAAAAAACCCCCGGGCTCACAGAGATCATAAAAAAATGCATTTAATAGCATGTCAGTACACAGCTGAAGTGCATCGTTGGCCTTCTCTTCCTCAATGCAAAATTACAGGGTGGGGGGGGGGAGGCGCGGGGATCTCCAGTGTCCGAACAAACTGCTAAGGAGCACTGTGGTTCTCTGATGGGAGAAAAGTCTGTTTGACACAGCGTGAGGGGTGTTGCTTCTCTGCCAGTGTAGGGGGACTTGCCCAGTCCAGCCTATGGTTTTGAAGTGAGTTGCATACAGGGTTTAATGAAGGAAGACAATTTATTATTCATAAAACTGATGTGGTCCCCATAAAATTGACAAGGGAATATGGCCTGGAGTCCATGAGTTGGAAAAACTAGTCTTAAAAAGAAGGAGACAGACTGGACCCTCCTAGAAAATGTTATTATCAAACAAAGAAAGCGATCTGGCCTGGGCTGACCATCTAATTTCTAAGTGCACTTTGTCAGGGCCTCGCAAGCTGCCACTGGTCCCGGGACTGAAGAGAAAAAGCGCCAGCCCGTGGTCACTGCCTTGTGGTGACGGGTCGGTTGGTTTTTATTGCATTGCCAAGAAGTGGATTTTTTTTTTTTAAGAAAAAACACTACAAAGGTTTCAAAAACCCTATTTATTCTCTATCATCAAAAATAGCAACAGGGGGGCTTATACAACTTTTCTGTGAGTACCCACCAGTCTATTTTTTTTTCTTAAAAAAAATAGAAGTTAGTTAAAGAAAAATGATTTGGTTCTTTAAAAAATAATGTAAGGAAACACTTAATCAGATAGCCCAAGGAGTCATCAGAAATATGTGTAGCAAGAAAGCTTCGTTGTCGGCCCTCTCCGGCCTTGGCACGTCTTGTTACTAAACTAGAAAGAGAATGTACAGTACCAGTATGTTCCCAGCCTGCGTGGATCAAATTGTTTTTTTGTTTTGTTTTGTTTTGGAACCCATTATTGCTAAACCAGAGTGTAGACAGGAGAGCCGAGGAGTCCGCTCATAGAGGATAGAACTGGGAGGCTGCCTCCGAAGACTGGATCTCCACCTGGGCCATCTTGAACTGGGCACAGCGCAGCCACTTGCGCAGGGCGGCCAGGCCCGCACTGCTCTGTGCCGAGCCGGGCAGTGTCCTCAGGCTGTGCTGGTTCACGTTGTTCTGGATGGCCTGGAGGCGAAGCTGGAGTCCGGCGGATAAGTGCTGGGAAGAGAGGAGGGGGCTTCAGTCTCTGTCTCCTGCCACCAACACCCCTCCGTGCCCCCACCGCCCACATCTGGCCCGTGCGGACAGAACTCCCCAGCTGGGCGGACCGACGAGGCACATGGGCTCTATCTGACCCGGACGGGGCCGACACTCGCTGTGGGTGGGGCTCAGGGTGGTGGCCATGGCTCAGATCCACCCCAGTCCTCCACCTGGAGATGCCCAACTGGGCGATTCACCGGGTGGGCCTGGGGAGATGGTGAAGTGCCCAGCCCTGGGGTCAGGCGTCCTGGGTTCGAGCCTGGCTCTGGGTTGGGCAACTCTGGGAAGAAACTTTCCCCTCCGTGTTGGGGGTAGTGACCCCACACGTCAGGATGTGTGCGGGGGGCAGTAGGCTCGGGATGAACGGGCGTGCGGGATGTGCTTGCTTGGGTCACAGTTAGGATCTCTCTGAGTCCGTGTGCATGGAGAGAAGGCGGGTGCTGCTCTTTGGGCTGTTCCCAGCTTTTCAGTGAGCTCCCCTGGCCACTTGGCCCTTTGCAAAGCCAAACTGCCTTTGCTGTGCCCTCCAGTAGTGCCAGTGGCTCAGCTCATGCCACCCAAACTAGTACCAGAGGGTTCATGGGCCCAGTCAGCACCACGTCACCTGGTGAAGCATTGAGCCAACTGGTCAGAGTGACTGAGCAACAACTACCTCCGCTCAGGAGCCCCCCACCCTGCCCCAAAGCCTAGTACTAAGATGAGAAGAGGTGGCCAGTTGCTCTGACATTTCTGTCAGTCTCCTCAAAATGGCACCGACACCATGAATTAAAACTCAAAGCCCGAGAAGACTCTTGATGGGTGTTTCTCTCTGGGTGTCCGGGTACCCTGAAGTCAGCCCCTCCCTCCCCACCCCTTCCACCAGCCTCCCTCGCCGGGTATGAAACGCTATCCAGCAACAAGGCTCTGACTCTCCCCACTCCAGCGCCATCACTCCCACTTCCGAGGCGGGCAGAGACGGTCTCTTGCAGGGTGGACCCTTTCCAAACTCCTCCTTCCAGAGGCGGGGGGCCCTGTCCAGCTCCTCCTCCTTCCAGGGTGGGCTCTGCCTAAGCAACTTCTTCCGGGGGGTTGGCCCAGTCCAAGCTCCTCCTCCTCCTGGGGGTGGGCCTTGCCCAAGCTCCTCCTCCTTCCGGGGGGTGGGCTGTCTAAGCTCCTCCTCCTTCTGGGGTTGGGCCTTGTCCAAGCTCCTCCTCCTTCCGGAGGTGGGCCCTTCCAAGCTCCTCCTCCTTCCGGGGGTGGGCTGTCTAAACTCCTCCTCCTTCTGGGGGGTGGACCCTCTCAGGCTCCTCCCCTTCCGGGGATGGGCTCTTTCTAGCCCCACCTCCTTCCGGAGGTGGGTCCTTCCAAGCCCCACCTCCTTCGGGGGTGGGCCCTTCCAAGCTCCTCCTCCTTCGGGGGTGGGCCCTCCCAAGCTCCTCCTTCTTCCGGTGGTGGGCCCTGTCTAAGTTCCTCCTTCTTCCTGGGCTATGAGTCTTTGTGATGAGGGATGAGGTGGCTTGCAGCTGCTGCTCGTTGGTGCCCCCTTTCTAGTAGAATCTGAGTCCCCCTGCGGAGAGCATTGGGCCCCCTGAAAAGGGAGGTGGCTTATCGGTCCCAGACTGCATGTCCCCCACCCCCAATTCCCCTTCCCCCTCATCTGTGAGCAGTGGTACCTGTGTCCTGTGGTCATCTCCGCCTTAGGGCCCTTACCTGACCCGCAGCTCTCCTGCACGGGACCTCGAGAGCTGGGGCAGGTTGAACGCACCCACGGGGGGTGGGCCACCAAGCAGCCCCATGGGCCATGGGGCGGCTAAGGCCAGGAGGGAACAACTTCCCAGCGGCCCTGCGGGCTTACCTGGATATTGGACTGAATCATCGGCAACCACATAGGTATCAGCTGTGTGGAGAAACACAGAAGCCCTGTTACTGCGGCCGGGTTTCCCCACAAGGTCTCCAAAAGAGGCAGGCGACACCCCAAACTCTCCAGCCCTGGGCCAGGCTGAGATCCCTCCCTGGGCAGCAAAGCATCGTTCTGAGACCACACCCCACTGAGCCGGTGGCCTTGGGAGGTTGATAAGCGCCCCATGAGGCCCCGCAGCACGCACTTTAGAGATGACTGATTGTCTCTTGAAAGCTCCTAAGCTCGGGAAATTAAATGGCTATTTATTTAATTAAATCCTCACTTTCTCAAAATAGAATTTCCTCCCCAGGATCCTGAGCACAGAGTGTCCGAGGAGGAGCAGGGGACGTGCAAGTCACAAGTCACTAGGAAGTGACTGAACCTCTGTGGGGTCCCACATTTGCTGGGGGAGTGGGGGGCAGGCTGGGCTGGGAAAGGGAGGGACGGTGGGAGAAGGGGGTCTCACGCATGGAGTAGGGTGCCCATGCGGGCCCCTGCGCCAGCCCCAGCAGGGCTTTGGGGTACAGGAGTGGGGGTCACCCAGCCCTGCAGAGCAGACTGCTAACTGGACCTCCCCTCTTTCATCGGTGGGCTCTGCCCCTGTCCATCCTACCCAGGAGAAGGAAACAGTGGTAGCCTCAAAAATGCAAAAGGCGGGGCTGGAGCAATAGCACAGCGGGTAGGGCGTTTGCCTTGCACGCGGCCGACCCAGGTTCGATTCCCAGCATCCCATATGGTCTCCTGAGCACCGCCAGGGGTGATTCCTGAGTGCAGAGCCAGGAGCAACCCCTGTGCATCGCCAGGTGTGACCCAAAAAGCAAAAAAAAAAAAAAATGCAAAAGGCCAGGTGGAAGAGCGAGGCCCAGAAACCTGCTGGATATGAGCGGGGTGGGTGTGGCGGGGGCTCCGGCCGGCTCCTTGCTGGCTTCTCTGGTTTAAAGTGATGGTGTCCACGGGGCGTGGCAGACTGTCCTCAGACACCCCACCCGTAAGGGCCTCTCTTCAGAAATGCGGCCACTGGAGGTGTAATCGGGTAAGAGGGACCATGGTTTTCGGAAGCAGGGAGGCCCAGGATCCAGTGGACCGGGGTTCTCCAGGAAAGGCGGCGATGCAGACCTAGAAGTGGCACCACCGCGACAACCCAGAGTGGGTCCAGCCCAGCAAAGAGAAAGAGAGAAATGGGAGCCGGGCCAGCCCTGAGCTCGGGAGGAAGCACCTGCCAGCACCCCGCTCCTGGGGCTTCTGATCCTGGGACTGTGCCTGCTTCTGGGGACAAAGCCCGGTGGTGAGGGCAGGGAGAAGGGGCGTAGGGGGCTCAGGGATGCTTGGGGGGTCTTAGGAGAAGGGGCTGGGATGCTCTCCTACTTTCAGGACTGGGGATCTGCTTCCAAAGTCATCACCGGGCTGATGACGGTGCCCTGTCCCCAAGGAGCAGGCCTGGGCTCTAGCCAGGGTCCCTGCACGCCAGGAGAGGCAGGATGTAGGGTGGAGGCCCTGCTGCGGTGCAGTGACTTCCGGGAGGGCAAGGGCACTGCCAGCTGGGACAGTCACTCGGGGCAGCGCCAGCCTCATGGGGGGGGGCGGGGAGGAAGAGGCCTCAGGGTCAGCCTGTCACAGTGTGACAGTGATCGGGATGCAGGACCGGCCTCTGTTCCCTGCGGCTCAGGTCACACTGGATTCCTTTGAACATTACAGGGACACAGAGGCAGTGGCACGGTAAAGGACACTGCTCCCTCTGCTTCTCTTCCCGGGGCGCGGGATCAGCTGGTACGCTGAGCCTTCCGTGGAGACTGTGGACAACCTGCTCATTTGACTTCTCTGGCTGTTTGCTCCTAGACGCAGCTTCTCCTGCACCGTGCCTCTGACCCAAACACGGTGTTGAAAAATTTCAGTACACTATGTTCCAGAAGATATCACTGGGCAGAAGAGAGCACCTTCTCCCCAGTGTCCTGGCCACAGACCCTAAATCATGGGCTTACAAGGGCAGTGCCAGATAAGGCTGTCTGCTCGGGCCCTTGTTGAAAGGGTACATGTAGCCTCTGGAAAGACAGTCTAACCACAACCCCCCCAAGAAGCCCCAAAAATCCTGATGGCCATTGTCCCAGACTTTTGGGACCCTTGACCTGTTTTGGACAGAAGAGAAATATTCAACTATCCTCCTGTTATGAACCCTTAGACAGGACCAGAGAGACAGTACAGGAGTTAAGGCACTTGCCTTGCTAGCAGCTGACCCAGGTACCTGACATCACAAACCTGAGCCTGCCTGGTGTGATTCCTGAGCAGAGAGCCAAGAATAATCCCCAAGCATGGCCAGGTAAGGCCCCAACACTCTCTTTTGCCCCCGCCAAATCCTAAGGGATATGGGAGAGTTGGGGCCAGTGATCCTGACACACTGTGTCTGGGTGGACACTGTCCCTAGCACGGTCCTTGGGGCTGGTGGTCTGTCTGAGACAGTCCAGGGAAGAATGAGGCTGGTCACAGCAGGGTTTTGAGGATTTTCCTCAAGATGTTCCATGCCGGTGAAGGATTCTAAGGTACTTCTGCCGGAGATCTTCCGGCCTGAGAAGTCCAAAGTATATTCCCTAAAGGCTTCAGGTTTAATTTGATTGTTATGGATAGCTTTATATAATCCAGCAGTTATTCTACTTCAGGAGTGCTAATATGACTTATTGAATAACATTCATTTCAGCTCTCTTTTGCTAGTGGTTCCTACAAGGCTGTCGGTAAGAATTAGATTGAATTTATTTGGAGCTCTGTTATCATGAAGTTGGTTGGATTTTTTTTCCTTCTCCAATAACAAAATGCAGAAAAGTAAAGGCCATTTTTTTTACAGTTGCTTTTCACCAAAATGAAAGGGAAACACGTCTTCTTTTCTTGGTTTATGCTATAGAATAAAGTATAGCCTGCCTGGGTGGCATTCATTTCACGCTATGCTCATCCTGGTCCCAAATTAAAAATAGTTGTGCAAATTTCTCTTTCGGCAAAGATGTAGCAATGAAGACCAGATTTACGATCCTGTCTGGAACCATTACAATTTTAGATGGAGTTGTTGAAATCAGGGTTTGGGGACACTGCGCATCAATAAGGGTGGACAGTGATAGCTGGGGGGAATAAAATAAAGTGAGAGAGACTACAGGCAGTAGCACAGAGGCGACGGTGGGGCAGAGACCAGCATTCTTCCTGAGCCCGGGGAAATAGAGCTGGGGTTCAGGAGAACAGGGTAAGGAGGGGGTCTGGGTCTGTAAGGCATAGGACTGGAGAGGGTAAATAAAGAAGGAAAGGAGGAGAGAAAGAGAAGAAGGAAGGAGGGAGAAAGGGGAGATGTCTGTGCAGGGCTTCCTGGATGGAGTCTTCAACTAAGTACTGACCACTGCACCCAGATGAGAAAAGCACTCACAGCTCAAGGAAAGAAAGAGTTCAAGAAGGACAGAGAGAAAATTCCTGGACTGTCATTAGTCTGTGTTTTCACTAGAGTGGGGAAAAAAACATGTAATTTACAGAATGATGCTCAGAAGGATATTACCTAGGAGTAGAGAGAGACATATTAGCCCTGGGTGAAATGCTGCTCCAATCCCACCTATCATTTAAAAAATAAGCCTCAAAAGGGATAAAACTATTTCTACAAAGATAATTTAACATGTCATAAAACAGGGCCCAAGAAAATTTATAGGAACACAAAGATATCCAGCAACCAAGGAAGTCAAATTCAAAATGACAGGAATCTAATAAAAATTACAAGGCAAGAAAAAATATTGCAAGGCCTGCAAAGCAGGATTTAAAAATGTAATCGTAGGGGCTGTAGAAATAGTATAGTGGGTATGGCCCTTGACTTGCTCATGATCAATCTGGGTTTAATCCCTGGCACCCTCACGGTCCCCTGAATCCTGCCGAGAGTGATCCCTGAATGCAAAGTGAGAAGCCCTGAGCACTGCCAAGTGTCACCCAAATGCCGCCACTTTCAGAAAAAAAAATGTAATTCATAATGAAACAAAAGCCAACAAAGGAAAGGTCCCACTAATGTCACAGCTAATAGAATAGTAGCAAGGATATTAGATAATACTACAACTATATCCAATATGGTCAAGATGGTAGAGAAAATGCTGAATATCTGAGCAGAGTCAAAATAAAGGATAACTGAGGAGACAACAGTTGATACTTCTTCAGCTATAAGGAAAATCATCCATTCACAGAGTCAAGAACTTTAACAAACCCAAGCATAAGGAAGAAGAAGAAGAAAACCACCACAGAATAGCATCGTTAACTGTTTATCAGTGATGGTGAAAAGAAACTCAAACAACAGGAGGGTAAAAGCCATGTTACAAACAGATGGAAAAATCAGAAGACACAGATCTTTGTTGCTGTGCCACAGTCATCAAGACATACGGGTTATTCCTGGTTTGGGACTTGGAGGTCCCTCTCAGCAGTGCTCAGGGGATCACATAGGAGCAGGGACTGAGTTTAGGCTTCCCAGAGCCTGTGCTCAGCCTACTCAAGCTCTCTCCAGCCTCAGCAAAAGAAACAGAGGCAAGAAGAGGGCAGAATCAACATCTTCCAGGTCGTAAAAAACAGTGAACCTGGAAATCAGTACCCAGGGAAAATAGTTTCCAAAACTGAAGGCCAGACAAAATGCCTTTCAAAGTCGAAGGAATGAACCATCAATAGATCTGCACAAGAAATAAGAAAGGAAGTCCTTTGAGAAGGATGCTGGAACTTCAAATCTACAGAAATGGGTTTTAAAAATGCCAAATGAGAGAAATATAAAAATGGCAAGAGTAGCGATGAAAATATTCAGATGAATTCTAAACGTCTGAGATTTTAAATATATTTGAACAAATGGATATATTTGTATTTGAATGTCTTAAATTGTAAATATTAAAAAATTTAAATCTCCCGAAGAGATTGTTGACTGCTAAAAGCAAAAATTTAAATCTCCCTAAAAGATTATTGACTGTTTAAAGCAAAAATATTTATGACATATGGTTTGGTGTCTGCCACACAGAGAGATGAAATGTATGCCAATAAATAGCACAAAGCAGGGCGGTAGAGAGTAATGGTATACTACTGTACATTCTTACACCATACAAGAGGTGGCATCGTATACAGGAAGGCAGGGTTTGAACTGTGTACTACAAACTAAATCCAACCACCCAGTCAACAACCAAGTATAGAACTAATAAGATAACTGTAAACCATATTTCTCAATAACCTCACAGGTCAAAGAAGAAGTCAAAGGAAGTCAAAAGGAAAATAAAGTATATGGAGCTAAATGGAAATGAGAACATCTAAAAATTCAGAGGACTATAGACTAAAAAATCAGTACTTAGAGGCATGTAGGAGAAAATTCAGAGCATTCAACACAAGTGACTGAAAAAGAAGTTTCGTAGGTTCATTCTCCCAGCTTCCGTTTTAAGAACTAGACAAAGAGGAGAAAAGAGTATTCCAATTTTAATCATTAAAAAATATAAATAAACCTTTCAGTATCAATATTGTAAACCACAATGGCCAAAAGGAGAGAGAGGAAAAGAGGGAGAGAGAGAGTGAGTGAGTGAGTGAGTGAGTGAGTAAGAGAGAGAGAGAGAGAGAGAGACCTGCCATAGAGGCAGGCAGGGGGTGGGGGTTAAGGAACCTGGGGACACTGGTGCTGGGAAATGTGCACTGGTGGAGGGACGGATGTTGGAATATTGCATGACTGAAATCCAATCATGAACAGCTTTGTAAGGTCTATCTCACAGTGATTCAATAAAAAAGTTAATAAAAATAAAAAATAAAAAATGTAAATAATATAAAGAAGGCAGGAAACAATGGGTAACAGAAAATAAACAGCAATGTGATTGCTTTAAACCAAACAATTAAAAAATTGAAATTCCAATTAAATTTTCCCACTCTGGAGAAACTGATGTTCTCTCCTGAACACGTTTTCCTTTCTTTCTTTCCCCTCTTTCTAAGAAATTCTCTTTCCATTAAAAACTACTAAAAGGGGCTGAAGCAACAGTACAGCGGCTAGGGCATTTGCCTTGCTCACCGCTGACCTGGGTTCCCTTCCTGGTTGAGTCCACCAGGGATAATCTCTGAGCACAGAGCCAGGAACAAACCCTGAGCACTGTCAGTGTGCCATCCTCCCAAAACAAAGAGAGTGAAGGGAAGAGGAGAAGAGACAGATGAGGAGCAACAGGGACAGAGGTCAAGGGGACTCAGGGAACTGGTGATGTTAGAAATGATAGAGCTAAATACCCAAACCACACTCACCAAGACTGAAATCACAGATTTAAAGGGTGCCTGTCAAGCACTAGGTTTGGGAGGGTGGGGGTGTGGGGGGTGGGTGGGAGAGGGAATTTGGGAACACTTGTGGAGGGAAGATGACATTGGTGGTGAAATTGGTGATGGAATGTCAAAATCCAACTATGAATAACTTTGTAATTCATGGTGCTTTAGCGCTGTAGCACCGTTGTCCCGTTGTTCATCGATTTGCTTGAACGGACACCAGTAACGTCTCCATTGTGAGACTTGTTGCTACTGGTTTTTGGCATATTGAACACACCCTGGGTAGCTTGCCAGGCTCTGCCGTGCAGGCGGGATACTCTCGGTATATTGTTGGGCTCTCCGAGAGGGAAGAAGGAATCAAACCCGGGATGGCTGTATGTAAGGCAAATGCCCTATCTGCTATGCTATCGCTATGCTAGGTTAAAAGTAAAAATACTCCCCACCCAAAGAAAGTAAAAATACCACCAAATGTCATGCTGATATTAGTCTAAAGAAAACTGGAATTGTTTTATTAAAATCAAAGTGGCTGTTGAAACAAAGAACGTTACTGAGGGTGAAAGAGACCATTTATAATTTCAGTTTATTAAGACAAGATGATAAATCCCAAACATCTGTGTGCCTCATAAAATAAAATCACAATATGGAAGCAAAAACTTCTAAACCTAAAGAGATTTAAAAAATGCAATTATAGAGCTATTTCAACATCCCCTTCTGGACAATTGGCAAAGCATACAGATTCAGGAGGTCATGCAAGGTTCAAGCACTATCTATGAGTTTAAACCTATGGAAAAGGAAGTGGTACTCCACAACTGAAGAAAAGACATTCTTTTCTAGCATATTAGAAGAGACTTTTCCAGAACTCTAGGTGATATTCTATGCAAAAAGCAAGCCTCAATAAACTAAAAATAAGTGGAAGTACCAAAGTATGTTCTTTGGCACCAGTAGAATTAAATAAAAAAAATTTTCATGAATAAAAAAGCCCTAAAGACTTATCCAACAGTTAGAAATACAAATGATAAAATTTGAAATAACTGAATGGTCTTTTCTACTTAAGAATGCAAAACAGAAGTTAAAAGATTTCTAAACTTTGGATTAAAATGATAGCCCAAGGTCTAACACGGAGGTGCAGCCAGCACAGTGCTGAGAGGACAATTTATAGGGCTCATCTCCTAAACTAGATAAGAAAAAAAGTCTCAAACTTAGTGAGATTCACTCTAGGAAATAAGAAAATGAAAAGCAAATTAATACTAGTGTGAAAAATATATTAAGGAGCAATTAAAAACCAATAGAGAAAACGAATAAAAACCAACCCAGAGATAATGGTGGTAGTTAAAAAAAACTCATTGAAAAGAATAAAATTTATTTAGACTAATCAGTTAAAAAGGGAGAAACTCATGTTTCATTAATATTGGCGATTAAATAGGTGATAGAGCTGGTTCTACAGATACTGAGTATAATACAGGAATGTTCTAAATACTGTATTTTTGACAAGTGATATAATAATTGGAAATTTAATATATAAACTGTTAACCTGTTTCTGAGACCATACCTATCACACAAAATTAATTCAAAACAACCAAAAGAAAATGTGTGTGTGTGTGTGAGAGAGAGAGAGAGAGCGAGAGAGAGAGAGAAAGAGAGAGAGAGAGAATGAGAATATAGTGGGTAAGGCAATTACTTTGCATAGAGCTGTCCTAGGTTCAATTCTTGGTATTTCATATGGTTCCCCACACCCCACCAGGAATAAGCCCTGAGTTGTACTATGTATGGCCCCCAAACATACAACAAAAGAAAATATAGCTAACACTTATTTTTTTTAAAAAAAAAACCTTTGTGGCTTTGAATTTAGCAAAAAAACCCATTTAATACAATATTAAAAATATGATCCATAAAAAGAAAATTTTATGTATAAATTTTATTGAAATAAAATATTTTGCTCCTCATTAGATACTGCTTAAAACAATAAAACAGTGAGGACTGGAGCAACAGTACAGCAAGTCAATTGCTTGCCTTGCCTTGCATGTGGCCGACTCAAGTTCAATCCCCGGCACCCCATAGGGTTCCTTGAACTCTCCCAGGAGCTAGAATAAGCTCTGAGCACTACTGGGTGTGTTCCCTTCCAAACCCCAAAACCCAACCCTGGTGGTGTAAATATCTGCAAAAGTGTACCAATTTCTTTAAAACATATTGCATTTTGACCAGGTATGACCATGCTGTTCTGTTTCTAGGTTGTTACCTAAATATACAAAAAGCATATATCTGCACAAAGACTTGTACATAGATACTCACCACAGCTTTACTAGTTCCAAACTGGAAATTGTCCAAATGTCCATTAATCAACGAATGGATAGACCAAATATGGTGTCTACTATGTAGTGGAATATTTTCAAAAATTAAAAAAAATGATGTTCTACTGATAATAGCCATTGATAATATCAATAGAACTATACTGGAGGCTTTTCTGAGGGGACCACACTTGGTGGTGCTCATGGGTTACCCCTGGCTCTGTGCTCAAGGGTCACTCCTAGCAAGCTCAGGGGACCATATGGGGTGCCAGGAATTAAACCTGGGTTGGCTGTGGACAAGGCAAATGCTCTACCTTCTGTACTAACTCTCTGGCTCCTATCAATATAATTATTCTGAATAGTGAAGGCAGAAAACATGCACATACATTACAAACTAGAAAATGCAAACCAACCTATATGGCATAAAGGTGAGAAGAGGAGGGGGGAAAGGATGGTGGGGAAGATTTGGAAGAGGCCGATTATCAAGTGTTACCAGGGAACTCCAGGTAGGTGAGGGATACAGTCACTATCCTGATTGTGGTAATCATTTCACCAGTATAATCCATGTAATATATGAGAAAATGTGCTAAACCATACACCTGAAATCTCTGTAGTTACTCATGTAAATTGTTACCAAATTATATACTTGAAATTTAAGTAGTTCAATCCTGTATAAATTATTCTTCAACAGGATCAGTATGACCAAACAGGAGTTGGTCATAGAGCTGAACATCCAGTATTGACTTTGCTTCATTCATCCCATTTAAACCAGCTATCTTCAAGGCCAGAGTGACAGTACAGCAAGGGAGGGCGTTTGCCTTGCACATGGCCAACCCAGGTTCAATCCCCAGCATCCCATATGGTCCCCGGAGCATCACCAGGAATAATCCCTGAGTGCAGAGCCAGGAGTAACCCCTGACCATCACCGGGTGTGACTCAAAAGAAAAAAAAACATTAAGCCAGCTACCTTTTAGTGCTCTGGTTACATCTGGTTACATGCAAGTTTTCCTTGCAAATGAGCTGCTATCCTTCAGCAGTGCGTTAATTTGATAAGTGTCTTGCTGTTGAAGATTACAGTCTACTAAGAGGACAACAGCACGTTGTTCCCCAGGGATGTACCTTGGTGAGGGTGGTCAGAGTGATGGAATAGAGTAGGAAAAGGTAAAGGGGGGACTTGTATAAAGGAATGCCAGCCTCAGTGAGTCAAGGAATTGGGATGGCAGGAAGGAAAGGGAAAAGGAAGGGAAAGAAACTGAGGGAAAGAAAAGGGAAGAAAAGGAAGGGAAACAATAAGGTCTTTGAGACTTTCCTTTTTGATCATATTAGTATGTTTCTGATGTCCCTAGATAGATGACTGATGCTAGAATTACTTTTATATGCCTGTCCAATCAATAATAGAATAACAATAGTATTATCGAAACAAAACTATCTTAGAGAAAAGTGCTGGGAACTGAGTCAAACAATTACACACTATTTCCCTTGGTCTTCTACGATCTTCTCCAAGATGAGGCACCAAAAATGAGTCCAAACTACTTCAGGGTTATTTTAGATGCATGTTACCTAGTCACACTTTCATTACTTTTGTTGCAAGCAATCACAGTCCAACACATTTAACCCAGCTATTCAAGAGTGGTAGGGCAAGACCAAAATGGACACAATAACCCTTTGATAAAGTAAGGTTGTTATACTAAGTCCGAATTCTTGTCTCCAATTCTAATTGTTAAAGTTAGACACATTTTGTTTTCCTCTTTCAAAAGTACATTTAAGGGCCAGAGAGATATTACAGCTGGTAGGACATTTGACTTGCATGTGGCTGAGCTGAGTTTCATCTCTGGCACCTTTTATGGTCCCCCAATCTCCACCAGGAGTGATCCCTGAGCACAGAGCCAGGAGTAAGCCCTGAGCACTGCTGGGTGTGGCTCAAAAACAAATAGGACAAAAAAAAGAAACTACATTCAAAATAAATCCAAATTTGTTATTAGCATTAAGAAATGTTCTATATACAGGAACAATGGTGAAGGGGAAAGTCCCTGCCACAGAGGCAGGCTGGGCGTGGGAGGGAAACTGAGGCCATTGGTGGAAGGTAGTGTGCCCTGGTGAAGAGATTGGTGCTGGAACAATACAACCCTGACATTCAATCATAAATATCTTTGTAACATTGTAATTACTGGTGATTCAATGGAAAACAAAACACAGAAATATTCTATTAAAATCATAAGGTTTTCCTACCTTGACAAAAATTGTTGAATTGCATTCTTGCAATGCCTCCATTAAGCTAATCACATGGAGACACACCATTTCTACCATCTGCAATGACAAACAGTAAAGTCAGTTCCATTGGTACGATTTCCAGGAATACGGCTGTTAATCCCGACCCACAGAAGTACCAGGTCCAGCAGTCTTCCTGCCTCTGACCATACAAGATCACCAGGAGCGGGGACTTTGCACCTTTTTGACTTCAACCCTAAACAGAATTAAAACTGCTCCAGAGATTTCGCCAATGCCTTCTTCATCTAACTCAGGGGTGGCTGCGTTGGGATCCAGGGAATGAGCTCACAAAGGGGCACTACAGAGTGATTCACACCCCAGAATTAATGGTTTCTGCTTCCTCCATTGCCAACTACGGAACTCTCAGGTAAAAGGACCCTTTCCTCCAGCTTGATCTTTTCTTCACTGCACCTTCATCTGGGGTGGCTTTGAGTAACTGCACATCTGTGGCTGTAGTTTTGTTTTCTCTGGAGCAAAGCAGTCAGCCACGCTTGCGACAGTTTAAAAGGACAAGAGTTGATATTCTCTCATGTGAAATTCCTAAGGCTGGCCTTTAAACATCCAAGGGGAGGTTTACTAGTCTCGCTTAAATAGTTTAACAACATTTTCAGTACAAAATTTATTCAAATGAACTTCTAACATTTAAGGTCAAGAGGGATTGGGAGAGGAGATATTAATGGCATCATAAAACTAATGACAACAGAGAGAAACTTTGAGTCTCCAATTCATGGTCCCAGTTGCATTATCTGTAAGATCACAGAATTCTTCAACCCTAGAATATATGATGCAATAACTGCGATTACTCCCAAATCAGCAAGAACTTCTGGTGTAAAATTTTCATATAAATGTCCTATAAAGTCAACTGAAATATACCTCTTCATACAGAACTGCCTTATCACATCTGACTTGCACCCAATCATCACCCCTATTCTAAATTAGCGCTGGAAGGAAATATTTCTTAGATTTGCAATCAATCAAAACTCGTTTCTGGAATGCCTCTGCCAATGGTGTGGCGTTGGGTTTCAGGGCACAGAAACTGTCATGATGGTGTTGTGTGTTTGGGGTCTTGGCCCTACACAGACAGGAAATGAACTGATGCTGCCTCCAGGAGGTCCCATCCGGCTGTGTTCAGGGACGTGGGCGAGTACCAAGGGCACCCCACCCAGCTAGCTCTGCAAGCAGCCACTCGCTCTGTGTGCCATCACGTGAAGATACAATTGGGGCTGAGGACACGGTCCGGGGGCCTCATAAGGCCGCTCAACTGAGCTTCCTTCAGGCTTTCAGCTCGGAGTGGATGAACCGCTGTGGTGGTCTGCTCCTTAGCACCCCACAAAGGGGCCCTAATTGGCTTGGCTTTTCCCAAATCACCTTGAAATCCAAAAATAATCCCATCTCCCCCTTAACTCTGACTTTCTAAACACAACAGCTCTGACAGGTATGAGTGTCCTACAGATTTCCTCGTACTACACAGAGAAAACTCTTTGTTTGACGGACTTCATGTTTATTTTCCCCACTGACATTTTCACCCGAGCATAACACATGGTCTCAGATGTCAAAATCCAACCCTCTATTTCTGTACCGTTACAACTGAGCTCTTGGAGAGCGGGAAGTCATGGGTGACTAGACATCAGGATTTTAGTTACACAGGTGACATGGATGAGGGGTCTAGCCATCTATCCAAAACACAGACTCAACAACACTGAAAACAGGAGTTCTAAGTGGCAACCACTGAACCTTTGTAAGGTGCCTGTTGAGTTGACAGGCGGGATGGGGTGGGGAGGGACTATGGGGACACCAGTGGAGGGAAGGTGACACCGGTGGTGGGACTGGTGTTGAAATCATGTGTCAAAACTCCACTATCAACAGCTTTACAAATCACAGGTCTTTAATAGTCATAAAACCAAACAACTGAGCTCGTCCGGGTGCCGTTGTTCCAGACAGGGAGCACCTTAGCCATCCACTCACCACTTTGTTGTGGGCCATCAGCTGCAGGATGCTGGGTGTCACCCTACTCCAGAACTCCAGCGCCGTCAGAATGGCCGTGAAGCTGAATTCATTCTGACTCTGCACGTTCGTGGCGACGGCACTTTGCTCGCAGTACACAGTCCAGAGCTGAGCAAAGATAAATGCGTGGAAGAGGGAACACATGTGCAGCACGGAGGTCTGAAAAGGAAGAAGACAGAGGGGGGGGGGGGCGTCATATTCCACGGAGTCCTCTCCAGATGGCGCTGCCAGCCTTCTGGGGTGCCCTGTCAAGGCTCATCTCTTCATGGGATGGGAGGCTAACAGTACTCTCTCCCCAGCCACTCCCACCTGCAAATCTGTGCCAGCCAGCACCTCGGAACATCCTGTGCACTCAGTGGAAGGGTCTTGGGGAAAGCACCTTAGTATAGGGGCAGAGCCACCCTCGCCCTTACTCTTGAAGGAACGGATGTCCCCATCTCCATCCCGTTCCTAAATGAAACTTAGAAGGATCTTCCTTCTTGGGGCCAGAGCAGGGAGGGGGCTTGCCATGCACACGGCCACTCTCAGCATCCCGTATGGTCCCCTGAACACCGCCAGGAGCACTTCCTGAGTGCAGAGCCAGGAGTAACCTCTGAGCCTGACTGGGTATGTCCCCAAACCAAGGCAACCAACAAACAAAAGAAAATCATTCTTGGACTAGTTTAGGCTGTTTCCCGGTCTAAAACATGGAGCTAATGGTGCCCTTCTCAAAGGGCTGTGGTTACGAGGATAAAGAAGTGAACTCATGAGCTGCACGCAGTAAACTAGACTCGTACAGAAGTGGCCGTGGCGAAAGCCGCAGCCACCGTGATGCTGGTGGTCCTGCCAGCAGGGAGCATGGGCCACCTCTCACCCTTGGACACTTCTCATTGATCATCTCCAGAATTCTCAAACCCTCCCATTCAGCCCAAGGGCAGACACTGGAGCTCAGAAAGGGGCAGTGACTATTTCAGGGTTGACCCCGGGCCAGCACTAAGAAGCCAGCCTAGATCAGGGCTGAATGATTAGGAGCTGGGGTCAGAGAGATAATACAGCAGGTAGGGTGCTTGCCTGGAACATGGCTGACCCAGGTTTGATCCCTGGCATCCCACGTGGTCCCCTAAGAATCACCAGGAACAACTCCTGAGTGCAGAGCCAGGAGTCACCCCTGAGTATTGCCGGGTGTGATCCAAGAACCAAAAATAAATAAATAATTTTTTAAAAAATGAAAGAAATATTAGGAACAGACTGCTCAGCACCTCCGGGCATTTGGACAGGAGCCCGGCTGTACCGCAGGGCCAGCTGCCCGGCTCAAATCCAGCTATCCCCAAGTCTAACATCCCTCCCAGCTTGCGCCTGGGCTCTGGAAGGGGCCTGGAGCTCTGTGTGACGGAGTGACACCAAATCTGTCCACTGTGCTTCCACAGACATGGAGCGGAAGCCGGCCTGCAGGTTGATCTGCTAGCTTGAGCATCTCATCCACAATAGCTACTGTTCCCCGGTGCAAGTGGTCCTGGCGCAGACTGCGAGACCTCCCACCAGCCTCTGACTTTCTCTCTCCAGCTCCCGAAATCTCTCGTGTTCTAAACCGGAAAGACAGCACCTGAAGCATTAGGTAAGGGGGCGCCCACATGGCTCCTCTTCCCCCTCCTGCCCATCTTGTTGGAACTACTCAGCACGGAATGTTTTATCCTACATCTCTCCTCTTGCTTCGCTTCGTGACTCTGAGCCAGAACTTCCTTGGAAGCTAACCCTTGCTGGTCCCGTCCATTTATCTTCATAAAAGTGAACCAAAAAGCCATTTAGGGGGAAGAAGAGAGAGCCTGGGAATTTAAACAACTTGAAATAAGTCATTAGCACAAGGTTGCTTTCCTCCCAGCCACAGGGGGGCGAGTGATAAGATGCTTTTTTCTTCTCAGAAGCACCATAATTGGCTGATAAGGAATTCCATTAGCAATTTCGATGCATATGGTCCTAATCTTGCAGAAATCACTTACCTTTGATTGCTCTGGAAATCCAATCAGGATGACAATAAGATGGTCTGCAATGTGGGAGCCTGCGTCCAGAGGGATGGGCAGGCAGGGTGAGGAGGCGTTTGGACAGACGGCGTTGTGAGTAAGGGAGCCCAGGAGCAGCCAGGAGAGCAGACGGATGTGGGAGACACACTCGATGAATTCTTTAGGTCTGTGAGGGGAGAAGGAAGAGGAGACAATGATGCGACGCTGCTTCACTGGCATCCAGCAAAGGCTGCCCAGGGGGAGGCCTTCAAAGCGTGGCCTTTTGTAGGCAATGACTTAAAAGAAAGCACGGGAACAGAGGCCCAGCCAAATGAGGTCTCTGCGCTCCTGGTTTCTCCCTGTCATCCCAGAGCTCAGCGTCTCGGGCCAAAAGCAGCCCTCGGAGAGAGAGAGAGAGAGGATTAAATCTCATCCTCGGACCAACCTGGTCCGCCTTTCGAACCAGATTGCCTTTTGAAACTTTCCTTTTCTCTCATCAGAACATTGTCCTGCCTCGCCCCTCCAGGGAGGGGAAGAGAAGCCGAGATAAAACACACAGCCGATGCCAATCAGTCTGCACTTCCGTCCTCCTCACCTTCCTCTCCAAACCTCTCCTTCTCGCTAGGAAAGTGACCCGCCAAGCAAGATGGCAGGCTCAGTCCGACTCTGGGTTCCCAAAGAGATGCTCCAGGCGCATTCTTTCCCTTAGAGACAGAGTATGAGTGTGTGTGTGTGTGTGTGTGTGTGTGTGTGTGTGTGTGTGTGTGTGTGTGTGTGTGTGTGTTGGGGGGGTTAGGGGAGGGGTGTCTCATAATCTTCATGCATATGCATTCTATGTCAGCTACAGATTTTGTTCCAGCTGTGAGTTCCTTGACAGTAGAAGCTATGGAGTACTCAATAGCTCTCAGTCTATTTAACTCGTTGAAATAAAGTTCTGAGCACTTCCGACCTCCCAGTTTTCATTAGGACTGAGGGTTTAGCAGGAGGGCAAGCTGTGTTTGTGTTCAATACAGGTGGCCGGCCAGCAAGTTAGACTTATCTCCAACCAATGCTGTTCCACGCCCAGAAACCTTCCACATGTTCAGTGGCTCTCCCTGGGCCTCGGGGAACGCAGGTGTGACCTGCACTCCTGGCCCTCCTTGCTGGAATAGTAAGGGCCTTACCCTTGTTGCATGGCCGAAGGCGGATGGTAGAGCCAGGGCAGGTAGCGAATCACAGCCTTGTTATCTCTGTGGTTTCCCCGCGAGATCTCCATGGCTGCGATTTGAGCCAGCCCGACTTTGAGGTGGCCACCGAAGGTATCTTCGTGCAGAGGCTGGGAGCATGTCTTCATGTGGCTCTGCAAAACCAAATGGCATGCGGTGACCGATGGAGCACCGTGCAAATGCCAGGCTGTCATTTCCTGTCCTGTCTCACCACACTCCCAAGCATACAACCCACTGAAACGTCTTCAATGGTTCCCCAGGGATCTTAGGACAGAAATCTCGCCATGGCTGGGAGACCCCCTGTATGGGTCTCTGCTTCTTAGCCCCTGTGCTGACGACCCCTGGTGCACTCCACAGGTTCTCTTCCAGTTCCAGCATCACTCCGGATGCTCTTGCCACCAGAAATGCTATTCCAGCCTCTCCACACCATTTAACTGCTACTTATTATTCAGATTTTAGCTCAAGGACCCCTTATTCCAGGAAGTCCGTCCTGACCTCCCCCGGTCAGGTCTGCTAATGAGAAGTTCCTATGTCACAGTCAGTCCTTTCTTGTGGAAATTGTGAGAGTTATGCATCTTCTTTGAGTTCGTATGACATTTTCATTAAAACTGGCTTCCGCTGATGATTTCAACAAGGTGGTTACTGTGCCTGTTTATTCCTCATCATGGCATGTCCGAGTGCCAACAATAATTCCGGATGGGTGGATAAAGAAACTATGGTACCTCTACACAATGAAATACTACATAGCTGTGAGGAAAAATGAAGTCATGAAATTTGCTTGTACATGGATGAATATGGAGAGGATCATGCCGAATGAAATGAGTCAGAGAGAGGAACATACATAGAATGATTGCACTCATTTGAAAGATATATATATATACATATAAATATATAAATTTATATTTTAAATAAAAAATCAAATAAACATATAATTATATATTTATACGGTTAATTTTATATAAATTAAATAAATATATGAATATATGTTTAATTATCTATAAATTGAATAAATATATAAATATATATGTTTATATATACATATATATAAATGTGGTATATGAATAATACCCAAGGGCAATGGAAACAAGGACCAGGAGAACTGGTCCATGATGGGAAGCTTGCCACCAAATGGGAGGTTTGCAGTTAGGACAGAGAAGGGACCGTAATGATAGTGATAGTTAAAAATAACCACTTGGACAGGAACTGAGTGCTGAAAGAAGGTAAATTGAGATGCATGTTACCCTTTCAGTAACAGGATTTCAAACCACAGTGCCTAAAACGAAAATGAGATAGAGAGATGCATGTTACCCTTTCAGTAACAGGATTTCAAACCACAGTGCCTAAAATGAAAATGAGATAGGGAGAGAAAGAGAGATAGAGAAAAAGAGAGAGAGAAAGAGAGAGAAAATCAAAGCGTCTGTTATAGAGGCAGGCTGGGAAGGAAACTGTGATGTTGGTGGTGGGAATGTACACTGGTGAAGGGGTGGGTGTTGGAACACTGTATGAATGAAAGCCAGTCATGAACAACTTTATAACTGTGTATCTCATGGTGATTTAATTAAAAATAAACCTATAAAAATCCACAATACTGTCAGGCACAGGAGGCGTCTGTACCTGGTATATAGTTGTTGAATTTAGAAAAATGTCTTTGTTTGGTTGACTTAGTGGAATGAGCACTGCCCTGGGAGTCAATGCCAGGTGCTGGACCCAGTTCTCTCCTTATGGATCTCATGGCCTTAGACTGGTCACCTGCCACCCCACCTTTCTGATCCACTCCCCAGTGTGTGAAGTTGGGGGCCAGGTCAGCAACTCCTGACCTTCTGAACACCATGGGTCCTTCTTACTCTTTCCCCTGTGCTCCGAATGTCCAACTGTAAATCTACTTGAAACCGCTTAGGTTGCAATTGCTCCTGTTCTTTATGCATCCAAGTCAGGAGTGTGGGGTCACCTAGATGAGCCCCAAGGAACCAGAGAATGATCCAACACCCGGAGGCTCAGGCAGCAAAGAGGGAACAAGTGGGCCAAGAGATCATGAGACACCAAGGGCTCACACGTGCCTGCCACTCTCCACTTTAGCATTTGCAAATTAACCCCGACCCCAAGAAACACTTGCATCATCCTAGTGGGGTCTGGAAACTGAGTTGGGTAATAAAGGATTTATAGGTTTCATTGTTTTGAGCAAGGGGACTTCCGGGACGGCTAGGTCCTATCTGTCAAAGAGGCAGCCTCCAGTGCCAAACTGCAAGTTGGCGGCTCCTTGGGCCATGTTCAAATTCTCCTCTGCCCTCCCCCCAGAGCCTTCGTCAAATCTTGCAGACTATCAATCTCGGGAGCGTCCTCGTGGGCTCAGGGCAGGTGAGGCTGACTCGCATCAGCAATTCATTCCACCCCGCGAAACAATCAATAAACTCAACAACTTCACTGGGAACTTGTCCATGTGCAAATTGAATTCTGTTCTAGCGCCCCCCCCCCCCCCGCCTCTGTATTATTGACTTGAAGAAGATGGCCATGAGACAGATAAAAAAGACATAAAATTTTAAAAATGCTGATGTCGGCATAATGCATCACAGTTCACAAAAGTCTCTTTACCCACCCGAGTCCGCCTCCAGCCTGGAAATAGGCACCAGGCGGGGCATTACCAGAGTTGTGTTGGCCACGGAGGAAAGGGATGAGATGGAACCACACGGGGAAGAACAGATGTGGAGAGGGGGCGATCTTAGGGGAGCCCTGACACCACCTTCTGGACAGTGGGAGGGACCCTGAGCAAAATGTACCCCCCCATTGGGGACTGAACCTTCCCGGGGGCAGTGTGAAACCAGAACAAATGGTGGGCGAGATCCTCCACTCACAGCTTGACCCCGTGTCAGTCCCCCTTTCCCGCCTGGACCCAGGATGCTCCTTGCAGCCGGTGCACAGACACCTCCACGGTCTGCGGGAGAATTCTCGCCAACAGCGTCTGGGCTGTGGCCCTGGGGCGGGGGGGAAGGGCTGGGCAGGCGCCTCTTACCTTGAGCTTGGTCAGCGTGTGCATGTCGGCCATGAAGTCCAGCACCTCGCTGATGTACTGCCGCACGCACTCCATGGCTGCCGTCCCGCACTGAAATACAAGGACACACACGGCTGGGGATGGGGAGGTGAGGGGGGAGCACGCGCCTCGCCTGGCCCGGGCCGTGGGGCTCTCGGGAAGGCGGAGGAGGCAGGGGGGCTCTGATTTCTTGTGTTCCAGGCTCACTCCAGGACCCTCGGGGAGCCTGTGACCTTCTGCCTTCCATAGAGACAGACTGATAAAGGGCTTTGGGAGGGAGAGGGGGCAGCCTCCCAGGGAGGCTCCAGGAGGCTTTTGATCCACCCCGTGATTCTCAGAAATCACTCCTGGAGGTGCTCGGGGGACCAGATTGGATGCCGGGGATTGAACCCAGGTCACCACCTGCAAGGCGAATAGTTCCGGCCCCATGGGCTACCTTGTGTTTAAATGGGTTTTCCTACAAAGGTTTCATCTGGGTTAAATCACCCGTCACCAAAGTTCTTAATAATGTGAGTCACCCTAAAAATGACAGCAATGGTTTATCACTCCAGGGAGCCCCTAAGAAAAATGTACCTCCAAACTGCACCAGAATCTTCCCTCTTCTCTAGCCCGCCCCCCCAAATGAGATGCCAAGATAACTCTAAGTACATACGGATACACAAAATCCTCTGGCAGCTGAGCTGATGCACGGGCTGGAGCCCACAGACTTTGCACGCTGGATGCCCAGGGGTCCTCCCTAGCACCAAACTAGGGATGTTTTTCTGAGCATGGAAGGGAGCAGCCACCACGCAAAGGTGTGGCCCTAAAGCAAAAAAACCAAAGAAATCCCCAGCGTCTCATTTGCAGAGTCAAAAATTCCTGTATCCAACTAGGGGCTGGAGCGATAGCACAGTGGGGAGGGCGTTTGCCTTGCACGCGGCCGACCCGGGTTCGATTCCCAGCATCTCATAGAGTCCCCTGAGCACCGCCAGGAGTGATTCCTGAGTGCATGAGCCAGGAGTGACTCCTGAGCATCGCCGGGTGTGAACCAAAAACCCAACCCCCCCCCAAAAAAAAACCCCAAAAGAAAAATAAAAGCAAAACCAAAACTGACACCTGGTGGAAGAGATTGTCCAGCGGTTCTTATCTGGCCACAGCTACACGGAGTGAAGCAACCAGACCCGCTCACAGTCTAGCAGCAAACTTGGCGGGAGGGTGGGGTGGGGTGGGGGCGTGGGGGTGGGGTTGAAGGGAAGAAACACATGCTTGTGTATCAGGTTATTGAATGGCAGACGCCTGCCTCTTGGGGGAAGTGCATTTAGGATTAGAAGCAAAGAAAGGGAAAATGAGCGGCCAGCCCATCCCTGCATCAAAGCAGTCGGCAAGAACCCCCTCGCCCGCGTGGGTCTGACGGGATCAAACACAGGCTGTCTTTGAAGCCCGCTGAATCCAAGGCGAAGGCCTTTCTTAGACTTCCTTAGGAAAATCGGGAACATTGGATCCTTAACCGGCTCACCCAGCGGCCTTGGCTTCCCCATATGCATGTAAATCTGCCCCGCACTGAATAATATCACCTTCCGTCTCCCCGGGAATGTCACGCCTGTCAGGTCCTTTGACAGGGTAACAAACAGTAAAATAAGGTCGTTGGCAGGTCTGTCAAGAGCCTCTCCTAAGCAGCTCACATGTTGGAAGGTTTTCTGCTTTTAATTTAAATCAAGTGAAGGAATCATAAAAGGTTATTATGGCCCTGCTTTCGGAATATTAATCCTTTGGTGCACGGAAGGATTGCACCCGGTTTATTCCGCTTTCTCTGACCTTTCACATGTCACGCAGACAGAAGCAGGCTCCTCTCCTGAATTTCTTGAAAGGGATTTGTTTCTTTGGGGCAATATTTTATAACATTTCAACAGGGCAAATGTCACTGGAAATAATTACTAAGCGCATTATTCAATATTTGTCTTTTAAGTCTGAATTTTTAAAACGACGGCGAGGAATTTTACTATTACCTAGTTATTTTATTCTAGGCATAGCAAGGCAGTCTTTAAAATGCTTTATAGTCGGGATAATCTGAGCATCTAAGCTTACAAGACAGAGCATATCATTTCTAATTTCCCCTCCTGCTTTTTTTTAAAGGAGTGTGGGGGCTTCCCTAGTACTGTTCAGGGATCCCATACCCACTTTCACCAACATGTGACCCAGCAGCCATCCGTTTAATACAAGACCAAGAATGTAACGCTGCTGGGGCCCAGGGGTGCCAAAGCTGACCAGAACCCCACCTGGCGATGCTTGGGGGCCTTCAGGGCCCCACTCCGAAATGCTCAGGGACCTCCAGAGCTCTATCTCAGCACTGCAGGAGGGAGAGAACCCAGTGTCCCAACTATCATATCCTATCACCCAGCCTTTCTGCTTCTTTTCCATTACTTTGCAAGATGCGAGTGTAATGCCAGATGTGTTGTTTTAAATATAGACAGTCCCAATAAGAAAAGAAAAGGACTGAACACAGTGGCCACTCAATACCCCTATTGCAAACCACAACACCCAATTGGAGAGAGAGAGAGAGATCAAAAGGGAATACCCTGCCACAGAGGCAGGGTGGGGTGGGGGGAATGGGATTGGGGGGGAGGGATACTGGGTTTATTGGTGGTGGAGAATGGGCACTGGTGGAGGGATGTGTTTGTGAACATTGTATGAGGGAAAAACAAGTTCTAAAATGTGTGAATCTGTATCTGTACCCTCATGGTGATTCACTAATTAAAGAATAAAATAAATTAAAAAATAAATAAATAGAAAAAGAAAAGACCTCAGGACTGGAGCAATAGCACAGCGAGTAGGGTATTTGCCTTGCACACAGCCAATTTGGGTTTGATTCCCAGCATCCCATATGGTCCCCCGAGCACCGCCAGGAGTAATTCCTGAGTGCAGATTCAGGAGTAACCCCTGAGCATCACTGGGTGTGAAAAAAGCAAAAAAATAAAAATAAAATAAAACAAAATATAAACAGTCAAGTTCTATTTGCTTTTGAAGGCTGGTACTTCCAAAGAAAAACTGATATAGAATTGAAAATATATTCTAATCTCAAAAGCATGAACTGAAGCTAACCATACCCAATTCTTCCTCAAAGCTTTTTTCTGATTTTAAAGTTACATGTCTTAGTTTATAAAAGTAACACAGGTTCAATGCAGGAAACTTTACAAGCAAATTATAAATAGAACAATCATCATTATCCTAATTCTTGTCCTTTCTCTGTGTGAGGCAGGCATTGTTGCTTTCTTTCCAAATTGTTATGCATAGTACATATACACATATGCACGATATTTTATTATAAGATTGAGAATTTTTTCAAGCTGCTTTTTAATGAAATCTGTCATAGCAGTTTCCAATTAGTTGTTTTAAAATTTGATTTGGTAGCTACATGTCTATCTTCTGGATGTGTCCTATTGAGTTCAAATAATATCTTAATGGTAGATATCAATTTTATCTTCATATCTTGCTTATTTAAAATGCCGTTTCAATAAACATGCTCGCCTATCACTTCACGTGTGCATATTTAATTATATCTCAAACTCGGTACTAGAAGGAGCCTGTCAAATCATTGTTGAGTGAGGCTGTACATATTTCACTATCACCAGAATTTAATAAGGATGTAAATTTCATTTCATCATCAGTAAATTTAATAGTTAAGAAATACCACGGTGGAGGAAAACTGACACTTTGGTGGTGAGCATGGTGGGGTAACACTGTACCCCTAAAACATGGAAACTTGTACACTCTTATAAACCAGTATTATCTCAATGTATTTAAAAATATATACGTAAAGATGAAAAGAGGATTTGGGGCTAGAGATAAAGTAGGCGAGGCCTTGCCTTGCACATGGCCGACCTGAGTTTGACCTCCAACACCCCATCTGGGGTCCCCCAAACCTCACCAGGAGTGATCCCAGTGTGCAGAGCTGGGAGTAACCCCTGAGCACTGCCGACCTCCCCCCCAACACCCCCAAAAGAAAAAAACAAGGTTTCCTAACTTATTTTACTCTTCATGTTTTTATATTTTATGTTAACTTCGGTGAGGGTGACAATTCATTGAAATGGCAAACTGGCTACTGGCACGTTGTGGGTGGAGCCTATACATGTCGGTTGCTTTTTTATTGTTATTGGAATATCTGTCTTTCACTTCCTGACTTCAATCTATCTTTTTCCGTGCAAGGGCTGTTATCCTTAGCTAACACAGGTGATGAACACCGAGGTATATGGAATTAAACACGGGCTATGAGATAGTACCTGGGACACGTGCGGGCTTAACAGAACAGACCCGAGCAGAGTCTGATTCTGGGCACTGCTAAGCGGGGGCAGGTCCTGGAGGCCCCTGCTGGGCTGAGGTGGCCCCGCTGTCCCTGGTACCACAGGGTCTTAGGACCATCACATCTTACAGCCTTTGCTGAACTAAATAGGCCGGCTGGGAAGGCCCTCACGCCCCCTGGGGAGCACCACTCCGGAGCCCCTGGCCCTCCTCCACAGAGTGAAGCAAGGAGGAAACGAATGTCCCTGGGGCAGAGTCAGCTTCTCACCTGCCCCGTCTCTCTTCCTCCCTAGCAAGCAGGTAATGCACCTTTCCCATCAGCCCCTGTGGTCAGGGATGGTCACGTAACTGTGCTCACGGCAGTGGGGAGGGAGCAGGCGGCCCAGCACGGCTTCCTGACCTGCCCTACGGAAACCTCCCGTGTGTACTGTCCCTTCTTTTGCTCCCACCACCGCCTGGCTGCTGAGGACTCCACATGATGGAAGGGGGCAGAACTGGAACCATCCACGGAGAGGCATTCGGATGGAAGTCTTACCACTCCACTACTCAAGGGGCCCACTCGAACATCCACGAGCAAACAACAAGCACCTTGTGTAAAGACGCTGAGACCTTGGGCTTAACTCACAGCACGGCGAACTACTCTGTTTTCCAAAACTCTTCCTAAAGACGGTCTGGGTGCGAAAGACGGTACAGGGCGGAGGCTGGCCTTGCATGCAGGTGGCCCTGCTTCAATCCCTGGCACTACCTGTGGCCCCTTGAACTCCAAGAGTGACACCTGAGCGCAGAGGCAAGAACAGCCACTGGCAAAGGCTGGGGGGTGGCCCCAATCCGTCTCCCCTCACAGTTAAATTTAAAAAAGACCACGGAGGAGCTGAGGAGCTGGCTCAGAGGCTGGGGTGTACGCTCTGCGTGCCGGAGGCATCAGTACAACCCCTGGCCCGCACAGACTCTGAGCAGAGGGCCCACGGCAGGCCCCAGGGCACTGCCAGGCCATTCCCCCAAACAAAATGACAGTCTGTCAGTTCTATTCCCAGAAATTTACTATAAAATCTGTTATAAATTTCAAGTATTCTAAAATATGGACAATGGACAAAGATTTATACACAGAGAGGCATTTGACATTAGTTATTGTTGCAGAATATTAAAAATAGAATACCCAATAGCGAGGAATCTTATGTTTGTTGATATGAATATTTTAAAATAATGTTAACTCAACACTAACCATGTGTGATACTGTATTAATATGTTTTAAATGTATGACCTCTTCCATCTTTAACCTACACAGTAGGTCCGATTATATCCTGTTCTATATACAAATCCACACAAATAATATAAAGCAAATAATTCAAATAAAATAATCATAGATTAAATCCTAGCTTCTTAAACTGTGGGTGGAATTTCCAAACGTCTAAAATTTGTTTTAAAATGGATTTGTTTATGACTTACAATGACCAAATGTTTGTTTGGTTTGTATACCTTTTTATATTCCTATGATCCAGGTACTACTCAAAAAATTCTCGGGCCAAAAGGGATCACTAGTGGAAAATTTTTTCTTGTGTGTGTGGTCATGTTGGTGGGGGGTGGGTCACACTCAGCTGTGCCCAGGGCTTACTATGCTCAGGAGTCCTAAGGAATAACTCCCAGCAGTGCTCAGGGGACCATGTGGGGTACAAGGGATCAAACCGGGTTGGTTGCTGTCCTATCTCTCTGGGTCCTAGAGTTGACGCAGGTCTGAAACTCTGATATGAATCTAAAACCCTTCTTTCCTTACCTGATAAGAAAATATCTTTGACCTCTGAACAAGAGGTAACACTCTACGGCCATTATATTTTGGAGGAAAAATGTTTATGACATAGGAAGCCAGGCTGCCTCTAACATGGTTTCAACTATGCTCAGATAAAGTTACACAGAAAAAAAAAAAGCAGAAATGAAATACACTAATTGCAGTGCTATAGCAATTCCACCTCTGTGGGAGAGGTGCTGGAGAGAGAGTGAAATGGGCTGAGCAAAGGCTTCACACGCCGGAGGGTTCTATTCCCAGCATCCACGGTCCCCGAGCACTGCCAGGTGTGACTCCAAACACAGTGCCAGAAGCAGACCCTGAGCACTGCCAGGTGTGGTCCAAAAACCCAAGAAAGCTTTGCTTGTCAACGTGGTAGATAAAACCAGAATACTTATAAAAAATTCATAAAACTCTTTTAGAAAACAGTCTGGGAATACATATCAGGATAACTTTCCCACTCAGGCCAGGAAGCCGGAGAAGAGGCCTGAGCACACACTTGCATGCAGGATCCCCATTTGGATCCCCGGTACTAGATGTTACCCCCAGCACTGCTGGGAGTGACCCCCGGAAGCACGACACCCTGGGGAGGGCCCCTGAGCACCATCAGATGTGCCTAAAATCCAATTTTAAGAAAAGACACTATCATTTAAAATAAAGATGACAGGTGTGTATATTTGCATATAGGTTTACATATATGTGCACATTTATAAAGAAACTAGAAAGTAGGGGGCAGTAGGATTAATAGAGAGAAAGGGACTTGCCCTGGACTTGGCCAAGCCCAGTTTGATCGCTTGCACCCCACAGGGTCCCCCACCCCTGCCAGGAGTGATGCCTGAGAACAGAGCCAGGAATAAACCCTGAGCACTGCCAGACAGAGCCCCAGAAAGCAAAAAAATAAAAACTAACTAGGAATTACATAAATTGATAAGAATAGTTCAGTAGACAAATTAGAATGCTGAATGAATAAAAACCTAAGTTTTATTGGGGGGGGGCCTAGCTGAGCAGTCCAGCACAGGTGTGACGTGTATAAGCCCCTGAGTCTGA
The DNA here is from genome assembly GCF_027595985.1 of Sorex araneus. Classification (NCBI taxonomy): domain Eukaryota; kingdom Metazoa; phylum Chordata; class Mammalia; order Eulipotyphla; family Soricidae; genus Sorex; species Sorex araneus. The sequence continues at coordinate 8,360,050 of NC_073304.1, forward strand.
TCCCCTGATCCCCAAATTCCTTTTTTACTTATGCAGCAGACGTCTGACTTGAGGGCTGATTATAGGTATTTATTTTCCTTTTTCTGTTTTTTTTTCTTTAAAGAAAATATACCATTGTTCTATTAACAACATCTTTAACATTTCTGAATTTGCTGCAGTGACCCCCACTAACCAATACATGATTATGATTTCTCATTTCAGGCCCGTCAATGAAAATTTTAAGATATTTCAAAATGATAGCTCACTAGTTGATGAATGAAGAAACATTAGACATCACCAGAGGAAATGATAATATAAAGGAAAACAAGGTATTGCAACTCTTATTTCTTCCTGGCAGTAGTTACATCAAATTGGTTAATGGGAGCCAATATAAGAAAATTGATTCTGGAAAAAAAAATTGAACTTAATCAAATCTATTTTGTATGGCTGGTCATTTCTTTCCTACCTTTAATTCACTCTTTCCATTCTAAAACCATTCTATTCATGTTTCCTGGAATTAGAAGTTTCCAAGATAGGGATCCATTCAAAACTTCACTAACGAGGGGCTGGAGCAATAGCACTGTGGGTAGGGCGTTTGCCTTGCACACAGCTGACGCAGGTTTGATTCCCAGCATCCCATATAGTCCCCTGACCACCGCTAGGAGTTAATTGCTGAGTGCATGAGCCAGGAGTGACCCCTGTGCAGCGCCGGGTGTGACCCCAGAAGCTCCCCCCCCAAAAAAAAAAACTTCACTAACGCTCTTTTAAATGGGATACTACATATCTTCAATTTTACAGCATTTGTTATCTCTAGAGTGAACCAGGATTACAGGCCAAAAAAAGCGTCCTTCCTACGTGAAGCACTCAGGAGAAATGGAAAATGTAGAAGGTGAGTTCTGTCAGGACTTACTCCGGGCACAGAGGCGATCATCTGCTTGCTCAAGATGGTCGACTCAGCTAGCTTGGTTCCAGCATCTGCGCAAATAAACTAATAAGAAATTGAAAGAATCATTATTTCTAAGAGCACTGGGACAGTAATGAGTCATTTATCATTTACCGATCTTGGTTTAAATTCATTCATGATGACTTTGGTGACAGTGTGTCCTGGGAAACATCTAGGACTAGCCATCATGAGTGTTCACTCCTGTTGAAAACTCAGAACTCTCTGACTGCGACTAACACACAGGGTCTCACTTCACCCAGACACCTTGGTGGCCCTGAAACGGTGTTTCAGTCAAGGAAGACAGCAGAGAGGTCCTCAGTATTTTCCTTATCCGCAAGTTACCAGTCAACATAGTTTCATGCACTTCCGGACAGTCACCAAATTTTCACAACCCACCTGGGAGTCTCTCATGACATTCTACAATTTGAATGAAAACAAGTCAATCTGCCTCCCAGTAGGTTGTTTTACTTGTCTCGGCCTCTCTGAGGCCCTTCTGCTTCCGGTCTTCCTCCTTCCACTTCCTCCCTGGCCGTGGTCTGTGTTGATGGTGTCCCCACACCTGTTCTGCGTGCCTCCACGTCCACTGCAAGTCACTGCACTGGGTCGAAGTGACCTACGGGTCTATTTCCCCAAGTCTGAGAGCAGACTTGGGGGACCTCGCCCCCACCCTCATGAGCTTAGTGCCTGCCCTGTGGAGAGGCCCACGAGTATGTGTGAAATGAAGACTGACCGATGAGGACTTGGGATCATGGGGAAGAATTTTCCAGACTTCTATTGAATTTGCCTCAATCCAGATGTTTATAGATGTCTCCACTTAAGCAACACTCAACGACTTATAGTGTTGGGGGAAAAGTCACACATAAAGTCTGTCACTATGAGTAACAAGCTCCTGGTTAATTGATCTCTCCTGGCCTCGGGCTTGGAACCCCAACAATATTGGGAGCCCAAAGTTGCAGCTGTACGGAAGCCCAGAGACACTACAGCAGGATGCCTCATCTTCCCAGAGAAAGGGCACCACGAGGGACAGGGAATCCTGACCTTGGGCTCAGCTTGACAGGCTTCTTCCCTATCAAACTGGGGAGGGTTGAGAGGGTTAGGGTTGGAGAGAGAATCTCAAAAAGGCTGTCAGGGAACAGAGGTCAGTGCTATGTGGAGGGCCTTGGGCTGGAGTCTCTGCACCACCAATGGGCCAGGCCACTGCCCAGCAAGGCAGAGTGCTAACTCAGGGCCTCTGGAGACAAGAGGTTCTGTGACTTCCTGCTCACAGTCACCAACTGGTCTTCAGCGGGAGATGGGGTTCTCCAGGCATGGCACCTCAGCAGAGCCTTCGGGCTAAGGGGGGTGGCAGCAAAAAGGCACTTTGTGTGGACGCGGGTCTCCATGCTCATATTATGACCCCTTAACTGGCTGGAGCAATAGCATTTGCCTTGACACGGCCAACTCGGGTTCGATTCCTCTGCCCCTCTTGGAGAGCCTGGCAAGCTACCCAGAGTATCTCACTCGCACGGCAGAGCCTGGCAAGCTATCCAGAGTATCTCATTTGCACGGCAGAGTCTGGGCAAGCTACCCATGACGTATTCGATGTGTCAAAAACAGTAACAACTAGTCTCACAATGGAGACGTTACTGGTGCCCACTCGAGCAAATTGATGAACAATGGGACGACAGTGCTACAGTGCTACTGACCTCAAACACAGTGACAGAAAGCGGGAAGACCTGTGTGGCCATTAACTCTGGCAAAGAAAACGGCAGCTCACAAGAGCTAGCCAGGAAATGCCTCGAAGTTTCCATTCCTTTATTTAGGAATGCTTGCATCAGCTTTCTTATTTTGGAGAAAGTCGAATATCAGGAAAAGCAAATCAATCACAGTATAAAGAGAAAAGCAACACACGTGTTTCATTTTGCTCAAGCACCTAAATAAAAGAGGTAAGAATTTGTAGAGGTGAACGGTAGAAAGAAGGAACGATCTAGTCTTGAATAATCTAGGGCTTGATGTCCCACAAAACTTATTTTCTAAAGCAACCCATGTGCAGAGTTGCAGAGAGAGAGAGAGAACCCCCTGCATGTCTGCTTCAAAAGAAGTTCGGGGACCAAAATGTCAGGACAGCATTTCAATCAGGTCACAAGAGCATTGAGACCACACCATGGAGAAGCCAGCAGACAGCGTGTCTAAGGGGAGCACTGGAGTGAGAGCTCTGGGTATGAACCGAAGAGTGGTTTCATGCTCCAGCCACCTAATGACAGGTGCAAGTGTCATCAGGGCCCCGAGGGAGGCACACACAGGCCAGGGAAGGCAGCCACATTCTAGAAGCCTGTGTCAGCCAGCATCCTTAGCTGAGAGAAACCAGTAACCTCATTCACGCTGTCTGTTCATCACCGCGGTGTCCCAACGGGATACAAATTCAAACGCTTGACTTGAGATAAATGACAACTCTCCAAGTCGGACGTCAGCAAAAACTGCTCCCAACTTGACAGAGGTACATGTCAGAGTCGGGTATATCCAACTCCATGGACTCGTAAACTCCTGTGTCTGTTGACGCAAGGCCTTCCATCCTGTGTAACTTTACACTCTGTACTTCAGAAACTTCTGCCTCCCTTCCACCCAGACCGCTGACCATGAACTGACAACTCCAGAACCGTTTTCTAGAATCACACAGTACACAAAACTGTATGGAAGACCGGAGGCGGGGAGGGAGCGGCGCTGTGGAAGGAGGGATTCTCTACGCGGAGAGAGAAAAGACACACCTGCAGGGACAGAAAGGCACACAAAAGAACACGCCGTCCATTATGTGCCATTCCTCAATTTATCATCAAAATGATCCTCAAAATAGCATCTCGTCCCACAGAGGGGTGAGTTTATAACTAACTCAACTTGCATTAATAATCCCACACGTCAGTAGTATCCGGATTAAAAACAACAGCCAGATCATTCTCCTTTGTTCTCTGCCCACAGTGAACCTCTCTTGGAAAGAGAACTTCTCACCCACCTGGCTTCTCCCCGCTAGGAAAGGCAGGGGAGGCCTGCCAGGGTGGGGGGACGGGAGGGGGGAGGGGCCCACATGTTTGGGCAGAACATCTCCTCCTGACACATCAGAGGTGCAGAGGAAATTCTTCGGATTGGAGCCTGCAGTTCTTACGGTGGCTTTTTAGAGTTACCACTCTAGAGAGCAAGTTTTGTTTGAGTCCATGTCAACAGCACTCCTAAGACCCCATCCCATGTTAACCAGCTGCAGCAGGCCTGCAGAGGAGAAAAAGTTGCCAGGGAGGGCGAAATGTCAGTAGGGCCTAATAGAAACAATAAAATAACGCAGCTGCCCAGACTACAGAAGGATGGCAGACGAATGGCCCAGCTCTGATGGGCAGAGAAATGAATTAAATTGTTCTGTTAGGTAAATTTGTTACTGATCTCAGGCCTTTGTTGAAAGAAAGAAAGAAAGAAAGAAAGAAAGAAAGAAAGAAAGAAAGAAAGAAAGAAAGAAAGAAAGAAAGAAAATGAGAAAGAAAGAAAGCGAGAAAGAAAGAAAGAAGGAAAGAAAGAAAGGAGGAAAGAAAGAAAGGAAGAGAGAGAAAGAAAGAGAGAAAGAAAGAGATAAAGAAAGAAAGAAGGAAAGAAGGAAAGAAAGAAAGAGAGAAAGAAAGAAAGGGAGAAAAAGAAAGAAAAGAAAAAAGGAAAGAAAGGTAAGAAAGAAAGGAAAGAAAGAAAGATGGAAAAGAGGAAGGAAGAAAAGAAGAAAGAAAGAAAGAAAAGAAAGAAGGGAAGAAAGGAGAGAGAAAGAGAAAGAGAGAGAAAGAGATAAAGGAAGGAAGGAAGGAAGGAAGGAAGGAAGGAAGAGAGGGAGGTAGGTAGGGAAGAAGGAAAAAAGGAGGGAGGGGAGGAAAGAAAGGAAGGAAGGAAGGAAGAGAGGGAGGGAGGGAGGGAGTAAGGTAGGAAGGAAGGAGGGAAGGAGGGAAAGAAGGAGGGAAGGAGGGAAGGAAGGAGGGAAGGAGGGAAGGAAGGAAGGAGGGAAGGAAGGAGGGAAGGAAGGAAGGAAGGATGGAAGGAAGGAAGAAAGGAAGGAAGGAAGGATGGAAGGAAGGAAGGAAGGAAGGAAGGAAGGAAGAAAGGAAGGAAGGATGGAAGGAGGGAAAGAAGGAGGGAAGGAGGGAAGGAAGGAAGGAAGGAAGGAAGGAAGGAAGGAAGGAAGGAAGGAAGGAAGGAAGGAAGGAAGGAGGGAGGGAAGGAGGGAAAGAAGGAGGGAAGGAGGGAAGGAAGGAGGGAAGGAGGGAAGGAAGGAAGGAGGGAAGGAGGGAAGGAAGGAGGGAAGGAAGGAGGGAAGGAGGGAGGGAAGGAGGGAGGAAAGGAGGGAAGGAAGGAGGGAGGGAAGGAGGGAGGGAGGGAAGGAGGGAAGGAAGGAGGGAAGGAAGGAAGGAAGGAAGGAGGGAAGGAAGGAAGGAAGGAAGGAAGGAAGGAAGGAAGGAAGGAAGGAAGGAAGGAAGAGAAAAATCTACCCCGTCAGAGGGACATACAGTGGGTAGGGCACTTTCCTCACGCCGAGCAGACCCGGTGTTTCATTGCCAGCACCACATACGGTCCCCCGAGCCCCTTCTGGAGCGATTCCTGAGCAAGAGCCAAGAGTAGGCCCCGAGGACCATTGCTGTGGCTAAAACACCAAAATGGAAAGAAGAAAATTCTCCTTAAATCCCGAAGGCCACCTAACTTCATGTATTAAGAACAAATGAAAAGGGCGGAAGGTATGATAAGTCACCCCCACGGAGCAGGGGCCAGAGATAAAGACTCCCGCCTCCAGGAAGAATTTCAAGAATGTGAAAAGACAGCCGGGTACTTGGCACTGCGCTGAACTACGGGGGACCCAAAGCACGGCCCACCGCTCTTGTTCTTTAAGGGAATCTTCTTACTGCGAGAGCACTCTGAAGAAGAGCAAAGGTCCACAGGGGCAACGCGAACAGGAAGAGCTCCAACACGGTGTGAGCTGATCTGCTCATTTCTGTTCAGAGAAGGAGCGAGAGAAACAGGGCCGTGGGTCCCCTGGGAAGAGTGAGCGGCCAATCGAACCCTCCAGCAATGGCCTCGCCCCTCAAGCGAGGGGTCACGGGTGTCCAGAAGGGTTCCCAGTGTGGGTGAGGGGTGGGTCCTACCAACTGCGCTTTCTTCTGTGTCCGAGCTGCATTTGCAGGTAAACCGCGGCCCCTCCAGGCTGTGAGCCGGTGCCCACTGCTCTCCGCCCCTTATGCTTGTCCAGCCTCACCGTCCCGCCCAGGGAAAGCATCCAGGGAGGAGAGAAGGAACGAAAAGGCAAGAGTCTCCACGAGGAACACGAGTGGCCTCCCCTCGGCCCACGAGGGGGACTTCTCGTGAGGAACCAGCCGGGAAGCGCAGCTCAGAAACGGGAACGGGTGAGATAACGGGATACCGAGAGAATGCCTCCCTTTCGTTTCCCTCAGTAATGACAGTGGCCTAGGGGAAGGTCCTGCAGAACAGCTGGGTCACTCCCCAAACAGCCCTTTGGGGCTGGGGGGCCGGAGCGAGGTCCATGAAGTTGATCCTCTCAGGCGGGAACTCAAAATGCTTTCAAAAATACCAATCCAGGGGCTGGAGCAATAGCACAGCAGGTAGGGCATTTGCCTTGCATGCAGCCGACCCGGGTTTGATTCCCAGCGTCCCATATGGTCCCCTGAGCACCGCCAGGAGTAATTCCTGAGTGCAGAGCCAGGAATAACCCCTGTGCATCGCCAGGTGTGACCCAAAAAGCAAAAAAAAAAAAAAAAAAAAAAACCCAATCCAAATGAAAAGTCTCACTGCTTCATTTCTGTCATTTGCTGGAATGGGTCGGTGACAGATGCTGTTTTTAAATGATGAAAATGTTAGGGCCGGAGAGATAGTAGAGCAGATAGGGAGTTTGTCTGGCACCCAGCTGAGCCGGTTTAACACCCACACCTCATACCGTCTCTCAAGCTCGGCCAGGAGGAACCCCGGAGCCGAGAGCCAGGAGCCAGCCCTGAGCACTGCCGGGTGGAGCTCAAAAACAAAGAGAAAAAGAGGAAAATGTCCTCACTGGAAACAGCATGTGAGAATCCAAAACCCCCTTCCAAGAAGCCTTGAGTCTTTTTGCCTGTTTTTTTCCCCCTTCAAGTTAATTTGTTTTTGTTATTTCTGCACCAAGCTGGGATGCAGTAATGGCTGTTTTCATAGTTTCCATAAGCACCAGGCTAGGGGGAAGTGTCACTATTCTTTGGCTGTCTCGGGACAAGTGCTTATTAAGGTTGACTAACATACTTCACTGGAAACCAGCCCTCGCGCAGTGCCGGGGAGGGGTGCTGGACCCCAACACAATCAATCACCCGGATCTGCTCTGCTTAAAATGGAAGCGACAAAGGGAATACAGTTGAGGTTCAGGAGAAAGCTCCTTTGGGACCTCAGGTTCTTTCGAGATGGCACATCCCCATCAGAAACTTCTAGAAGCAATGAGCTGCCATCACTGTCAGCTTGCCTGTATCACCCCTGCCATCCCTGTCGCCCACTTGCCTGTATGCCCCCTGCCATCACTGTCGGCTTGCCTGCATCCCCACAAGGGCGGGTTCACTAACTCTGGCCCGCACCAGGTAGGCACATTCATCTTCACCTTCAAAGTTCTTGCCTCCAAAGGTAGCATTGCTAATTGGTGTGTGCACGAAAGACATTGAGCCCAGGGCAGTCTGTCCAGTGAAGCCATCTATCTGTCTGATGGATGTCCTGGCTGTGGAGGATGCTCAGAAACGGAGGGGTTCACCAGGGAGAAGAGGAGGGCAAGCCCCCTGCCTCCCTCCCCTGGTCCCTGTCCTCACAGACTGCCAGTTCTTAGGATAAGACTTGGATTCTTGATGCCAGAGTGAAGGTGCAGCAGGGAAGGCATTTGCCTTGCACGTGGCCAACCTGGGTCTGCTCGCCAGCACCCGACACGGTCCCCCACGCCCATCCCTGAGCATCACTGGGTGTGACCCAAAAACTGAAAAACAGATGCATTGAGTTCTTCTCCAGGGCTTGAGAGGTCATAAAAAGGGGGTGTATTTTCCATGTAGAACAGCCTTCCAGGGCACCCCTGCATGTTTTGAGACCAGTGATCTCTGAAAAGCGATGGTTCTGATATTGGGCGTGGGAGAGTGGGAATAAAGTGCCTTCCAGGACCACAGCACCCCTCAGCCCAACAGGAAGACAGCACAGAGCAGAGTCTTCAAGCTCTCCAGGGCTGACTCTTCCACGGGCCTCCCATCCCGCTAGGGCCCAGAGCTGCCTCACAGCCTGGTCGGGTGGTCCCCACCCTCACCTCCGCCTCTGCATTGCTAAGCTTAGGGTCCCCCCTCATACACTCAACATTGCAGTCAGACATCGGCTGTCTCCCCCAGTGCCGGTGACCTTAGTCCAGCCCCATCTCAGCCTTCACCCTCCTGGACCCCAAATTTCTTGAGGACGTAAATTATTGTTTCATTCTTTCTTTTGTCACTCCCCAGATTAGCTTTTCCAAAAGCACAAAACACCATTTTGGGCCAGTACAAGGGAGTGCTTCGTGTCAGGTGAATGAGGACTCACTTGAGATCTATAATTTCTCATTTCTTGGCAGAGATGTTTGATTTCACCTCTTTCTGAATTGTCCCCAACGAAGTAACCTCGTGAAGATGACTGCGATGAAAGCGAACACCTACCTGGACCAGCAGAAGGAGGTTCGTATCTGGCAAAGGCGACTTGAGCTTCAGGGCCTGCAGGAGTTCTAGAACAACACTCCGAGACAAGTAGAATTTATCTCGTTCCTAAAGAAAACAAAAAGGAAGGAGCTCAGAGATTTCTAAGAAGTCTGTTAGATCTATGTCCAAAGAGCTTCCAAACAAGTCACAGGTCGTAGCATTGTAACAGTCATCCCATTGTTGATTGATTTAGTCGAGCGGGCACCAGTAACATGCCCATTGTGAGTCTTGTTGTTACTGTTTTTGGCATATCAAATACGCCACAGGGAGCTTACCAGGCTCTGCCATGTAGGCGGGATACTCTCAGTAGCTTGCCAGGGACGGAGGAATCGAATTGGCTGGGTTGGCTGCATGCAAGGCAAACGCCCTACCCACTGTGCTATTGCTCCAGCCCAAGAGATAAATTTTTAAGAGATAAAAATTAAAAAGGGGGAGGGGGGGAAAGTGATAGCGCAGGGAGTGAGGCACTTGCCATCGTTCAAACTCCAGCCACACATCCGGTCCCCTGAGCCCTGCTAGGAGCCAGCGGATGCATAGAGCCAGGAGTGAGCCTTAAGGCCAGTAGGGTGTGACCCAACACAAAACCAAGAAAAAGAAAAGACTACTTAAAATGCACGATAAACTGTTCTTACAATATTTAAGCTAAAAAGAAAATATTAAAAAATAATGTTAATGTAAAGATGCCCTTAACAGTCGACGGGGCTTAGTGAAGCATGGAGAACACATAATGTAACAGGAAAGAAAAAGACTATCTTGTAAGTAGTGGAACCATTGAATTTGGTCCCGGCACACAGGGGATAATTCCCAAGAACTGCAGAAATCAAACAAATCTGATTTGTTTGGGTTAGTCTGGCTAGTAACCTGAAGTGTTTTAGGCGTCATCAATGAATTGCCCATTTTACTACTCCCAGAGAAGCTTTCAGTGCTCTACGAGCAGCCGTAACCCCCTGAGTTTATCTTTAGCCTTCCTCTTAGCTTTGCCTCTCATAGTCACAATTCCCCAAGTCAGGGTTGCTTGATTATAAGTCAAACTTTCTGGTAACGCTGGACTTAGCATTTGTAGTGAATTATTTGCATTTTTGTTTCCCTTATAACTTTTCATATTTTACTATAGAGCAATGTCCTTCGCCGTAACACAGGAGGACTGTTAATGCTATGCTTTCATATTTGAGAGGTGATTAACTGAAATATTTCTACTCCTGGGTACCTGTCATAATTACTTGACTCAGGCTTTGGTTGCCATAGCTCCTAACATCCAAAAAAAGAAAGTTCCATCATAGGACTGGGGTTGACCTAGAGAAGAGATGAAGCCACCCTGGCATCGAAATGGGACAGTTTAGAAGGCTCACAGCACGCTCTTGATGTAAGCTGTTATGACTTAGGAGAAACGACCGCCCCCCTCACCCCCCGCCAGGGGTAGAAAGAGCTAAGGGTCTAGTCTGGGATTCACGGTAGAAGTCCAGTAGCCTTGCCCTCAGAGTCCAGAGAACTGAGTTTTGGAATCTGTATCTTTTAGTGTGTTTATCCAAATAACTGCAGGTATAAATAAGAAGTAAACCTGATTGTTTAATATCTAGTAGCTGGGGAAAGAGAAAAGCAATATAGATGTCTCCGGGAGACAGAGCATCTCTTGAATTAATTCCCCCCAGAGAATTGCCTTCTTTGAAAAGCTTTACCTCTGTAAATGATCAATCACAGCCATGTGCAGTCCTGTACTTCGAACCCCTCCAGATGTTCTATCCGTACGCTAACAGCTCTGCACTAAGTGGATCACTTTTACTATCTATCCGTGAGTCCCCCATCTCTTTGTTCATCTGCTGGGGACACCTGGGGAGGTGGTTCTTGACCACCGAACGCACATGTTGTGCACCCACTCCTGAACTCACACAAGTCTATTTATCAATGAAAAGTGATCTAGAGAGAAACATGTACAACTGCTTAAGGGGCCCCATCTCCTCTTCACAGAGTTTACTTTTTAAATGGTCCAGGACCACATACAGCAGTGCTCATGGACCCCAGGGCTACTCTGGGGGAGCATGGGGGTTAGGGATAAAACCAGGGTCAGCTGCATGCAAGACATGTACCATAACCCCTGTACTCTCTCCAGACTCTGTTGAGATTTTTAAAAAATAAATAAAAATAATAGGGGCTGGAGCGATAGCGCAGCAGGTAGGGCGTTTGCCTTGCATGCGGCCAACCTGGGTTCAATTCCCAGCATCCCATATGGTTCCCTGAGCATCACCAGGCGTAATTCATGAGTGCAGAGTCAGGAGTAACCCCTGTTTATTGCCGGGTGTGACCCAAAAGCAAAAAAAGAAAAAAATAGATGTCACAGAATCAGATGCTGCTACCTACATAATGCTCTGTTTTCTTTCTTCCTTTCTTGAAGAACCCACTATCTTAAATCTGTGTTCATACATATTTTCACATGTCTACTGCATATATTTGCCTCCATTAGAATGTACAGCATTGTTTCATGTGTTGCTAAATTTTCTGTTAGTATTTGAGTATTTAAGTATATCATGCCACATAAATATTCCTGCAAAGTGCACATTTGTAAATTTCTGTACCTTTTTAAAGTGAGAACACTCAGAGTATCACACCGACCAGGCACATGCTCTTACCACCCGTCCCATCTGCCTGCCTATCTCTAAATTTTTTAAATGAGAACAGGAATATGGGTCAAGTAGTGAGGACCGTGACAGGCTGCCCAGCACGGAAGGGTGTGATCTGACCAAACAAAACACCAGAATGACACGGGAACTGGGAGGAGAGCTCCCAACGAGCACATCTGCCAGCATCAGGAGAGAAGGTCTGGGGCTTTCCTTGGAATCAAAAACAGGATTTTTTAAAAAATGAGAATCAGCTTCTTTATTATACGGAACCCTCAACCGGGAACATGAGCTCTGTCTCCATTTATTTAATGCTGTTTAAGCAAATGTCCTGCTTATCTCCATGAAGCCTTTGCACTTTTTGGACAGACTTATTTCTTTTTTCCTCAAAAACTTTAGTGTGGGGTTTTCTTTTGTCTTTTTGGGGGTTACACTTGGCGATGCTCAGGGGTTACTCCTGGCTCTGCACTCAGGGATCACCTTTGGCGGTGTTTGGGGGACCAAAGCTGGGTTGTCTGTGTGCAAGACGAATACCCTCCCCACTGTTTTATCATTCCACCTCGACAACATTGTTAAGGTATATTTATCATTGTATTAATTATTATATTAATTATTTCTAAGTAACTATTGGAGTAAGATGATTTTTGGATCTTTATTTGTATCCAGAATCTTCATTTAAGTCTCTGATAAAACTTATAAAAAGTTTTTTCAAAAGAATCAAAGCCTCTGATGATTCTTTTTTGGTTTTCTGGTAATCATATCATCTCTGAAAAATGAGAACTTTATTTTTTCTTTTCAATCCTATCGCCTTTGCTTTTTCTCCCTATGTCACCAGACAGAGTAGGAGCCCCAGGGCCATAATGGATGGAAATGATGGTGATAGGCAATCTTGTCTCTTTTGTGACTCTAAAGGGAGTGCTGCTGGCATTTCACCTCCAAGTATAATATGTGCTGGAGTTCTCTGGTAGACACCTTTTATCAAGTTAAAGTTGTTCCTTTCTATTCATAATTGGTATTAAGTCACAAATGGGTATTGAATTTATGTAGAGTGCTTTTAAGAATAACATCATGATATAAAGAGTTAGTACAAAGATCAACAACAGCAAAAATCTAAAAAGCCCATAAAAAATGGGGAGAAGAAATAAACAGACACTTCTCTGAGGAGGACCAACAGATGGACATTGGGCACATGAAACAGTACTCAGCATCACTAATTATTAGGGAAATCCAAGCCAAGGCAACAATGAGATATTATTTTATACCAGTGAGAATGGAACGTATCAGAAATACTGAGAACAGTCTGTATTGGCAGGGATGTGATGAAAAAGGAACTCTCATTCATTGCTGGTGGGAATACTGTCTGATCCAATCCCTATGGAAAACAGTATGGCATGTTCTCAGTAAACTCATAATTGAGCTGCCATATGACTCAGCAATTCTACTTTGGGGTATCTATCCCCAAGAGAGAAGAACATTCGTTCAAAAGAATGTATGCATACCACTACTCATTGCTGAACTCAGTACAATAGCTAAGAGTTGGGATCAACCTAGATGCCCAACAACAGATCAGTGGATCATGAAAATGTGGTATATATATACTCAATGGAATACTGCAGAGATAAAAGGAATGATGAAATTATGCAATCCATGGCAAATGGATGGAACTGAAAGACATCATATTAAATGAAGTAAGCCAGAAGAAAAGCAACACGGGATGATATCACTTATATATGGTATTTAGAGACCTGGATGAAGCAATGCAATGTGGGGATTAAGGAAAGGAGGGTGCCTAGATCACCCTTGGCCCCAGAATATAGGGAAGAGAAGAAAAGAGATAGAGTTGTGGGGGAGGGAGAGGAGACAGAAGAAAAACAGTTGGATCAGAGTTCAAGGGGACTAGGCACATTGATGGTGTTAAGGAATGAAGAGCTAAATATCCAAACCATGGAGTCAATCACACTAAATCATGAGACCCAGACTCTAACAATGAACTCTAACAGGTGCCTGTCAATATGGTTTGGTGGTGATGGTGGTGGTGGTGGGAGGAAAACTGGGGATATTAGTGGCTGGAAATGTACACTGGTAAAGGGATGGGTCCTGGAACACTGGATAACTGAAACTCAATCACAAACTCTTCCAGCCTGAGAGCAGATTCTGTAACCGTATATCTCACAGTGATCCAATGAAATAAAAAATAAATGTCAATCTGGTGTGGAGGGCTTGAGAACGTTGATGGACGTAGTTGACACTGGTGGTAAGATCCGAGCTGGAACATTGTATATCTAAAACTCAACTATAAATAACTTCGTAAGTCATAGTGCTTTAATACATTTTTTAATCTGCAAAAAATAATGAAAATAAAATACACTCATTACAAAGGATAACATCATGATAAGGTTATTTTTTCCTTTAATCAATAAACTAATATTCTGCACTATAGTACTGTCGCCCCGTTGTTCATCGATTTGCTCAAGCAGGCACCAATAACGTCTCCATTGTGAGACTTGTTGTTACTGTTTTTGGCATATCGAATACGACACTGGATCCAGGGTAGCTTGCCAGGCTCTGCCATGCAGGTGGGAGACTCTTAGTAGCTTGCTGGGCTCTCCGAGAGAGACGGAAGAATTGAACCTGGGTCGCGTGCAAGGCAAACGCCCTACCCACTGTACTATCGCTCCAGTCCAACTGATATTCTAGTATTTAAGATTTTCTACATTTCAAGAAAATCCCCATTGAGTGGAAGCTTTATTTTTCAAGCATTCATTTGCTATTATTCCTTCAGCATTTTTCACATCGTTGAAGTATAATCGATGGATAATTTTCCTTCCCTATCTGGCTGGTATCAAGATTCTATTGTCTCATAAAATACCTTGGGACATGTTTCATTTTTTTGATCCTCTGCATTAAATTGTAGAAAGCAAAGAGCAACCTAACCCTTCAAATATATAAGACAAACTCTCTCTGAAACTGGAGAGAGGGGCCGGGAGAACTGGTTCAGCAGCTGGAGACCCTTATCTGCAAGCATGTGGTCATGAGTTCAAACCTCCGGTGTCCCATGTGTCTAGCATGATCCAGGCAGCTCTGCTCTTCCAGCCCGAGAGCAGATTCTGTGATGCCCCGCCCTGACAGGGATTTCCAGGCACACTGTAGCTCGGTATGTGTGAGAACCACAGTACGGAGTGTAAGTCCCAGGAAGTATTGAAATGCCATGGCCAGAGAACACATACCCAGAGCACTGTGGGAGCACCACAGCTGACTCCGGCCGGTGCCACACCCACGATGGTGTGTGTCGACCAAGAGCACTTGCCCGTGCGCACAGATGGAAGCCCTGCCGCCAGAGGAGTGCTAACCTGGGTGAGCACTGGGCTGAGAGTGAAGCACCACGCCCTCATGGGCCACCCAGGAGGAGCATCACAGCTGAGTCACGACTCCACTCCCTAGAGCACATGCTTTGCATGCTGCAAGAGCTGGGTGTGATCCCCAGCGCCCCACGGTCTCCCCAAGACCCCGAAGCACATAACCAGGAGTAGCCCCCTGAGCAGTGCAGAATGTGTCTCACAAACAAGCCAACAAAAACAAACAAAGCAAAACATGAGATGTGCAGGCACCATGGGTAGGCATATGGGTAGTCTCTGGACAGTCGAACAAATACGATGAAGGGAAGAGGGGCAGGAATTAACCTTAAAAACAATAAAGAAATAGAGATAAAGCTGGGAGGATGTTTGTGGACCCGTTTTAAATTACTAACTACATGGGGCTGGAGCAATAGCACAGCGGGTAGGACGTTTGCCTTGCATGCGGCTGACCCAGGTTCGATTCCCAGCATCCTATATGGTCCCCTGAGCACCGCCAGGAGTGATTCCTGAGTGCAGAGCCAGGAGTAACCCCTGTGCATCACCGGGTGTGATCCAAAAAGCAAAAAATAAAAAATAAAATAAAATAAGTTACTAACTACACTTTTCAATCATCTAAGTCCAGTCATTTTTTTTTTCCTGATTGATATGTATATTACATCTTTCTTTTTTGCTTCATTGCACTTTTCTGGTTTGGGGACCACACCCAGCAGTGCTCAGAGGTTACGCCTGGTTCTGCACTCAGGGATCACTCCTGAAAGTGCTCCGGAGACCATATGGGATGCCACAAATTGAACCCAGGTCAGTGGAGTACAAAGCAAGTTCCTTGCTCGATGTACTATCTCTGACCCAATATACACTACATATTTTGAGAAAAAAAGTCCCTCTGTTCAAGACTTCAAATTTACTGACATAAAGTGGCTCATTTTGAAATCTCTAATAATATGCAGTTATTTCTTTTTTCATTGTTTTTTTGTGCTTTTTTTCATGATTTTCTTGATTAGTCTTTCCAAACTGTATAGTAATGTGTGTATACACTCATCTCAAAGTATTTTATTTTTCATTCCATTTTTTTGATGTTGCAGTTCTGTTTCTTCTGTTTCATTAATTTCCACTCCTGTTTTTATTGCTTTCTTCTTTCAACTGTCTTCTGATTACTATTATCCTTATTTTAATGTCACTTACTCATTTTAATTCAGCTTGCTTAGCCACAAAATATGTCTTCTTTTCTAAAACAAGTACTTAAGTCTATAAACTTTCTTCCAAACAGGCTATTTAGCTCAGTTTGGAATGTAGTCTTTTAAACATTGTGAAGTTCGAAATATGCTTCAAAATTTTGTCCTATTTCCTTTGAGCTATGAATTATTCAAGTGTATTTTTCACTGCCAGACAGAGCAAGTCTCTGGCACCATTAACCCAGATAGCACCTCTGCATGAATTAGAAGTATGTGCACAGACAAAACACACACACACACACACACACACACACACACACACAAACCGTCTAACAAGGGCCCAAGTTTTCAGAGCCCTCTAGCCATCAGCCCTGCTTTATGTGGACACTACACCACGCCAGCCCCCCACCCACCCCTACCCTGTGCCTGATGACTGTGTTAGATGAATATAATGCAGATTCTGAGAATCAGAAGAAATC
Organism: Sorex araneus; assembly: GCF_027595985.1. Classification (NCBI taxonomy): domain Eukaryota; kingdom Metazoa; phylum Chordata; class Mammalia; order Eulipotyphla; family Soricidae; genus Sorex; species Sorex araneus. The sequence continues at coordinate 8,376,306 of NC_073304.1, forward strand.
AAGAAAAGACTCTCAAGGACTTCTGCAGGGCAGAGGGGGACAGGGGAGAGTGACATCCACAAGTGCACCGTCTCTACCTTGACATGCAGGGTGGTTGGTCCCAGCCCCTCCGAGTCTTCACCAAGAGACCCCAGATCACATAAAATTTAATATGCCCAAGATGGTCATCATGGCCTCTTCGGCAGAGTCCTGGGTTAGGTACCCTTGAACTTCTAAATGCAGGTAGAGGTCTCCTTTCATTGCTTCCTAATTTGATTGCATAGTGAGAGAGAATTTGGTCTCTTGGAAAATGATTTCCCAATACATGCTGAGACTTCAATTATGGCCCATTATCTCTTGCAATGAGTGTTCCACATAGTCTCAAATTGGGAACTTTGAGAATCTTTATATGTCTCCTGGGTTCAATTTGCTCATCACATTGTTCAAATCTACTGTCATCTCATTCATTTGGGAGTGGGTGATGGGGAGTCACTGCCAGGGATGCTGGGGGACCAGGCAGTGCCAGGGACTGAGCACTGATCCTGCGTGCCAACCATGTTCCAACGCTTTAAGCCATCTCCCCAACCCCTCATTTATTTAATGTGCTTGGTCAGTTCCCGAAAGAGATGTGTTAAACTCTGCCATGAAGGTTGTGAATTCGGCGATTTCTCTTGGTAATTCTGATCGTTTTTGTTTCAAATGGCTGAGGTTTTCCATGTTTTGCAGCACTGAGTTTTAGATTAATCATATTTCCCTTAGAACATTATTCCTTTCATCAATATAGTTGACCTTTATAGTAATGCCTTTCAAACTGAAATTAAGTTTACTGAATTCAGCTTTCTTTTGAAGAGTATTTGCTTGGCATATCTTTTCTATGCTTTCTCTTTTCTTTTTGACTTTCTTACTGTTTTTAGATGTGCTTTATTCTTTTTCATGCAGGAGCAGGAGAGTTTCCTATGCAGAGCTCTGGGTGCCTGGGGCCATCCCCAACCAGTACTCCTGGCCATACTCAGACAATACTCCTATTAATACTCAGGCAATACTCCTGGCTGTACTCAGACAATACTCCTATTAATACTCAGGCAATACTCCTGGCTGTACTCAGACAATACTCCTATTAATACTCAGGCAATACTCCTGGCTGTACTCAGCCAATGCTTCTGGCCGTACTCAGCCAACTGGGCTGAGCGGTTCAACGTGAGGGTGAGGGGCTGAGAGGGCTTTGAGTTCTGGGGTCCATTAGAGTCACCTAAACAATGTTTAAAGGCATCTAGGGTCACACCTAGAAGATGACTAGGAGCTGTGTGGTGCCAGGGTTCAAACTCTAGCCGGAGGCGTGTCTTATAAAACTAAATCACAGCAACTAAGAAAGACTCTCTAGGATATATGAAATTGATTTCTATCATAATTCTAGCTTTTTCTGTGATTAACGTTTTTATTCCTTTTTTCTTTCCACTTACATGGAATTTATACATTCCATTTATCACTTACAGAATAGTCACATTTAAAATATTTCCATGTGTCCCTTAAGAGTTTGAAGTTAGAGAATTTGGGTGGTAACTCAGTGGTTTAGGCTCGATCACTTCTCCCATATTTGTTGGAGGGCATGCTTAACAATTAAAGAGTTATTTGTCATTTATTGTCAGAGGTATTATGTTATATATTATATATTATATGTACTATATGATATTTATATATTATATATTATATGTGAAATATTAGAAGTCATACTTATACATAATAGATGTAATGCCTATATTATTACAAATGTAAACATCACATTATTATAATTATATTATTTATATCATAATTATTTATTACAATTACATTATATTATTGCAACAATTATGACATTATTATAAAAATGTAAATCAGGGCCCCCTTAGAGGGGGCAGGTTGAGTTTCCCTCCCCGCCCCAAGCAGAGCCCCGGCAGCCGAAAACCTCTAGAACCCAGCCACAGCCATGCTCAAGGCCACTCTTCACACACTTGGACGAGCCTCATGCATGAAGGAACCAGCAGAGGAACTCAGGTGTGCAGGACCCGGGGCTGAGATCTTCAAGCCTGCTTGGATCAGGACTGGGCCTCCTCCACCCAGATCCCCAGTTTTCCAGTAGCTTGGCAGTCACACCCACAAACTACACCCCCCACCTCTCCCACCCCCATGCCATGTAATCTCATCAATGGCCAAGATCCAGAGACAATAAAACAAAGCTCCCAGAAGAGAGTGATGCAATTTTTCCTGGAGTGTGCGGCCGTATTTGCAGCGAGAGAGCCTGGCAAGCTACCCATGACATATTTAATATGCCAAAAACAGTAACAACAACGTGCTCTTCGTGTTCCTGGAGCGAGAAGATGTCATTGGGCTTCACTAGCATGTGACAGGGATAAATGAAGACATTACTGGCGCCCGCTCGAGAAAACTGATGAACAATGGGATGATGGTGACAGTGATACAGTGATAAATGTAAGCAAATGGTCTCCCTTTTAATTTAATTATTATAGTTTAGGTCAGATTTTAAAAAATTTTGTCAATGTCTACAATTTTGATCTGCAGAGTTACTGCACCTTTATCACCATCAAAGTGACCAAGTTCCCCTCCCCCCCACTGACCCTGTGTTATCACTCGTCTGCCTCTCCCTTCCCCTTCATTTCCTCCACCAGGCCGCCCATGCTTGGTAGTCTCAGTTTTGTAATTCAAGGCCAAGTTGCCTCTCCCATCTTTGGGGTTATTACTGGAATTTGGTGTGATATTGTTCAGCCAAGCTTGCCAGTGCTGCTGTGCAGAGTCCCTTAGAGTTCCACACTGTGCCAATGACATGAGCGTCATTTCTCCATAGGGTTCACATCCTCCTTCTTGGTACAACTGAGAAATTCATCGTCACTTTATGTGGAGAGCATCCTTTCTCCTGGGTGCTCTTAAGATATTTTTATTTGCCTTGGCAATAAAATGTAATATTTTTATTTGCCTTGGCAAAAACATGGAATTGGATATATTCTTAGATGTGGGAATATAAGACTTGACTTGGGAAAGTATAAACTCTGACTTGAGAAAGTGAAATTTATAAAAATTTAAGGATTCACTGAACTTTTCAAATCAGGGTACTCATTATTTTTACCAACTGCAGAACTGAGAGTCTGTTTTCTCTTCCTGAAACACCTGATATGTCAGATTTTCTATTTATGTTCTTCATCTTGTTATATCTCCCTCACACACATTTTGGTTTCAGGTTGGGTTTTTTTTTTTGTTTGTTTGTTTTTGGGACACATGCAGTGATGCTCAAGGGGTAACTCCTGACCTGCATTCAGGGAATCACTCCTGGCAGGGACAGGGGGATTGTATGGCATGTCGGGGATTAAACCCTGGTTGGCTGCATGTAAGGCAGTGCTCTACCTGATTTACTAGCCATCTGGCCCCTCTCACACACATTCTATTTAATTCCTTCATATTATTTTCTATTTTATCAATTCCTTCTGTGGCTATCTAATTTTTCTGCATGGAATTTTGTAATTCTTAAGGTTGGTGACTCTTTTTTAAAATTTTTTAAATTAAAAATTTTTTGTGTGTTTTTTTATTTTTTAATTTTTTTAATTTTTTTTGTTTTTTTGTGTTTATTTTTTTGACTCTTTCATTTTTAGAATTTTTTCTTTGTTTAAATCTGTCAGGTATTCTATTTTGGAAAGTGACTAGATTTTTTCTTCTGTTTTCACAATTGTTATTAGTTAGGGGGATGATACTCCAAGGTTGTTCGGGGGTCACCAGCAACACCTCTGGCAGGTCTGGCAGTGCTGGAGATAGACCCCAACACTTGAGTTACATCGCCTTGTGTGTTTTAGTTGTCCTTTATGTGCTCTCACTTAAGATAGACGTCACCATCTGACACAAGGCTGCAACGCTGAAGTTCTCAGGGAAAGAAGTTTTCTGTTGGTTAACTTTGCTAACCTAGCTCACGGTGGATTGTTTCTTGGCGTGTTTTGTAATTTTAGATGGTGAGTTCATGTTCATGAGGATTTTAATTGATGGGCTCTGCCTAGACTTAGGTTAAAGACACAGACTTGCCCAAAGGCTTGAGTCTCGAGTTTGCATCTGCCAGACCTGCCAAGCTAATGTTACGTAACTTTTTAGGTGGGTTCTTCCAGAGCAGGTGGATGTTAAAAATTCAAACTCTAAATCTGTTCAAAGATCGGCCTGCATTTGCTAATTCCTTGAGAAGACTGTAATTCTCTCAGTGTGAGCTCAGACAGAAAACATTGTCACCTCTGTATAAGGATAATGTTTCCCCAAACTGCCCTTTTACTTAACTTATAATCTTTCAAAGGTTCTGACTTTCATTTCCAACTTTCCAACTGAAGTCATGCCAAGACCTCATCTCCTGTCCTGTGTGGACTTTAAAACTCAAGATATACCATGATACCCAAAAGTAGAGAGAGAGTTAGAGAATATTCTTTGCCATGGAGACAGGGGGAGGGTGGGAAAGGGGGGGGGTATACCGGGGATACTGGTGGTGGGGAATGTGCACTGGCAGAGGGATGGGTGTTTGATCATTGTGTGATTGGAACCCAAACATGAAAGCTTGTAACTATCTCACAGTGATTCAATGAAATTTAAAAATAAATAAATAAATAAAACTCAAGCTACTGAGTAATCAAGACAGATAACACTCAACCTAAAATGAATAGAACACAATCACCAACTGGCCTCAAATCCCTCTTCATTTGGGCCCTTTTCACTCTTACCCACCTAGCCATATATTTTAAATTGTGTTGATCACATTTTATCCTGCACTATCAGTGCTCTAAAGGGGAATTTCCGGGTTCTATAGACCAGGGCTTCCTCATTGTTTCCCACTCCTGACTCCTCTGCACTTGAGATATATAAGACAAGTTGCAGGAACCTTTTACGGTTGCCAAATTTTTCACGACCATCCTGGCCCCAACACTGAGTTAGGCAGGACCCTCATTTTAAGGAGCTCTAACATCTGCTAGAAAGGAGAGCCTGCAAAGCCCCTCGTCTTCCCATGTCTTTTCTTCCATGGTATACAGAAAAAGGCTAATAAGGTCTTGAGCGTTCTTTCACCATTTCTTATTATTAAAAAAAAGCTAGGAACACTAGGATGGGGACTTCCAACAAGTAAAAGGCATTTCACGTTGAATGAGGAAGGTCAGATGATAACAGTGAAGATAAGACCATTAAAGTTATGGTGTGTTAGAAAATTAATTATTAATTTAAATAATTAATATTCAAAACCACATATATATGTTGGCTTTGGGGCCACGTCCTGCAGTGCTTACTCCTAGCTCTACACTCAGATCACTCCTGGTAAACTCCAGGGACCATATGGGATACTGGGGATGAAATCCGGGTCAGCTACATGCAAGGCATGAAGATCCTTACTCTCTGTACTATCTCCCCAGCCCCTCAAAATCTTGAATATTTTGAATTCAAATTAATAAAGGGCCTTTTAGCAACAATATCTTTATGTGTACAACATATAAGATGCTAGTTTATATTGCTTCTTTCTATAAAATGTAACTTGAATAAATAAAACACTAATTAAGAAATAATTGGAACAACTTTTCCTTGTAACATGGAACAGTTTTTCTCTGTATTTGGTACTGTGTCTTACAGATCTATTTTTTTTAAGTGAAAAGAGGAAATATGTTATTTTTCAGGAATGATTGTTTTTTAGGGCTGATTATTTCTGAAGTTAGAAAGTACATTGCTGCAAGCAAAATAAGAAACTCATAACCAGAAACTCAAGAGGAGATGGTCATGGAACCCTTCACTTAGCAGAATGGTCACAAGAGGGTTAGGAAGAGGACAAGGGTGGCTGTTTAAAACAGAATGAGAGCCTTGATATATAATTAGATTTTTTTTATGAGAAAAATACAGGGGTTGTAGAACTGGGTAACAGGAACACAGACGCATTCTGAATGCTCAAGAGAAAACTACAGACACAGAGACCCCATTGAACATGAACCTGGAAAAGTAGGAGATTGGAAGGGCAAAATTTGCACATTGTTCCTGGGGACAGAATGCCCTCGGTTTGCCCTGCCTTCTGGTGGACCGTGAACCATCTCCCACAAGGCCACAGTGTGCAGAGGGCAAGCAGTACTTTTCCACTTCCTCGGTGGTGGGCCGGGGGCTGTGAGCCATAACGCAATAGAGAAGCCATTACTAGGGCGAGATGGCCAAAAAGAAGCGATTACAATCTCAGGGGCCAAGAACCCAGAACCGAGGAGACAGACAAATGACGTGAATTAAGGAGCGCTTCACGAGTTTTTACAAACGATGAGCTACCGTTTTTCTACTTTGGGTATAAAAATGATATGTAGCGATAGCGTGTCCGTAGATCATGAGTTGGAGACCTTGAAAATGATTTTAAAAGTTTATTTCATCCATAATCTCTTTTCATTCAAAGCACCTCTTCTTTACTAAGTCCTGTTACCCTCAATGTCTCCCATTTTCACTACCTTAGACGTGTGTGTGTGTATGTGTGTATGCGTGTCTTCCCAAAAATATTTATTAAACCCCAGTTGAATCACTCCTTTTTTTTTTTTTTTGGTGGGGAAGAGGGCTTCGGGCATTGAATCACACCTGATGCTACTCAGAGTCGATCCCTGGTTCTGAGCTGAGCAATGATCCCAGGCCATGTTCTCCAGGGACTCAGGGACCAGTTCTGGGAATTGAACCCGAGTTGACTGCTTGTAAGACACGTGCCTTTCCCCCTGTATTATTTCAGTTCCTTAGAGTTATTCATTCCTTATTATTACTACTACTACTACTACTACTACTACTACTATTTTTTTTTTTTTGCTTTTTGGGTCACACCCAACGATGCTCAGGGGTTACTCCTGGCTTTGCACTCAGGAGTTACTCCTGGCGGTGCTTGGGGGACCATATGGGATGCCGGGGATCGAACCCGGGTCGGCCGCGTGCAAGGCAAACGCCCTACCCGCTGTGCTATCACTCCGGCCCAACTACTACTACTATTTTTTTTATTTGGGGTCCGCACCCAGCATTGTTCGGGGCTTGCTTCTGGTTCTATCTCAAGGATCACTCCTGGCAGGGCTCAGGGGGTCCTGTGAGTGACAGAGATTGAAACTGGGTTGGCTGTAAGCAAGGCAAGAGCCCTGCCCGCTGTGCTCTCTCTCCAGTTCAATATAAACACCCTTTTAAAGCTGCATCAGGGCAACTAAGCAAACAAGGACGACACCGATTGCAATAACGCTTGCAAGCTTACCTTAGTGAAGGCTCGGTAACACAGGCCGCACACCTCCACCAGGTAGGCCAGCGTGAAGACGGCATTCTGAATCACAAAGCTGAGGAGTTTTGAAAATGGCTCCAGCAAACTCTGCAAAGAGAGTGAAGGTCACATGAAATCAACCGCCGACTCTTTCATCACCCAAAACAGCGTGTTGTGATACTTGAACCAAGAGGATCACTCATTTCATTATAACCAGGTGGCTCCTGCAGCAACCCTACTGGTCTCCCCAAACCAGGACAGCATCTCCAACAAGTGATCTGAAGAACAGGGTTGAGTCATTTGGGTGCTTGAAATCATCCACTTGACCAAGTGGCATCGCTGATATTCCTACCTAACTCTGACCCCACCCACAAGTTCATCCCGCGTGACAAGACTCTGAGGTTCCAGTCGGGATCTCACACTCATTTCTCAGAATCCCTTTGCATCTCTTTCTCCATATTCATCTCCTCCAGCCTGCCATCTCAGTTACACTGCTCAAACCAACCTTACAACTACGAACCAAAGCTCAGTTCGCTTCAGAGCATCGACCACGAGCCAGCTCTCTGCCTCTGGTTATGGGGAAGAGGTGTAAGCTTCGGATTCCCCCATGTGAATCTCCTCTCTCAAGAGTAAGCATTAGGTCCATCCTCTTTCTTAAGTCACACTTCACTGTATCACTGTCATTCCGTTATTCGTTGATTTACTCGAGCGGGCACCAGTAATGTCTCTATTACACTCAGCCCTGAGATTTTAGCAGCTTCTCTTCACTCATCTTTCCCAACGGATTTGAGGCTCTTGGAGCCTCCAAGTCACACTTAGAAATAAGAATTGACTTCATGTCGAGCAGAGCTAATCCCTATATTTTTTTTTTAAAAGTGACTTATTCTTGCATAGCTTACTCAAATTTTTTCTCCTCTGGGGAGATACCACTCCAAGAGTTAATAAATAATACAAGCTCTTGAATCTCGCCTAAGTGTTTTGGAACTCTACCTCCCGTGGTTCTGGAGTAAGTGCTTTAACCTCTCTGGACTGTTTTCTCCTCTATAAAATGAGGATAATAACAGCCTCCACCTCATTCCCGTTCTTCTGAGGAGTAAAGAGATGACGAAGGTATAGCACTTGACAGGAAACTCTCCATCACTGTAGCTCTGACCTGAAGCATCGCCTCAGAACTGCTCCCCGCGCTGCAGCTGAGCCTGTTAAGTGGGCAAGGAACGCGCCTGGGGCCAGAGAGCTACTGAATGGAATTCAACTCCGCAATCCAGGGCAGCTTTTCAGAGAGGAAATGTTCTGTGCATCAGACAGAATTAATTAAAAGACTTCCGTGCCCTGCTATTCTAATATTTCACAGCCTCTATGTTCCTTAGTTTCTGGGTTATGAAATTAATGCATGCTCACTGAGTAAACACCAATTCTGCAGGAAAGGATGATGAGGAAGTAAAAGGGACACACAACCCCACCATCCAGTGAGAATATTTTAATCTATGTCCCTTCTTCATTGCACGCCAGCTTACTTACTTGAAATCTTGCACAATTACAAGTCTACATGTTGTTTTTATCAACTGCATATGAAATAAATTTTCAGGCCATTTAATTATTCATAATAGCACTGTAGCACTGTAGCACTATTGTCCCGTTGTTCATCGATTTGCTTGAGCAAGCACCAGTAACGTCTCCATTGTGAGACTTGTTACTGTTTTTGGCATATCGAATACGCCACAGGTAGCTTGCCAGGCTCTGCTGTGCGGGCAGGATACTCTCGATAGCTTGCCTGGCTCTCCGAGAGGGACGGAGGTATCGAACCTGGGTAGGCAGCATGCAAGGCAAACCCGCTGTGCTATTGCTCCAGTCAGTTAATTCTTCATAACATCCACTCTAATGCCACAAGTCACACTGTGTTATTATACATCCCAATAAATGTATTTTTATGCAAAAGTTACATTTTTAATTTTCTTCTTTAGAATAGACTCCTACAAATGAATGACTGAATTAAAGAATATGAACATTTTATTTATTTATTTTGCTTTTTGGGTCACATCCAGTGATGGACAGGGGTTACTCCCTGGCTCATGCACTCAGGAATTACTCCTGGCAGTGCTCGGGGGACCATATGGGATGCTGGGAATCGAACCCAGGTCGGCAGTGTGCAAGGCAAACGCCCTACCCTCTGTGCTGTCGCTCCAGCCCCCATAAGCATTTTTAAAATCTCTGTCCCTTACTGATACAAAAAATGAACCTATTACATATTAGTGATTTGGAAGACAGAAATTTTTTCTTTGGTTTATATTCTCCACTGAAACTCAGTACGCTGCATATAAAAATTAAAAACTTAAAGAAACCCTTTAAGCTTGCACTGCCAATTCTGCATTTTCTACTCTATGTGAATGGGGACAGAAGTATGTCTCTAGTTGATATAAAATGCATTCACACTGGTCAAAAAGAGTGTCTTCCCAAAACGTCATGAAGCAATTGAATAGAAAAGAGCAAGTTTAGTGGCAAGAAAACAATTTAAGTTGGGAAACTGGTCTCATCAACATAGCTAGAGTCAAAGGGCAGAGGTTGGGTCTGGATTTATGCCAGGTAAGGTGAAAGGAATGGAACAGAATCTACATATGTAACTTTAAAAAAAAATCATGCATCTTTACAAGGGCCAGGCACAGTTGAGGCACCTGTGATGGGCAAACACTGCAGGTGCAGAGAATGGCGGGAAACATCAAGGGGGTATGTCTTCACTGTAGTAATAAGGAGAAGGGGTCACTGAATTGTCTCCACTGACCAGAACTGTCTGGCCAAGGTTCTCGAGTCTTCAACAGAACAAAGGTATTTGGAAGGCTCTGTCTTAGTCCAGTCAAAACCAAAAGAATTTAACAAGGTGTTTTCTCTCAGAAAGGTATTGTCCCACCCTCCGATCTACAAGTCTTAGGTCCATCTATTTGTCTTTCTTAACCCCAGAGAGTTTTACCTTTGGGGAAAGAAGGGACACAGATTTGCAAAAGCTTTGATTATTCAGTAACTAGAAAACCCAGAATGCAAACCTATATAGAAACTTACCCTTTTGTTCAGCAAAGGAGTCTGACAATGGGGAAAATCAGGTGCCGGTACAATGGGAAAAGGGACTCAGATCAAAGGACTTGGCTTAAGTCCCACATCTCCCACTAACCAGTTTTGTCACCTTGGCTCAGATGCTTCTCTCTGAGCCAGTTTCCTTATCTGTAAATGAGCTGATGAGAATCTACTGATCTCTTTGCAACTTCCCAGCATCAACCATAAGGTACAAAAGCACCTTCAAGGTTAAAAGGTATAAGAGATGTGCCTTCTTAGCTGTTAGGAGAGATGAAGTCATGAAATTTGCTTATAAATGGATAGACATGGAGAGTATCATGCTCAGTGAAATGAGTCAGAAAGAGAGGGACAGACATAGAAGGACTGCACTCACTTGTGAAGTATTGAATAACATCACATGAGGCTGACACCCAAGGACAGTAGATACAAGGGCCAGGAGAATTGCCCCATAGCTGGAAGCCTGCTTCATGAGTGGAAGGGAGGAGGCAGTGAAATAAAGAAGGGATCACTAAGAAAATGATGGCTGGAGGAATCAGTCGGGATGGGAGATGCATGCCAAAAGTAGATAATGGACCAAACATGATGACCTCTCAATGTCTGTGTTGCAGGCCATAATGCCCAAAAGTAGAGAGAGAGTACGGGGAATATTGTCTGCCATGGAGGCAGGGGGAGGGTGGGAAAGGGTGGGGGCATACCAGGGATATTGGTGGTAGGGAATGTGCACTGGTGGAGGGATGGGTGTTTGATCATTGTGAGATTGTAACCCAGACATGAAAGCTTGTAACTATCTTACGGTGATTCAATAAAATTAAAATAAATAAATAAATAAAAAGAGATGTGCCTTCTTGGTCTATTAACAAACCATGATAATCAAATGATTGTATCATGACATGTGATGCATCCCAGAAATGTAGCAAGAAATCCAAAAGTGGGGCCGGAGTGATAGTCCAGTGGGTAGGGTGTTTGACTTGCACTCAGTCAACCCAGGTTCGATCCCTGGCATTCCATATGGTCTCCCAAGCACTGCCAGGAGTAATTCCTGAGCCCAGAGTCAGGAGTAACTACTGAGCATCATGCTGGGTGTGGCCCAAAAAGAAAAAAAAATAAAGGAATCCAAAAGTATATGAGTGCTGGGCTGTGTAAAGCTCTGCCTTCCTGGGGAGGCTTCGGGACAAATGAAGTGCTAGTCCAGAGCACTCGATCCAGCACCCTGGAATCTGACACAGGAGGAAGTTGCTCCCAAGGATATAAGCACTCTTTAATTTGAGTGGAATATTGAAGAAAAGAAGTTCACTACGCCGACATAGATATAAAGCATGTTGGGCAAAGAAAATGACTTAAGCAAGACAAGGTGAAATGAAATTAAAGTTGCAAATGTTAAGCACTTAGACAATGCATGCCACAGGGTAAGTATCCAACAAACTGCCTGGTGGGCTTGTGATGATTCTGAAAGCATGCAGAGTCGAGGGGGAGTCAGGACCAGCAGCCGCCTAGAGAGGAAGGCTGATGATTAGGAATTCGGACATCACCCTGAAAGGCATGAGAACTTATCCAAAGAACCAAAGCAACGCGCTCGAGGTACAAGGGCCAGTGATGTTCTTAGATCACTTGGTTAGTCATATGAAAAACGGACTGATGGACATAACCCAGGATTTAGAGGAATAATATTTTTGTTTGTTTTTGGCCACACCCAGTGGTGCTCAAGGCTTACTCCTGGCTCTGTTCTCAGGAATCGCTTGGGGAACCAAACAGGGTGCCGGAGATTGAACCTTGGTCAGCTGTGTGTGAGGCAAGCACTATACTATCGCTCCAGCCCCAGGGCTATTCTTTTTTGCACATTCACATTTTTTATTTTGACATTTGTAATTTTTATCTGACATTGTACAAATTTATTTTGACAAGCAATTTAGTGTTACAAGTCTGTTTTGTTTTCTTTCTTTTTTTTTAAACATTCCTGACTTAGAGTGACATACTTCCTCTTTATTTTCTTTCTTTCCTTTTTTTTACATTTTTTAAAATTTATTTTTAATTAGTGAATCACCGTGAGGGTACAGTTACAGATTTACTCATTTTTGTGCTCATGTTTCCCTCATACAAAGTTCGAGAACCCATCCCTTCACCAGTGCCCATTCTCCACCACCAGTAAACCCAGCATCTCTCCTACCCTCCCCAATCCCATCTCCCCCCACTCCACCCTGCCACTGTGGCAGGGTATTCCCTTTTGTTCTCTCTCTCTAATTCAGGGTTATTTTTTAAATGAAATTCTGTTGTTCTTCGTTACAACAGCTTTTTGTACTAAACACAAGAGGAGAGGAAGATGGCTGAAGGTGGGACATCTGTGCGCAATAAGCATTTCTTCACTGTCGTTACATGTCTGTTTTGGTTAAACTCCTAAGCCTGTCAGTTATGTGTTCTGAAACATACATACCCTTGTGGCATTGGTAGATGGTATCTTCAACAGGCAAATCATAATTCTCAAACTGGAATCTAAAGAACACTGCGAACAAATATAAAAAAATGAAAGTTAGTCCCCTTATTAATAATATCTTCTGTTCTATGTGTTTTCTATAAGCATTTACTGTTGCAAAAAAATCTGAAAGATAGCTGACTACAGTTGGCATGCCTTAGTTTTATTGGAGATGTTATATATGTTGAAAAAAATCATTCAAGTCCCCAAAGTTTATTCAATTCAATAGTTTATACAATTAAAGAGTGATAAAAATATGACTGAACTCTACAAGAAGAAAACATCCAACCCCATCAGAAAATGGGGTGAAGAAATGAACAGAAATTTTCCCAAGGAAGAGATACAAATGGCCAAAAGGCACATGAAAAAGTGCTCTACATCACTAATCATCAGGGAGATGCAGATCAAAACAACCATGAGATACCACCTCACACCACAGAGACTGGCACACATCCAAAAGAACAAAAGCAACTGCTGTTGGAGAGGATGTGGGGAGAAAGGGACCCTTATACACTGCTGGTGGGAATGCCCACTGGTTCAGCCCTTCTGGAAAACAATATGGACGCTCCTCAAAAAATTAGAAATTGAGCTTCCATTTGACCCAGCAATACCACTGCTGGGAATATACCCCAGAGAAGCAAAAAAGTATAGTCAAAATGACATCTGTACTTATATGTTCATCACAGTACTGTTTACAATAGCCAGAATCTGGAAAAAACCCGAGTGCCCTAGAACAGATGACTAGTTAAAGAAACTCTGATACATCTATACAATGGAATACTATGCAGCTGTTAGGAAAAAAATGAAGTCATGAACTTTGCATATAAGATTAACATGGAAAGTATCATGCTAAGTAAAATGAGTCAGAAAGAGAGAGACAGACATAGAAAGATTGTGCTCATCTGTGGAATATAAAATAACAGAGTAGGAGACTAATATCCAAGAATAGTAGAAATAAGTACCAGGAGGTTGGCTCCATGGCTTGGAAGCTGGTCTCACGTGCTGGGGAAAAAGGCAGCTCAGATAGAGAAGGGAACACCAAGTAAAATGTGGTTGGAGATCCCACGCGGAAAGGGAGATGCGTGCTGAAAGTAGACTAGAGACTGAACACAATGGCCACTCAATATCCCTATTGCAAACCACAGCACCCAATTGGAGATAGAGATCAGCAGGGAATACCCTGCCACAGAGGCAGGGTGGGGTGGGGGGTGGGGGAGATGGGATTTGGGGGTGGGAGGGATACTGGGTTTATTGGTGGTGAAGAATGGGCACTGGTGGAGGGATGTGTTTGCGAACATTGTATGAGGGAAAAACAAGCTCAAAAATGTGTAAATCTGTATCTTTACCCTCATGGTGATTCACTAATTAAAGAATAAATTTTTAAAAATTAAAAAATATTTTTAAAAAAGTGATAAAAATAAAATAATTAGACATAGTTCTCAAACTATTCCTCAGAGGTACAGTCCTAAAATTAAATCAGAGGTTTAGATAAAGAACTGAGTGGACAGATGGATGGATTCAAACTGCCAGGTGGGTGGGTGGACGTTAATATGCCCATCCAGGCAGGGATTATTTACCTAGATGCTTCAAACTCATCAGAGTTAATAGTTCAAGTAGATCCCTTTAACTGACTCTTTCTCTACAACTAAAATACATATGAGCGAAACCAGCGTGCTCTCCACCGAGATGGGACCCAGGTGGCCACATGTTTGTGTGGCCTCTCTGCGGCTGATCGACCACGATCCGGAGGCCAGCTAGACTACTTTTGGTACCAGCAGCTGCTCACAGAAATGTCTCTAGACTGTGAACTAAGCCATAGCCCCATGCTGCCCCAGGAAGGGAAATGATGCAATTTCTAACATAAATCTCCCTGGACTTAGTTACTAAAGTACCAAAATACAGAAATCCTAAACCAAGCGGCTGCTATCTTGGCCACACGACTTCATATCTCTTCATTCTCAGCAATGGAAAACTAATTATCCAATGCTTCCTTTTCAGCAGGGCTGTTTTTTTTGGGGAAAACTCCAACAACAATAGTGAGTTTTGTGTTGAAATATGGAATGTAATCAAGGTAAAGAGAAAGTGTAGTGAAACTTATCAGCGACACAGGTGGGGGTGGGGGTGGGGGGGTGGTTGGTATACTGGGGGTTTGAGTGGTAGAATATGTGCACTGGTGAAGGGTCGGGTGTTCGAGCATTGTATAACTGAAACATAAGCCTGAAAGCTTTGTAACTTTCCACAGGGTGATTCAATAAAATAAATAAATAAAATAAAATAAAATAAATACATGAAAAAAAACCCACTGAAAACGGCAGTAAAATGTGTACAAGAGAAAACCATGCCTCACAAATCTGGTTGAACTTCAAATGTACCCTTTTTTTCATTGATTTCATTATTTGGGGGAAACCATCACAGCGAGCATAAGCAATGGTATGATGTAATGTTGTAAACTGGTCACAGTATCAAGCCACAAGTAAATCTTTGAAGTTTCATGTTTGAAGACAGTAGGCAAGATGCCAGTGGTCCCCCGAGGAGAACCTCTAGCCCGGCAGCCTCTGGTAGACTGGCTAGAAAGCACCTTCTCAGCACGGCACCCCGCAACGGAATCAGATGCTCAGAAAAAGGCCCCAAGTCCAGAGGCTAGCAAGTGCTTCGGGACACTGCGTACACTGAAGACAACTGACAAGAACACACTATACACGGCTCCGAAATGGCCTCATGTTCCCCCCCCCCCCCCCCCGCCAAGAGCGAAAACCAAACAGAAGGTGATCAGCAGCAGGAGCAGAGCACAGGGAATTTTTTTTTTTTAACAGAAATTCTGAAAGCATCTCACAAGCACTTCCTAAGGCAACCATTGACCTATTTGATCTGCTCAACATGACATTTACATTACCTTAAGCCCGCAGCTGGCTATTTATAGGTCCCTAGAGTGTTTTAGAATCAGAGAATATTCTATTGGAAAAGAGGGGCCTCGACAGTGCAGGTCTGAATTCCTCGGTCAGGTCTAACGGGGGGGGGGGGGGGTTCCAGCTGACCCCAGCAGGGGGGACTTGTACTTCCAGGCTCTCCCTTTCCTCAGCATCTTAGTCATGCTGCTTCACTCGCTAGCCTTGCAGTCAGGTTCCCTGGGGCTGAGCTGTCACACATCAGGCTTTCCTGCTCTCTGATGCTAGCTTGTCCAGTGCTTAGTGTTCAAGTCAAAAATTTTGGAGACAAGGGCCAGAATAATAGAACAGTGGATAGGGCATTGGCCTTGCAAGTTGTTGACCTGGGTTCGATCCCAAGCACCCCCTCTAGCCCAGGAGCCATACCAGGAGTGATCCCTGAGCACAGAGCCAGGAGATAGCCCTGAGCACCACCGGATGTGGCCCAAAATGAAAACAACAACAAAAGACTTTGAGGATAGCATCTTCCTATAGGCATTTGAACTTGTAAACAATGAAGGAACACCCCCCCCCCCACACACACACACTGCAACATTGCATCTCACACACACACACAAACACACACTGCAACATTGCATCACACACACACACACACACATACACACACACCAGTCTGCCAGGGAAAAAAGATATCATCAGAGGCAGTTGATAGTGAATAAAGTGCTTTACATATGTGTTTACTCATTTCAGAAGTGGTGCTCTTGACTTATAACTTCTTGCCAGATTATTAAGTGACTCATTTTGTTCCTACTTAAAACTTTCTGCCTTCAAGCTCAGATAGAGAAGGGAATACCAAGTAGAGGATGTCGGGAGGACCCATTCAGGTTGGAAGATGCGAGCTGAAAGTAGACTATAGACTGAACATGATGGCCACTCAATACCTCTATTGCAAACTACAACACCCAAAAGGAGAGAGAACAAAGGGGAATGCCCTGCCACAGAGGCAGGGTGGGGTGGTGGGGGATGGGGTGGGGGTGGTGAGAGGGATACTGGGATCATTGGTGGAGGAGAATGGGCACCTGTGGAGGGATGGGTAAGCGATCACTGTATGAGTAAATTGCAAACACAAAAGTTCATAAGTTTGTAACTGTACATCACAGTGATTCTCTAATAAAATTTTTTAAAAAATAAATAAAACTTTTTGCCTTCAGTATAAAGCACAGAAAAGCTTATGGAGCAAAGTGGTTAAAAAAAAATCAACAGCCACTCCTTTCTCCCTGCTCTCCAGACCTGAATACCTTTAACTTGCCCCTCTTTACAAGGGGTTCAGAAGTCACTTGGCCAAAAGAACACAGGATGATGAGTCACGAGAGAATTCTAATCACCTCTCTGAATTTTCAGGCCTCCCTCCAAAAGCTGGGAAATAGAAGTACTAGAAAGGATAAGACTTTCCTAAGTGTCTTGCTTTTGACAGATAGAATTCTGATTTGGCACTGAACAGGTTCATGTTGAAAATATTCTTTGGCTTTCAAATTTCCAAGTAAGTAAATGTACATTCTCAGAGAGGGTAAAGGTGATGGTGTGTGTATATATGGGAGGGGGTGGGGGGATGGAGATAGAATACAGCAAATAAAGAGAACAAACTTGCCCTGCAAAAATACTTGATTCAGAACACATAAGCAACTGCTTTCCTTGGCTAGTTCTCTTAGGGAATTACATTTTATGCCTGGTCTCTTTTAGATAAGACCGACTATTGACTTACTGAGTTACTATCCACTTGAGAAAAATTTTTTAGTTAAACATCAGCTGTTTTCCTCACTTTTTAAAAATTATTCTGTGGGAACGTTGTATGACTGAATCCCAGCCATGAACAACTTTGGAACAGTTTATCTCAGGGTGATTTAATAATTTTTTTAAAAAATATTCTGTAAAAGGTAACAAAAGATACAGAACAAAACTTACCCTTTTGAAAGCTAATGCTCAAACCCATATATTGCTTATCCACAAATACTCTTCTCTGTAACAGACTCCTCACTTTAAAAAAAAATAAAGCCAACTGGAAATAGGAAGGACTAAGGCCAAATGCCGACTGCTCTTATTATTTTGTGACATTTGGCAAGAATAGCCAAAACAATATTCTTTACCCCACGACAAATTCCTCATAACCCTTCAGAAACCCTGAAGGGTTATGAGGAATTTGAGGGGCCCCGCTTCTCTGTGAGCAGATGGACAGCAAACACAAAAGTGATTTCAAAGGTAATCCTGGGCCCCGCTTACCTTCAGAGGCAGAACACAAGGCAGCTTGGCAAAGAACGTCTGAAACTGGTTGCTGATAGTGGTCCACAGGCTGCTGGGGGAGTCCATGGGCAAGGCCTCCATAAAGGTAGCTATGTTTTCCAAACAGCGTATCATAGCACCCCCTGCTGGTAAATTCTTTTTGTTATTTAGACCCTAAAAACACAAAAGCATAGGCAATCAACTGCTGAAACAGCAAGGCACTTCACCTAGCTACGCGGTGAAGACCGGTTCATAAAAAGCACGTACGTTCGCGCTAGAGGTGTGTTGTTGTGTGCTGCGTAATCTAAACAGTGTAATCGGAAGGAGTTGGGGGGAGTCGGAGTTCAAGCAAACTTAGGGAGGGGCCTTGGTGGCTTTAGAGGCTACGAGGTGGAACGGGGAAGAAATAGCGGGTTCGGGAGGAGTTCGGGGTCACAGAGCGACTGTCTCACGAGCCTCAGGCTTCAAGCCCAGCCCTGAGCCTGCCGCAGGCAAGAGCACGACGGGACTGACCCGAGCTGCAAGGGAGTTCCAGTTCCGGGAGCACCAGCCACCGAGAAGTGAGCCCCGTGACAAACCCATGTGTGTGACACTTTTTTCACTTTCCCAACTTATTTACATGTTCATTACTGAAAACGCATTTTTGCCTTGTGGGCCGCAGCCTGGGGGTCAGGGGCTACTCCCAACACTTTGTTCCCAGAGCTTTGTTGCTGGAGGTGTCGGGTGGGGGGGGTACTACAAGGGCCAGAGGATGCCCATCCATGCCCAGAGCTCCTGCCTGTAAGCATGAGCCCATTCGACTAGCTCCCTGGGCCCCATCACTAGCGTCTTAACGGTCATCGTTTTAGACCGCAAAAGGCTCCATCTCACGTTTGCATGGACTAAGTGGCTTTGACGCCGGGCAAACCTACCTCCAGGAGCTGGCTGAGGGCAGCGATGGAGCTCAGCTCGTTGAAGTCCATCAGGGACGAGGCCAAGGTCCGTAAAAAAGTGCCATCTGCAAGGCGGAGGCCGGGCGTTAGTTAGGGCGGTGGGTGGCGGTCTGGACGCGTCCGGGAGGGCAGGGGGGGGGGGCCGGGGGTGCCGGGACTGACCTTTGATGGTGCTCTGGAAGAGCTGCGGGAAGATGCCGTTGGGAGCCAGCTGGTGGAAGATGCAGCGCAGGAACTGCTTGGCCACCCCCGCCGCATTGCCGGGAACCATCATGCTGTGGGGAGACCCCCGGGGAGGAAAGGCAAGAGCTCAGGACTCGGCCCAAGAGAGCGTGGGCGCGTGTGTGCGGGTGGGCATCGTGCGCGGACGTTCCCAACCGGTGCCTGAGAATCAGCCATCGGCGTGAGGAACTAACATCCGATTCCCACTGCAGCTCTCTTCGCCTTCTGTCCTTAGAGAAGAGCCAGGAAAGGCCACGACTCCCCCCCCCTCCCTCCCTCGAGCAAGCACAGGCCACGGTAGAGCCAGAGGGGGAAAGTGACCTGTTGTCACCTTCCCTGTCCCTGCACGGAACATGAGCCTGAACGAGAACCTCAGAGGAGGGTGTTGGTAAAAACAAAAACAAAAACGCCAAGAAGGGTCACTGGCCCGTTCTTGGCACAGCTGAGCCCGTACTCATAAAAAGAACAGCGCATGAATAAGTCTATTTTTGCCCTTTACCCTCTTTGTAAAGGGTAAATGGCTGGACCGGAGCGATAGCACAGCACCTTGCACGCGGCCGACCCGGGTTCGATTCCTCCATCCCTCTTGGAGAGCCCGGCAACTACCGAATCTCACCCGCACAGCAGAGCCTGGCAAGCTCCCCATGGTGTATTCAATATGCCCAAAACAGTAACAACAAGTCTCACAATGGAGACGTTACTGGTGCCCGCTTGAGCAAATTGATGAACGATGGGGCGACAGTGACAGTGACTGTGACCCTCACTGTCAAAATGAAGGAACACACAGATCCACAGTGGAATAACTAGGGAACCCTAAGAGAAGATGAACTCACGCAGCTCACAGCAACGTGGGTGGAATAGGAGCACATCGTGTTAAGCAAAATAAGTCAGAGGGAGAAGGACAAATACTAGCTGATGTCACTCATCTGTGAGAAACAGACACAGGAAAACAGAGCGTATCCAACCAACAAATCCCTGGTCTCAGATTACACAACGAAGATTGCCAAGCTGGGGGGTGGGGTAGAGGGGTGGGGGGTGCCAAGAGGTGGGCTAGAGAGGACGTAAGGAACAGGAGCCTTGTGGTGGTGAGGTGCAGTGTCTACACACTAAGACCCAAGAAGGCTAACACTATCATAAACGTGTCACCTTGACTACAACAGTTTCCATTAAAAAGGGGAGTTCAGGTAGGATCCTGTGGTCCGGCCCCTCAAGCTAAGGAGGAACTGTGCCAGAGGTGGTGAGTTAGAGGCAAGCTACTGGAAGGAACAATGGTCCCTGTTAGCTGCTTCATTAGATCATGTCTATTCGGAAAGGCAGCTCAAACTGACCCGAGTCTGACCCTGGTACCGCATGGCTCCCAGAGCACCACTGGGCATGGTCCCTAAACACTACCAGGCCCCGCCATTAAACTGTCAGGCCTGCATCGACAGGAGTGGTGGGCCCTGAGTTCCACTGGGCTGCTGCTTTTTAAAAAATGTTCATCTGAAAGAGATAACATTAAACACTGCACAAGTCTGCACAACTCTCTTTTGGAAATAGAGGTGGAGATCTATTGCAAACCACAACACCCAAAAGGAGAGAGAGAGAGAGAGAGAGAGAGAGAGAGAGAGAGAGAGAGAGAGAGAGAGAGAGAGAGAGAGAGAGAGAGAGAGAGAGAGAGAAAGGGAATGCCCTGCCACAGAGGCAGGATGGGGTGGAGGGGTCGGGGTGGGGGTGGTGGGAGGGATGCTGGGACCACTGGTGCTGGAAAATGGGCACTGGTGAGGGATGGGTACTCAACCATTGTATGACTGAAATGCAAGCATGAAAGTTTGTAAGTCTGTAAGTGTACCTCACAGTGATTCACTAATAAATTTTTTTTTTTAAAGTAGAGGTGGAGAAAATGCTTCCCAGTTTATTTCATGAGGTTGACGGAGTTTTACAACTAAAATTGGATCAAGTCATCACCCAAACTAAGAAGGAACCGTAAAAGAAAACACAATACAGACTGAGCAATATTCCTCAAGGACACTCATTCCTGCCATAGAGGAAAAAGGGAGGCTCAAGACCAAGTAGTTTATCGCAAGAATGTAAGCTGACTGAACATTGAAAAATCAAGTGGAGGAGGTTGGAGCAAGAGTATAGGGGATAGGGTGTTTGCCTTCCCAAATGGTCCCCGAGCACTGCCAGGAGTAATTCTTCATTGCAGAGCCAGGAGTAACCCCTGAGCATCGCTAGGTGTGACCAAAAAAAGCCAGTGAATAAATAGGTTTTTTTTTTTTTCAAAAGAAAGACCAAAGTCAATGTATTGGACTAAAGGACAAAAAATATTATTGTTTTAATAGATTATGGAACTACATTCGACAAACTTTGATGCACAGTCATGACAAAAGAAAACAGACTTGAAAGGCAGGAGGAAATGTATTGAGTTTGATAAAGGTTCATCTATGAAAATCTGTAGTAAACCTAATTAATGATATTACATGCTTTATCCATAACATCAGCAACACGGTGAGAGCATTTACTTGATTTTTATTTTTATGCTGCTGGTCTTACATGGTGTACTATGGCAATTTAAAAAATAAACATGAAATCAGAAGAAAAAATTAATTTTTGATGAATAGTAAGTGCTAAATATAAACGGTTAAAATCATAAAAGTTTTAGAGGAAGTGGCTGCAGAGATAGTACAGGAAGTAAGGTGCAAGGCAAACATCTTACTTCCTGTACTATTTTTGAATCCCTGGCACTAATGATGGTCCCCTGAGCATTGTGAGAAGTGACCCCTAAATACAGAGGCAGGAATAAATGCTGAGCACCACCACTGGGACCCAAAAACCAAAACAGAAAAACTTTTAGAGGGAAATATTGGGAAATATCTTTTTAACCTAGGGGAAGATTTCTTAGATAGACTAATAAAAAAATCATAAACTGCTTTAAAATGTTTGAGTATTAGAATTTGTCTTAAATTGTCTCATAAAAACACCAATTAAAAAAAGGATTGGGGGGGGGGCTGGACTGATAGCACAGCGGGTAGGGCATTTGCCTTGCACATGGCCAACCCAGGGTTCGAATCCCATCATCCCATATGGTCCCCTGAGCACTGCCAGGAGTAATTCCTGAGTGCAGAGCCAGAAGTAACCCTGTGCATCGCCAGGTGTGACCCAAAAAGAAAAAAAAAGGAAAAGGTTGTCCCCAAACTGGGCAGAAATATTCTCAAACATATATAATAAAAGACAGGTATTGAGACTACATAAAAGCTAGACAGTGAAGAGCATAGAGTATGATTCCATTCAGAAGACAGGGTCAGAATATGAATAATTGGGGGTGCAGCCTTTATAGGAGTGGGGTCTGAGTGGGAGGGTGCAGGAGGAAACTTGGGGGGTGATGGCAATATTCTGGAGCTTGGTCAAGATTTGGCTTGTGTATGTGTATCAAAACACAGTGACCTTACATTACATATGAATATATTTCTTTTGCACACATTTTACAGTAAAAGGAAAAACATGGGGGCTGGAGTGATAGTCCAGCAGGGAGGGCATTTGCCTTGCATGAGGCTGATCCGGGTTAAATCCCTGGCATTCTATATGGTCCCCTGAGCCCTGGCAGAAGTGATTCGTGAGTGCAGAACCAGGAATAACCCCTGAGCGTTGCCAGGTGTGGCCCAGAAAGGAAAAAAAAGAGCCAAAAAATGAAAGAGGAAAATGAACAAAAATTATAACTTCGCTGAAAAATATAGGGAAGGAGGTATACCAATGTTTGAAATTTACTTAGAACTGCATCAAAAAGAAAATGAGTTGAGGAGTAAATAGATGAGCAGACAGACACCTGATAAAGTATGTAAAAGGCTCCTTGTGTAATCTAGCAGACAGGCATATGTGTTCGCTATCATAAATTTCAACTTTGCAGTAGGTTTTTCAATACTTGATAATAAAATTTTCAAGAGGAAAGGCCTTTTCAAAGGAAATTCTAGACTGAAGGGAGCAGAACCATGGGCAAAAGCCACATTACAGAAGTACAACAACAGCAATGCCATCTTGTGTCTGTTGGACCTACTACAGTTATGACATCACACAGTCGCTAGTACTTGGACCTCAGAACAGATACTTCTGGAGGATAAGTTAAAATCCTTCTTTTGTAGACAAGAAAACTGAAACAGAGATAAATGTGCCACAAACACACAATCCGTTTTTGCATTCCCCTATATCTTCTCCCCTCTATTGCAAAAGGCAAGTGCTAACACCCACCTCCACCTCCACATCCACCCAACATCTTTCTCACTATTTAAAAATCTTTGAATGATTTCCCACAGCTGCCACATGGAACCCCAAACCATTTAAAGTCGTTTAAAAGCCATGTAAAATCAGGCAAACCAGGTCAGGAATGAAGGTACTTATTTTGCATCCTACTGATGCAAAAGTTTCCGAGTTTGTGACTTAGACAGACTACTTTTCAAAGCTCCACACCAAATTCTTTTTCATCTCAAGACCTCTGCAAATGCATTTTCCATAATTATTTGCATAGTGAGACCAAGGTCATTTTTTCAGATACCAGTTAACCATCACCTTTTTCACTTTTAACGTTACTTCTTTAGAAATACTTATTTATTTAACTTTTTATTTTTTTTATTTTTATTTTTTGGCTTTTTGGGTCACACCTGGCGATGCACAGGGGTTACTCCTGGCTCTGCACTCAGGAATTACCCCTGGCTGTGCTCAGGGGACCATATGGGATGCTGGGATTTGAACCCGGGTCGGCCGCGGGCAAGGCAAACGCCCTACCCGCTGTGCTATCTCTCCAGCCCCAATTATTTAACTTTTTAATTGATTGAAGTTCTGTGATTGACAATATTGGGCATGATGGCTTCCCATGTACATATTTCCAACACCATATTCATCACCAGTGTCCCCCCATCTCCCTCCCAGAACCCCAATGGCTCTCCCTTTCAAATGCCACAAACTCAGTTATGTGGATCAGTTCTCTTGCTGGGGTTTAACATAACTTTTTTTTTTTTTTGCTTTTTGGGTCACACCCAGCGATGCTCAGGGGTTACTCCTGGCTCTGCACTCAGGAACCACTCCTGGTGGTGCTTGGGAACCATATGGGATGCCGGGGATCGACCCCGGGTCAGCCATGTGCAAGGCAAACGCTCTACCCGCTGTGCTACTGCAACTGCCCCAACATCACTTCTTAAAGGAAACTCTTCTCTACTCCCTTCATTTGTACTATCCAGACCAGATCGGATCTACTTGCTGTATACCCACTCATTCCCTCTCGCCTTACCGATCCATGCCATTGTTCAGACATTCTTCCCTCTATCTAACATCTGGCATCCAGTCTCTTAGAAAATTCTGTTGATCAGACTCAAGATATTTCTCGAATACATCTCTAATCTCTGTTTTTCACTACCGTGAAACAAATCATTTTTTAAAATCTATTTATTTTTTTAATTAGTAAGTCACAGTGAGGGTGCAGTTACAGATTCACACATTTTCATGCTTGTTTTTCCCTCATGCAATGTTTGAGAGCCCATCCCTCCACCAGTGTCCATTCTCCACCACCAATGAACTCAGTATCCCTCCCACCCCCCAATCCCATCCCTCCCCATCCTGCCTCTGTAGCAGGGCATTCCAATTTGTTCTCTCTCTCTCCTTTTGGGTGTTGGAACCAAATCATTTTTCATCTTGAACCAGCACCACTGAAATGGCCTTCAACCCATTTTCCCTGCTTTCATTTTCATCCCCTATGGTCCATTTCAACATACAAGCAACAACTCTCCTTGCTGCATCTTTCTCCTCAAAGTGACCCTCGAACTCTACCTGGACTGGCCTCCCCATTCCCTGTTCTCTCTCATCTCCTCCCACTATTCCATGCTCCTTCTGCCAAGCCTTCTTCAGTTCCCAAATATACAAGGAATTTTCCTGTTTATAAAAGAGCCTGTGCATCTGCTGGTTCCTCTGCCTGGAACGTTCTTCCCAAAGCTTGCTGCATAGATCACTGTCTCCTTTTTCAAGTGTTCAAGTTCCACTTCTTCAGACAGGCGGTCCTTGACCATTATTTCAAAAATATAGTTCATGTGCTATTCCCTGAGCTTACATGATCATTTTCTACAACACTTAGCATGAAACAATAATAAAATACATGAGCAATTTTCTTATTGTCTTTACTCATTGTCTGCCTCCTCAACTGAATTCTAAGTCCCTTAGAGCGAGAATTTGTTGTTCTGTTAGCAGTTCTGAGCAGACACTCCATAAACACTTGCTAAGTAAATGTTAGATGCAGCTCGCTATACCTTTTCTTCATAGAGCAATCTTACAATTAGAAACGTGTGCACGTAGTTTTATTCATCATCACCTCTCCAGTACTAAAAGAGGAACCTAACAGGTACAGCAATCACATCATGCTTTACCCCATTTGAAACCTAAGTGCCTAGCACAGTTCCTGGCACAAAACGGGCTTAAAAGTATTTGGTGCCTGGAACAGGGATGTGACTTAGAGTCAGAGTGATGCTTCATACAATAACTCTGGGGTTCAATTCCTTTAGGCGCACATACAAATATTTGTTGACTAGATACGCAAATGAGTAAAAGCATGGACAGAAGATGCTCAGGGCTGTGAAGAGCTGCACTGAGACCATTTTGTTCCTTCCCTATTGGGCAACTTGATATTTTAGAAAAAGAATCTATGCTGAGGAGGGAGCTGGAGTGATAGCACAGCGGGGAGGGCATTTGCCTTGCACACGGCCGACCCGGGTTCGATTCCCAGCATCCCATATGTTCCCCTGAGCACCACCAGGGGTAATTCCTGAGTGCAGAGCCAGGAGTAACCCCTGTGCATCGCTGGGTGTGACCCAAAAAGAAAAAAAAAGAATCTATGCTGAGGAAAGAACAAGAAAGTGAGATCTGGGCTCACTTCAAGAACTTACCTTTCTGCCTGATTCGAAAAAGTAGTGCTGGACGCCAACCTAGGAAATAAAGCCAACAAAGTTGTGTGATTATCTTTGGCTTCTGTATGATGAGGGGATACAGAGCACAACACGAAGGTCTCTTGATCAGAGGCAGAGGTCACACCCAGTGGGCCGTCTCCAGGGTTCAAATAAGCCTAGTCTCTAAGAACTATTTTCTACATCAAGTCAGATATCCTCTACAGGTAAGTGGCTTTCATCTGACACAGAGCCCTACAACGTAACTGGCATTAGAACTGCATTTGACACAGTCATTTCCATGTGAATTCCATTCAAAATTTACTTTTTGCTTTTGCATCTAATCCTGGATTCTAACTACAAGAAAATAATCTACAAATCACAAAAGGCCCACAAGATAGTAAAACAGGATAGGAATATTTATCAGCTAATTGATTAACTAAAATGATATACTACGCAGATAACTGTGTCAAGCTATACCATCAATGTCTAATTTTTTGAAAGTAAAATTATAGGGTTCTATATGCAGTGAAATATTTGATAGAAATTCCGCTCAAAATTTATATTTTTATGCATAGGATCCTGGATTCCAACCACAAGGAAATAACCTATAAATCATAAAAGCCCTAAAAGATAGTAAAACAGTATAAGAATATTTTTCAGCTAATTGATGAAATAAAATGGTATATTGTGAAGATGACTGTGTCAAGGTACACAATGTCTACTTTTTTAGAAGCATAATTATATGGTTTTATATGCAGTAAAATATTTAATATGTTGTTGCGCGAAAAAGAATGTACAAAATTAGTGGGTTTAAAACAGTGTTTCCCAAAGGGACAATACTGCCTCAAGGTGCAACTGTAGGGTGCTTTCTTTCTTTTTTTTTTTTCTTCCTTTTTGTGTCACACCCATCGATGCACAGGGGTTACTCCTGGCTTTGCACTTAGGAATTACTCCTGGCGGTGATCAGGGTACCATATGGGATGTTGGGAATCGAACCCAGGTCAGCCACATGCAAGGCAAACGCCCTATCCGTTGTGCTATTGCTCCAGCCCCCAATGTAGGGTGCTTTCTTTTTGCATAAACAAGGTATATTTCCAGGGGAAACTCTGAGTGCTTTTTTTTTTTGAAAAGTCAATCATCAGCCAAAAATGTTTGGGAATGAACCTCTTAAAGAACATGCAGGGATCATTAAGATATTGAGGAATCAAGTAAGAATAAGGAGACAGTTTTCTTAGGTTCCAAGAGTGGGGGACTCGGGTTGTGGCTCAGGTCATACAGCCTTGCAAGTGTGAGGCTCAGTGTCACCCCTGGCACTGCACAGCATCCTGGCCCCAACCTCAGCACCACAAGTGCCGCTCTGGTGACACCTAAGCACTGCCAGGTGTGACCTCTGCCATCACAGTATTTTTTAAAGACTATGAGTAAGTTGACTCCAGAGTCTATTCAGGGAGGAACAGGGCGCCCAGCTCTGACTCAGTCTCAGTGGCTGGGTTATGGGTGATCTAAGGCTAAAGACACAACAGTGATCAGTCAACACTGGCAAAGGAATATGCAGTGGTGAAGGGTGAGGCAGAAACACGAATGACTGTTCCTAGGAAAAGGACAGGTAAGATTTCAGCGCGTAAAGATAGGGGCTGGAGTGATAGCACAGCGGGTAGGGCCTTGCACTCGGTCAACCCAGGTTCGATTCCCAGCATCCTATATGGTCCCTGAGCACTGCCAGGGGTAATTCCTGAGTGCAGAGTCAGGAGTGACCCCTGTGTATCGGTGGGTGTGACCCAAAAAGCAAAAAAAAAAAAAAAGAGAGAGATAAAGATAAAAGTCCATGGAAATGGAGGGGAAATGAGATGGTGTTGTTGAGTCAGCCAGGACTGAGAGCACCCTGGGAGACTTCCGGTGATGTTCTTAATGTCATTTCCACCGGCTTCATTCTAACAATGTGGTTCAGGACCCACTACCCAGCTTGGAGACTCAACCAAAAGACTGGCTCTCGCAACTTTTAAGATCAGCCTTAATTGGTCCCACGAAGGACAAGCGTCTGTTAGATGACTGGGTGGTTCCCCTCTGCACCAGCAGTTTTTATTTCAAGACCTAGACGGAATAAAGCTCCTTCCTGCGAGAGCAGAGAGAAGCCGGCGCTCACCTTCCCACAGATTGCATAATGTCCAGCAACAGGGGGGCAGCCAAGTCTGGGCTTAAGTGAATGAACGTGGAGAGGACCACGATGGCCAGCCCCAAGGTTTCCTCATCGTACTCCTCCAGAACGGCCCCACAGTCATGGCATCTGCAAAGAAAACAGAGAAATTCTTTGCACCAAAGCCAGCAATGGTTTCAAGACACAGCAGACTGCCCCCCGGCCCTTTCTGCTGAGTCTTGGAAAAGGTCTTGCACTGGCCCCACACCCCACCACCCCCCTCCAACACACATACACACACACACACACATTGCCACTAAGCAGATTGCACACAAAGCTGAGAGCAAGAGGTGCCCTCTGGTTGGAAAACATTTCAACTCCAGAAGCATGTGACCCGTCCGGGAATCACAGCTGTCTTTCCACCGAGCACCAAGCCACTCACAGTCAGAAGCTCTGGTTGAAAGATTTTATGAGTATGAAATTATTGCTAGGAACAGAGACTTAATTTCTTTTTAACGGAAATGGAAATGCCTAGGTACAAATGAAAGATTTTGAGAGCTTTGGAATTTAGAAATGCCCGGGAGAGTGGCCAACTCTACGTGAAGCACAGAGTGTACAACTTAGATCTGTTCAAGAAACGCACCACACCTACTGAGTGTGATCTGAAAACACACAGTGGCATTTCCTTAAGGAACTCAGAGCTCTCTCTGGAGTGTCCAGGTGTACAGTCAGGTTTTATTCAGCTCGACCAAAGCCAGAGTCCTGCCGGTCACCTGCAGCTGGGTGACTTCATAAAGTGAAATTCTACTGGGCAGCACAGGTCTCAGAGTCCTCAACTGTCATTGTGACCGTCCCCTTGGAAAACTTTCCTCAATATGAGGGAAAAAAATTTCTCCTAATTCTAGAGTGATAGCGCAGCAGGTAGGGTGTTCGCCTTGCATGCGGTCGGCCCAGGTTCGATTCCTCCGCCCCTCTCGGAGAGCCCGGCAAGCTACCGAGAGTATCTCACCCACACGGCAGAGCCTGGCAAGCTCCCCGTGGTGTATTTGATATGCCAAAAACAGTAACAAGTCTCACAATGGAGATGTTACTGGTGCCCGCTCGAGCAAATCGATGAACAACGGGATGACAGTGGCAGTGACAGTGACCCAAAATACAAATGGACCAGAAATGTTTTAATTTATTTTCTGTTATAAACAACCTTTTTTGTTTTGTTTTTTTGTTTTTGTTTTATTTTTGTTTGGGAGCCATACCCAGCAGTATCCAGGGGTTCTTCCTGGCTCTGCATTCAGGGGTCACTCCTGGTGGGGCAATCGGGGACCGGCTGGGATTAAACACAGGTGTGTGTCATGCAAGGCAAGCACCCTAACCATTGTGCTACCTCGCCGTTTTCCAAATTGACTTAAAAAAAGAAAACACAGGATTCACAAATAAAAACCAAAAAAAGGGGATAAGAGAATATGGAGTGCATACGAAGGAGCTTGGAAGGCAATTAAGAAGAATTGCAATTTGGTGGAAAGCATAAAAGGCAGTAATTATACCGGAGGGGGAGCCAAGAACAGCACCCAGGAATTCCCCGTGCAGACATTTTAAGGAAGCTGTGAAGACGGCAGGCACTCCTACCCCTGCCACCAAGACAGCCGGCCAGCTGGTGTTTATTCACACCTCCTCCTCTCATTTTACCAGAACCCTAATCTCTCAGCTGGATCACCTTTACCAGGAAGCCTCCCAGACCCAAAGGAATCCTGTCTCCTGCTTTATCATACTCACTGAACAAAGACGTATGTGCCAGGGCAATGTATGAGGAGCCTGATCTATAAAATACAGAAGACAGGCTCCCTGTCTAAGGAATTTACAACTGACTAGGGAACATGCGTAGAGAAACAAATAATCAACATTCTATGTGACGGGCAGGGATATAGCTCAAGAGGTTGGAGTACATACTAGAGCCCTGGATTCAATCCCTAGCACCCACCACAAGGCCGTTCAAAGCACCCCAGGCGTAACTGCTGAGCACTGAGCCATAGTACCCCCCTTAGCACCACGGGGTGTGCCCCCCAAGCAACCAAAACTCACAATGTGGTGAAAAGCTAAATAGAGATGCATCAAAAACTATGGAAACTCGGAGAATGGCTTGACTAATTCTTCCAGGTGTAATCAGGAAATCTTTGCCTTGAGCTAGGTTTTGAAGCACGGATAGGAGATTCCCCTGTAGAAAACTCATCTCGGAAGAGAATCTGTAAAATCACGCTCTGAAGATGGTGAGGGGGCTGGGAAGAGTTCCCCATGAGCAGTGGGAAGGCTTTACCCTCATAATTCAAAAGATCTTTCATAATAAACCAAAGTATTTGGACTTTATCCTGTAAGAAACGTGGGAATACTAAAAGCTAATGAGCTGGGAAGTGATATGACCAGTTTAAGATTCAGAAAATGACTTCTGAGGCAGGAAAGGCGTAACAACCACATCTCAAACTCAGTCTCATTCTAACAATTGGAAGCGTCTGGTTTGGAGATTATTTGTGTGAGATTCTGTTAGAAATCAGCAACCAGAGGAGGATTACTATTTGCCTTCTTCTAAATGAAAAATCCGCCTTGGCATACACGGAAGCTGCCCAGGAGGACCCTCTGCACTTCTGGATGGCAAATGCATCGCAACGTGACGGTTCCAGCCCTTGGAAGAACAAAGCGTGACTCAAAACCAGAGCAGGCCCCCTGTGATAATCTCGACACCCAATCCGTGGCGAAGTCTAAATTCTGTAAACATGGTGAAGACGGGGAACGTGGCACTTACTTGTCTGTCATCACTGTTGGCTGCTCATCTGTGAATTCTTCGGGCGCTGGCACAAACATACTGACGATGCTGGGTGCTGACAGCAAGCTGGATTTAGTGGCACCTGGGTAAGCAGCATAGACAACTGGTGAATAAAGATCCGTTGATGAGGACCGGGGGTGGGGGGCAGAGGGTGGGGGCAGCCGGGGAGGGGGGAGGGGAGAAACATTCCCTTCTTGGAATCCCACCAAAATTAATATTCCCAGGATGGGAACTGGATAGCCCAACTGAACTGTAAAACACCCTCGGGAGAAAAATGAATCTAAGCAAGGCTGCGATTTGCTTCTGCAACGTATGATTTGAACAGCTAGAACTGAATCTCTGCCTTGCCTTCCTGATGTGAAAGCAATCAGAAAAATTTCAGGTGCGCCTGCAGGTTATTAGGACAAGATGGTGTCAGGGGTTAGAGGATAGAAATAGATCCAAGGGAACCTTAAAAGCTAGTGTGCTTCTACTATCACAAATAATACCAACACTCAAAGGCTAATCACTTGGGAAGGGAATAAATATCCGTGAAACTACTACACTTCAAAGGAAAGGGAGCTATTTGAGCTAGGAAATATCAGTACGGTTTTATTCTCAGGAAATTAATACCATAAGCCCCAAAGCAAAGACTTCATTTTTCAAACTGAAATGAATGGATTAAATATTTATAAATGAAATATCAAGTGCTTTAAAGTTCAGTGACTCTATCCAATAAATAGTTCAGTGTTTAAAACTGGATTTTGATGCCTTCAGAGAAGTCTGAGGTAGGAGTCTTGGCAACATTCTCCAGTGAGGAATAAATCTGGGAGCCAGAATTCTGTTTCCTATTAAGAAAATCCTGGACAGGACAGAATCTCCAAGAATTATAGAATTGAGGGGCCCTGAGAGGAATCCTAGGATGATAAGCTCAAACAATCCCATGTTCTATACAGTAATAAATGAGATCCCGTTTCTCATCGAGGAACTAGTAATGTGTTGCTAAAAGGCAAAACACAGCTGTATGATCTTTCTTTAAATAGAATAAATGTCATATTTATGAAATGAATTTTGAAAGTAGCCAATACAAAAATTCTAGAAACAGTCCGTGGAAAGTCTGTTCTCGTTCTGAGAGGGAGGAAGGGTATCAAGTCCTTTCAAGAGTCGAGGATCATTTCATGCCACACACACATGCCTTGCTTGATCAAAGGTTACAAAATGTGCTTCTGAGAAGCAGATGTGTGAGCAGAAACGGCAAAGGAAAGTATCTGAAAGCATTTTTATCCTGTTTGACAATCCTAAAATTTGGAATCCAAATTTTACTGCTGTATTTCTCAGCATCTCTGAGAAACCATTCTTTTCTAAGTGAACCCCAGAGTCTCATAAACAGAGATCTTTGTTTCACAAAGATGGTGTCACAAGTGTTGGTACTATCACTTTTAACAGGTAATAACTTGGCCAAGATAGAAGACATATGGTAAGCACCATAAAGTTGCTTCAAGAAATCAAAACACAGACATTTCAAACTCCAATTCCCATAATTCAGAACATTGACAAGCTATGTCTACCAGATGTCAAAAAGCCTGTTATGGAAGCAGTGCTAAGGGGTGGGTGCTCACAGCGATAGGAGTTTACATCAGAAAAGAAGGAATCGCTCAAATTAATAACCTAACCTCGCAGCTGGAGAAACTAGAAAGAGAACAACAAATGAATACCAAAATAAGTAGAAGTAAAAAGAAAAAAATAATTAAAAATTACAACGTTGGGGGGGGGAAGGTGGTGAAATAAGAGTGTCAGTGAAACCAGGAGTTAGTTTTACCAAAAAAAAATAAAGAAAATTGGGCTACAGACATAGCATAATAGGTAAAGTGTTTAATCTTAAATGCAGCCCAGCTGGATTTGATTCCTGCACCATATATGAGCACTGCCAGGAGTGATCCCTGAGCAGTCAGAAGTACAAAAACAAGACAAGGCTGGAGCGATAGTACAGCAGGTAGGGCACTGACCCTGCATATGATTGACCCAAGTTCAATCCCCCACACCCAACATAGTCCCCCAAGCCCACCAGGACTGATCCCTGAACACAGAGACAGGAGTAAGCCCCGAGTACTGCCGAAAGTAAGCCCTGAGCACTGTGGTCCCAAAACAAAGAAAACAATAACAGCAAAAACAAGATTAACAAACGCTTAAATATACTCATGAGGAGAAAGAGGGAAAACCCCAAGTACATCAGAACAGAGATGAAAGGGAAAAATTACAACAGACATCTGAGCAATGCAAAAGCTCATATGAAATTACGTGAACACACCAGATTTGATGGGATGTAATGCAGAAGTAAATCAACCTCAACTAACAAAAACACTAGCATAGAAGGTTTAACTTGCAACAACGGCTTAACAAACCCTCAGATAAGGACTCAATGTCCCCAGGGTCAGATACAACAACTTTCACAAGTTTTCCTCAACAGAAATACTTTTTGTCCATTCTGTTAGGCATTTAGTGGTAACAAGCAATATAAAATAAATTATCATGGGCTGCTATGGGGACAGACTTGAGGGTGGTTGGGAAAATGGAGACAGTGGTGGAAAAAAGTTAACAGAGGTGGAGGCTGGTGTTGGAATGTAATGCCTGTAAAAAGTCAGCATGAACCACTTTCTAAACCACAGCCTTTAAATAAAATGGGGGGAAAATTAACTATATGAACAACTCTTCACCATTATGCTGGATAACCTAGAAGAAATGGATGGATTCTTAGAAACATCCAATATCCTAAGATCGAATCAGGAGGAAGCAGAAAACTTGGACAGATAAATCCAGGTGGATGCTGGTGGGAGGAAAACTGGGGACACTGGTGGTGGGAAATGTGCACTAGTGAAGGAATGGGAACACTATGACTAAAACCCAATCATGAACAACTACTTTTTAACTGTGTATTTCATGGTGAGTCAATAAAAAAAATTTTAAGTGGATTTCTTTTGCATGGCAAAAGATACTTGAGCTAAAATGAAATTATGCCCTATTAAATGGAAGAAAACATTTGCATACCATAAGGAGCTAATATCTGAGACACACAGAGCTCTCACAAAGCACAACAGCAACGGCAAATAAACAACAGTACCATCATTAAAATGGGAATATCATGGGTTGCTATCAGGCAAATTCAGAAACAGCATTGATCGAAAAGAATGAAAACAACCCGTTTTGGTGGGGATGGCATGAACAAGGAACCCTCATTCACTGTTGGTGAGAATGATGTATACAGTTCAGCTTCTAAGGCAAAGAGTGTGGAGATTTTTCAAACATGTCAGAGTAGAGCTCCCATGTGATCCAGTAATCCTACTTCTTGATATCTACTCCCAAGCACAAAAGCGTTAATTTGAAAAATAATGCATACCTATGTCCACTGCAGCGCTTAGCACCATAGCCTAATATGGTGACAACCCAAATGTCCAACAACAGATGAATGGATAAAGAAGCTGTGACATTTATAAATATTAGAATACTGTTGAACTATAGAAAAGATGAAATTTTACTGTTCAGTGCAATGTGGAGGAACTTGAGGACATAGTGTGAAACAAAGCAATTATTTCAAGACAAATAATGGGTGGATTCATCCATCTAGGGGAGAGAGAGAAGGGAAGAGACTATAAAA
Organism: Sorex araneus; assembly: GCF_027595985.1. Taxonomy (NCBI): domain Eukaryota; kingdom Metazoa; phylum Chordata; class Mammalia; order Eulipotyphla; family Soricidae; genus Sorex; species Sorex araneus. Next base: position 8,410,856 of record NC_073304.1, read on the forward strand.
AATGATGACATATTCCTGCCTGGCCTTGGGTTACAAAACTCAGCTTCCCAAGCAGTGAGGGAAAGGGTCATGAGAATGAAGAGGTGACCAGAGGTGACATTGGGACAGTGATGGACTTTTGAGGTGATGAGGCGCATTACCCATACACATCGATACCATAAATGTTTACTCTAATGTAACCACGCTAGTTAACTATATTACAAATTGCTTGAGAACAGAAAAAAATGCCTTTGTGAGCAGTGGCAAATCATTTTGTGAGAAGTGTAAAATATCTGGTCATTTGTACAAAGTCTTCACGAAACTAATTTTTCACTATTTGGAGTGAAGACTTGTAATTACAGGTAAAGTCAAGAAAAGAAAGGAAATCAAAGACACTGGATAGTTTCAAAACAGTCATTACCCAACACAAAATTGGGTAATGTATTTTTGTATATGTTATACAAATGAATAGGTGTTTTTGATAGTAGTATGGTGAGGCTGATTTTTCTATATCACAATATATAATGTATTGTGATCCAATATTTAGGGCTGTCGCCAATAAAAGCAGATAGGTTAGGTTATTGGGCATTAACCTCCATAGAGCAACATTCACCAAATTAATGGATTTCTGAAGATGCCGAAGCAAAGAATAATGTACAATTTAAGGGATGGAAAAAACAGAAATGGAACCATCAGCCTTAGTCACGTTTTATGTAGTCGAACCAAAACTAAGTGCAGTATCAAAAGCCGCTTCCTGTTACCCCAGGCATGGAGAAATGGGTGCAGGATGACATGGAAAGAGACACGTATTGGGAGGAATTCCCTGGTGTTTGATTTAGTAAAGGCTGAAGACTTGGAAATATACGGCTATTTCCAAAGATCTGAAATTTATGTGAGAGACCAGAATTGTATTAGGTGCTCCCAGGGTTTGAAAAATCACTAGAAGGAAGAGTTTCCTGCCCGCACTGTGCAAAGGCAAGCTGGCTTGCTGTCTCAGTTCCTGGTGATGTTTGAACTAAGGTTGGCTCCTCTCTGAGGAGCTGCAGAAAAGGAAGTTTCAGCACCAACTGGGCAACTAGAAAATTGACATACTGGACTCTTTTACTTCATACCGTCCCAGTCTCTGCGACTCAACTAACCTCTCATCCTCAGTGGCTGCCCCTCCAGGTCAGGGTTTAGGCACATGGGCACATTGCATTGGCGTTTCCCAGGCTGTATCTGTTCTGTGGATAAACAAAGCGTTTCAGTCTTCAGTGAGGGCAGCCGAGCACCGTTCACAGTACAAGAATTTAACCAATAATCTTTTGGGGTCAGTGTTTTGGTTATTGTTGATGTTAGCATTTGTTTACAGTCAACATCTAGATTTGGAGGTAGGGTATTTTGGAGTTTCACCAGTAACCTGCCATTCAAATATACTGACTTCCGAATGAAAGCGGGAGTGCGTCTAAAACCATCTTCCTCATCCAGGTTATTTGCCCCTACCCCAAGAAAAGTTCAAACGCCCCATATCTTGATATGAAATGGAAAAGAAATGAAAGGCTCATGCAGCATTCATGGGAAAAAAGTGTTTTGCGTAAATCAACAATTATAATAAGCGATCTTTTGGGGCAATGGCCAGAAAGGTCATACAGAAAACATGTGGAACTGGTAGCAAGGAGATGCCGGGATTTGAGAGCAGGAACGGGAATGGGGGATGGGATAGACATGTAGGCATGGTGCTTTTGGAACACTGATTTTATGTGAAAGATGAGGCCAAGAGGCAGCCATCAGATGTGCATGGATGGAGAAGAGCAGGTGATCTGTGAGAGAACAGGTACAGGCTACAGTGACTCACTCGGGGTCTGTGATATACAGAATTGCCTTTCTCGAGATGTCTCTAGGACCAGATTTGTTCTTTTGGAGAGTTGTAGGTCACTAAATCAATCTATGTACCTGATGTGACACATCAGCTGACCTTGAACTACACATTCACAGATTCCTCTGCTCTCCTATTGGGAGAGAGGGGACCATAATGATAAAGACGGGGATGTTGAGATGAAGCTCTAGTGGCACTCAGCTTGGATGAACTAGCTTGGAAGATGGAAACACAAGCCCAGGGAAACGCAGGTGAAAGAAATTCAGACAGCATGTCAATGAGAAGTATTGAATGAGAAGAAACCAGAGTGTCATGAACAAGCTAAAGTTTGGTTAAAAAAAGGAAAGGATCCATTAAATGGGTTATTTGGCATCCATGTTGAATTTTTAGATTGTGATGTGGCTTAGAAATCGAGACCAAATTTTCCTTTTTATTGCTTTACTGAATCAAAATTGGTTGTGAACATGGTCAGAATTTAAGATGATTAGTTTAAGCTGATCTCCATGCCATGGTAACAGGATAATAATCTTGGAAACCCCAAGTGAACCTAACAGAAACTGGGCATTTACTTATCAGGGGCCTAATCACGCAGATGCTTCCATTCTCAAATCTTTACCTCAGCTCAGGAAAGAGAGGAGGTTCTTTTTAGTGTGGAAAACCCAATAAATTCTCAGGCTGACCATTTAGCAGTCTTTTTCCTTGTCTCCCTTGCCTTCTGGCCATGTTATTGCTACCACTTCTCATGAAGAGGAAGTTAAAACACTAAATCTTTACAGTATTAAGGACCCTTAGAAAGGCCAGGAGAGTTGAAGTTTTCTGGTAAATGTAGACTTGTGTGTGAGATTTTGCTATTCAGACAGGCTCTCTTATTTTGACTTGGAGAAAATAATGCAAGACATATGTAACTAGTATGGTTTTGATCCACAACACTATTTTATGGTTTTAGGTAATTGTTCATTATAATTCTATTTATATGGGAGAGCACTGAAATACTCTCATACAACTAGTCCTTCCTAATACCAAGTATTTTCAGTACCTAGAATTTCAGTACCTAGTATTTTCTGTATTTCAGTATCTAGTATTTTCAGTATCTAGTATTCATTAGTACCTACGTTTGAGAATATTTCAGTAGTTGGAAAAGACTAACCAAGATATTTAAAATAACCTTATCCAAGTGTTAGGATCCAGAGCACATCACAGTAAGAAACCCTGACATTTGCACTACGCGTACCTATACTTAGTGTTTTACATGGAGAATCTGGTGTCTCAAATGACCCATTTAATTAAAAAAAGAAGAGGGAAGGAAAGGATAGGGGTTGGGAGAGAAAGAAAGGGTCAAAAGAAGGACTGAAGCAGTACTACTGACTTAAGAAAGTAGTACCTGTATGGAGCATGGTAACGGAGTTCAGAAAATGGAGCGTGATTATGTTTCAAAGAGGCATGTGATGGCAGTTCATTCTTACTTTAAAATTGAGGTTCGATGCCCTTCCATCATCTGTACATGAGGGTGTGTGGCTGCACCCTGGTGGCCCTACTGGCTGAAACAGAGGTCATATTCCCACACCTACCACCATCGTGTCACTAGACTATGTCTGTTAGTGCTATTTTCTGTTGCCCCTTACTGGTGGGGGGGAGGCCTTCTTAGTTATAGAACAGAATACTGGCAAGTTGGTAGTTTGGTTTTTTAACTTCGCATCAAGAATTCATTGTCCCATTCCCTTTTTTAAAAAAAAAATACATTTACATCATTGACCCCACAAAGAGATAACCCTAATATCTGGAATCTGGGTCTTAAAGAAAAGAAAAAAAATGTTGGACCAGTTTAGATGAATAAACAGGTGGCTCTAGTACAACAGGAAAATGTAAATAAACTGAGTAGTTACCTTAGTTAAAAAAAATAATAATAACACCTGATTTGAAGCATAGAACACGAGAAAAAATTTATTCCTTAACAAGGGATCAGAGGGGACACATAGAAAGTGGCATTAGCTAACAGGAGAGGTAGAACAGGAAGAAAAAGCATGACCCACCAGTGTCCCCGTTGCTGATGTTATGGGGGGCGCTAGACTGATGTTCCAGCTGTCGCTTCATTAACTGGCTCATTGTCAAAGCTCCCAGGGATCCCCTTTTCATCTGCCTATACTGAGCTATATGGAGGAAATTAGGAGACGATTACGAGGGGAAACCAAAGTCCATCGCACACAAAGGCTCAACACATCCACAGAGAGTCCGAAATGAACCTTCTTTGGCTACTTGTAATTGTTCAGTTCCCTGGATGCTTCCGTCCAAATGGAACACAGAGGCACTCTGCTGTGTTCCCTGGGCATTTCTCGACTTAGCAAAGCACTTAACTGGAGATTGCAGATTTTTGTCCCCATTTCAACAATACAGCTATTTTCATTGGCTTTCAAATGTATGTACTCACTGCCTTGTTATCCCAACATGGATTTAAGACAGATAATATTACTTGAAACTGACAGCATAACCTTCTTGAATGCAACTTGTGCATACGTAACTTTTTTAGGCTCCTGGTTCATGAGGTTCCCAGAATAGGTGTGTGTGTGTGGGGGGGGGTGTCTGTGTGCGTGTATATTTTAGAACAAGATGACATAGCTCAACCCCAATTTTTAGAGGAAACTTGAAGCAAATGAAATCATGTCACTTGGAACCAACCAGCAAATGAATGAGGTGGTTGTAAAAACCAAAGCGTGGTGATTTCACAGTTGATGCTATTTTCAATCTCTGTAAGAGCCTCTTGCCAACTGTTCGATGAATGTCAATGAATAACAATTTCATAAGTGTCGTCTCATACAGCTCTTTGTTTTAGGAAATAATATGACAAATATCCCCCCAAGGAAGAGATAAGTTTGTAACATTTCCCAACCAGGAAAACAATGAAAAACAGCTCTGCCAGGGAGCTTGCTGAGTGAGAAAGCAACCTAGCCCAAAACCTTGGCCTCCAAACTGTCAGCCATCTAGATGGCTGACTGCCTTTGCGACATGATCCCGAACACGTGAAAGCGGTGGATTTGTGGTCAGTTCCTCTCTCAGACTGACAGTTCAGATACCGCAGCTCTGAACTTCATGCCTTCGTGAGAGATGACAGAAACCGGATCACAGTTTGGCCCTGGAAAGCTTCAATATTGGACACAGGTTTTGCAGCCATGGTAAAAAGGCAGCAACTTGGTGAGGTGTGAAATCAATTATAACATTCCTTTTTCATGTACCCAGCATGCTGCTTGGTAAATAGTGGTCACGGCATGATTAACTACAATATAGAGATTGAAAGAGGAGGGGTGGGGTGTGATGGAAATGTTTGTGTCTTGGACTTCATGTCGTCTGGATTCATAAAAATGACGATGTAAACAGGTAAGAAAATTCTCTGATTCTTCTTGTTGATTGGCAAAATTTACTGCTTAATGATTCATTTAATGACTGGCTTGAAAACTGCAGCTTCGAGCGTAATTCAGAAGCAAATCTTTAGGACTGAATAAATTTAAAAAAGAAGGAGCATCTATCAGACTTAAAGGACTGAGTGTTTGGAAAAATATTTCTCCAACTGTCAATTGTTTTTAATGATAGCAGACTTCCCCAAGGAAAAAAAAACAAAACCTTATTGCTGAGTTTAGTGTGTAAGGCTCCTAGTGTAACTCCTCCAAGAACACAGCACCAGGAGCTATCCAAAACGTGCTTTTAATGGAGAGAGGGAAGGCTGGGCCAGGACTTCAGGGTTGTGACCCACTTGATACATTTATTTCCTGGTCCATTCAACTGGCATTAAAGTTAAACTGACACCATCATCCTGACTATCTGAAATTATACCCAACTGGGAATTTGAGCAAGAATAAACTTTTAAAAAAGAAAAAAAACACAGGCAAATTTGAAGAAAATATAGTTTTATGATTTTAGAATGTGGACTTAAAAATAAGCATTTTATCATGTTCTCGAATCAATATTTTATAATACAAAAACAATAATTAGACTGAGAAATACACATCCCTTGCTAACAAGAGAGCAAATAACTCTCCCTTGGAAATCTTAGAATTTTTATAATCTCTGTTATAACCGAGTTTGATATGTAATCATGCAATTTCTGTCTTTATCACTTAGTAGCTGTGTTCTTTTGCCTCTCTATTTCCTAATCTATAAAATGAAGCCAACGCTCTTTGCCATGGGGCACGGATGTAAGAATTGAAGAAGAAAGCCATGTTGGACAAACCACTTAGCACAGTGCCTGGCTCCTGAGGAGGGCCAAATAAATCCTATGATGATGATGATGATTATAGCCTATTTTGGAGTTGCTCAGGGAGCCCCAGAGTGACTCCAAGTGATACTCAGCCCCATGGTGCAAACGTGATGGTTCAGTGCTAAAGGCCAGGGGTGCTGGGGACCACCAGATCTTCCTAATGGTTGACAGGAACCATCAGAGTTATCCTGGGCCGTGTTCAAAGGACCGTGCCTGCCAGGGATCAAACTAGGTCTGGCACGTACCAGGCACATGATTCAGTCCTTGGGATTATCTCACTGGCCCCAACAAGAAATTCTCTGAATACAAGTGGTGTCTTGGTTATTGACCTTTGATTTCCCAGTGCCAAGTGCAGTGCCTGGCACCCAGCAACCCCTTCATAGATGAAAGAGGTGAATGCATGAATGAGTGAATGGATGGATGAATGAATGAATGATGATGATGATGATGTTCCATACTACCAGTCCAGCATCTAAGTTAAAATCTTTATCTTTTTTTTCAGGCTCACTTCAAAAGATGATCAAATGAAAAGTAACTAGCTCTTTGAGTAGTGTTCCACAGAACATCAAATATACCAGCATATGTGACAAGGGTTTGCACAAGTCGAATTTTTGTTTGTTTCTCTGATTCTGACTGCATTTTCCATGCAAAAGTAGGAACTTGGGCCAGTTGGGCACCCTTGTCTTCACTTCATTGAACCTTAAGCTCCTCCTAAACAAAATTCTAGAACCAATGTCAGGAGACAGTTTCAATAGAGCTGCTTCCTACACACCCCACCATGTTTTATGCCATTTTTATTCGTTTTCTGACCAAAACAGATTCTGGGAACATGACACATCTGATATATTTTAATGGTCATTGAGAAAAAAAAACTGTCAATAACTGAGATGATTTAAATTAAATGAAGGTGTCTACATAAAATTCTGCCATAAATCATGCTTTTTGCCTTCCCCAAATCAGCTCCAACCTTCATATTTAGGCTAACACTATGCAATTGTTATTTAATGATTCCATTCAGTGATTCTTTGCTAACCTGTAAACATACTTATTTGTCAAACACTTGAAATATCCAAAGTGGGCCTCTGCCTCAGAATCTCTGAAAACCTAGCTCATAATGAAACCAAGGAAGCTATGCAGAAAGAAAAACAATACAAAATGCAGAAATTGAAAACAGTGCCCTTAAACAATGCCTTAGAATCATGCACAGGTGAAATGACCACCAGAGGAAATTGGTCTTACTTGTTATTGAGGAGTGGCTGCTCGTTTCTGGAATGCCTGCTTCCAACGTTGGGGCAGAGGAAGATTCTCGTGGCATTTCCAGAGTCGAAAGTCCTTTAATAGAGGGATCTACAAAGAGAAATGTTATTTAAATTTGAGGGCTCTGGTTAAAAGCAAGTTCAAGGACCTTCTCCATATCTGTTCACCTCTTACCAAACATACTCATTCGAGTCATTAAATCATGCCGGGTCCTGTCAATAAGTTCCTTGGAATCACACACACTCTGGTTCCCAACTTCCATGGAGAGTTGCTTGCACTTGCTAAGCTGCATATTGGACTGTTTGTCCAGAATGTTACAAGGCCAATGTCCCCGCCTGCCCACATGACATAACCTTGTGCTGGTGCTGAATGTCAGCCTGGAATGCCCTTTCGCCTAACACCCCGGAGCGCCCATAGTTCATTCCCCCTTCCCTCTTATTCCACCAATCCAAGTTGCTGGGCAGCTTCTTATTCATCAGTTTGGACAGAAAGTTCCCCCTCCAGTCTGGGTTCTAGGACTCCCTTCTCAAAGAAATACAATCTGAACAATGGTCCAGTGAGCTTCGCAGGTGATCCCACAGTGCCCTGCCCGTAGCCTTCCCTGAAGGAAACAGGTCTGTGTGCTCTGGAAACCATGAGTAATAAATAGAAAAGCAGAGACTATACCTTACTAGATATTTAGGACTCAAATGATACTACTAACTCAGGCTCCCTATTTTATTCACTGAGCAAGACACATTCATTGGCTGCTTCTCTAGACAAATGTAGCACTGTAGCACTGTTGTCCCATTGTTCATCGATTTGCTCGAGCGGGCACCAGTAACGTCTCCATTGTGAGACTTTTTATTACTGTTTTTGGCATATCCAATACGCCATGAGGAGCTTACCAGGTTCTGCCATGTGGGCGGGATACTCTCAGTAGCTTGCCAGGCTCTCCAAGAGGGATGGAGGAATCGAACCCCGGGTCAGCCACATCAAGGCAAACACCCTACTCACTGTGCTATCACTTCATTCCAAATGTACCTACCGTGAAATATTTTCTATGTGTAATATGTGTAATACTGCTCATGGACAATGGACACAAGCTATCCCACATGATTCTAGGTTGAGAGTATCCATTTGACTAAAAAGATTACTCTGTAATAGTATTCTCTTGAAATAATTTTTTGGGGGGTGCCAAATCTCAGACCCAAAACCTCCTAAACAGGTAAGGCACACCCTCTACTGCTCAATGACATCCCCAGCACACCACCCCCTGATTTTCTTTACAAACCCCCTTGCCATCTTAAGCAGCTCTGTATTGAAAAGAGTGAGTGGTCTAGAGTGAGCCCTCTGGGCATGTGGGATGGTGCTGTACTTCAGGGTGAATCCCTATGTGGCTTCAGGGTCTTAAACTTCACAGTGGCTCCATCTCGACCTTTTCATAGGACTAGCTGTTTCTCTGCCACAGCACACAATCACACACACACACACACACACACAATGTTAGTATGCCAGTGTTACTGTTATAAGTGATCCCCAAACCTGCAAAACTGCCAAAAATAAAAGTAAAACAGACCCTACAGGAGAAGGCCTGGAAGAAAAGGTCTTAATAACCTTGGGATATGGGCTGGAGGAATAGGATGGCAGGGTGCTTATTTTGCATGCAGCTGACTCGAATTCAATCCCTGGCATCCTATAGAGTCCCTCAAACATTATCAGGATTGATTCCTGGGCACAGAACCAGGAGTCAGCACCACTGGGTATGGTCCAAAACAGCAGAAATTAAATTAAATTAAAAATGAATCTTGGGGTTTCAAAGATAGCTTAAGAGATAAGAACATGCCTAAGGCTGCAAAATCAACACCTAAAAATCCATGGCTTTCTCATATACAAATAATGAAAGAGAAGAAAGAGACATTTAAAAACAAACAAACAAACAATCCAGTTCACAATAGTACCTCAGAAAATCAAGTACCTTGGATCAGCTTAACCAAAGAGGTGAAGGACCTATACAAAGAAAATTACAAAACACTACTTCAATAAATAAAAGAGGACACCAGGAAATAGAGATACATCCCCTGCTCATGGATAGGGAGGATTAACATTATCAAAATGGCAATATTGCCCAAAACACTATACAAATTTAATGCGGTCCCTATCAGGATACCCAGGACATTTTTCAAAGAAACAGACAAAACACTCCTGAAATTCATATGGAACAATAAACCCCCACAAATGTCTAAAGCAATCCTTGGGGAAAAGAAGATGGGTGGCATCACCTTCCCCAACTTCAAACTCTACTACAAAGCAGTAGTAATTAAAAACAGCATGGTATTGGGCTAGAAACAGAACCACAGACCAATGGAACAGAGTTGAATATCCTGTCACAGACCCCCAAATATATGGCCACTTAATCTTTGACAAAGGAGCAAGAAATGTGAAGTGGAACAAGGAAAGCCCTCTTCAACAAGTGGTGCTGGGAAAACTGTATAGCCACCCACAAAAAAATGAACTCTGACCTCTGTCTAATGCCAGGCACAAAAGTCAGATCAAAGTGGATTAAAGACCTCAATATCAGACATAACTCTATAAGGTACATAGAGGAAAATGTAGGCAGAACTCTCTATGACATTGAAGCTAAAAGCATACTTAAGGATGAAACAGCACTGGCGATACAAGTGGAAGCAAACATAAACAAATGGGACTACATCAAACTAAGAAGCTTCTGTACTTCAAAAGAAACAGTAACCAAAATACAGAAAGAGCCCACAGAATGGGAAAGAATATTTACCCAATACCCATCTGATAAGGGATTAAAATCCAGGACATAGAAGACACTAGTAGAACTGTGCAAGAAAAAAACCTCCAACCCCATCAAAAAATGGGGAGAAGAAATGAACAGAAGTTTCCTCAAAAAATAAATACAAACGTCCATAAGGCACATGAAAAAATGCTCCACATCACTTTCACTGTTGGTGGGAATGCTGACTGGTCCAGCCTTTCTGGAAAACAATATGAACAGTCATTCAAAAACTAGAAATTGAGCTTCCATATGACCCCGCAATACCACTTCTGGGAATATACCCCGAGGATGCAAAAAAGCACAGTAGAAATGATATCTATGCCTATATGTTCATTGCAGCACTGTTCACAATAGCCAAAATCTGGAAACCCAAGTGCCCTAGAACAGATGACTGGTTAAAGAAACTTTGGGGGGCTGGAGCAATAGCACAGCAGGGAGGGCATTTGCCTTGCATGCGGCCAACCCAGGTTCAATTCCCAGCATCCCATATGGTCCCCTGAGCACCACCCGGGGTAATTGCTGAGTGCAGAGCCAGGAGTAACCCCTGTGCATCACCGGGTGTGACTCAAAAAGCAAAAAAAAGAAAGAAAGAAAGAAACTTTGGTACATCTACACAATGGAATACTATGCAGCTGTCAGGAGAGATGAAGTCATGAAATTTGCTTATAAATAGACATGGAGAATATCATGGTAAGTGAAATGAGTCAGAAAGAGAGGGACAAACATAGAAGGACTGCACTCATTTGTGAAATATAGAATAACCTCACATGAGGCTGACACTCAAGGACAGTAGATACAAGGGCCAGGAGGATTGCCCCATAGCTGGAAGGCTGCCTGATGAGCAGAGGGGAGAAGGCAGATGGAATAGAGAAGGGATCACTAAGAAAATGATGGCTGGAGGAATCAGTCAGGATGGGAGACATGTGCTGAAAGTAGATAATGAACCAAACATGATAACCTCTCAGTATCTGTGTTGCAAGCCATAATGCCCAAAAGTAGAGAGTATGAGGAATATTGTCTGCCATAGAGGTGGGGGGTGGGAAAAGGGGGGGTATGCCGGTGATATTGGTGGTGGGGAATGTGCACTGGTGGAAGAATGGGTGTTTGATCACTGTGTGCTTGTAACCCAAACATGAAAGCTTGTAACTGTCTCACAGTGATTCAATAAAATTTTTTAAAAACTAAAAGCAGAATGGAATAAAATATTTGTACTCAACACATATTAAGGGTTTATATCCAGGATATATAACCTCAAAACAATCTTAAAGCCCCATCTAAAAATGGAGAGAGAAAATTAACAGACACTTTTCTCAGGAAGATCAATGGATGGCCAAGAGGAACATGAAAATATGCTCATCATCATTTATTATTAGGGAGACCCAAATCAAGATGACACCCGTGAGAATGGCACATATCAAAAATACTGGGAATAATCTATGTTGGCAGGGGTGTGGTGTAAAAGGAACTCTCATACCCCGCTGGTGGGAATGTTGTCTGGTTCAACCCTGTGGAAAACAGTATAGAGCGTTCTCAGTAAAGTCATAATCGAGCTGCTGTATGACCCAGGAATTCCACTTTGGGGTCTTTATCTCTAGGACACTCATTGAAAACGGGATATGCACGTCAATATTCATTGCAGCACTCAGCATAACAAGCTAAGATTTGGCATCAACCTAAATGTCCAATGAAAAATATGTGGATCACGAAGAGGTGGTAAATATATAAGCACAATGGAATACATACAGCTGTAAGGAATAATGAAGTCAAGCAGCATGGATGGAACGGGAAGATATCATGTTAAATGAAATAAACCAGAAAAAGAAACATAAGTACAGCATGATATGACTTATATGCGGTATTTAGAATAACTGGATGAGGTGATGCAAAAGTTTAAAGGGGGAATGCTTAGATCACCCTTGGCCCAGAGTATACAAAGGAGGAGGAAAGAAATAGAGCGGAGGGGAGGAGGAGTATCTACAGATGAGAAGCAACGGGCGCCAAGGGGCAAGGGGGCTCAGGTACATCAGTGGTATAAAGGAACACCAGACCTAAATATCCAAACCACAGAGTCAACACCCTGAAATCATGAGACCCAAAATTTAACAACTGAACTTAAAAGGTGCCTGTCAAGCTAGCAGGCCGGGGGCTTGTGGATATGGCAGGGAACCTGGGAACACCATGGAAGGAAGTTGATAGTGGTGGTGGGATTAGGGTTGGGACACTGTAAGTCTAAAAGTCAACAGTGAATGACCTTGCAAATCATGGTGCCTTAATAAAAGTGTTTAAAAGTTTAAAATGAGGTCCTGAGACTTTGCAGAATATTGGCATATTTATTAAAATCCTGGGTGTTGCTTTAATTTTAAAGAAATGTCACTACTATAAGATTCTTATAATAATCAGTAGTGTACTAAGGCTCTTTAACACATTGATGCTAGCATGGAAATTTGTGTTAATTAAACCACATTCAAGTGTGAGCCCCATGGGGTGTGTGCCCATGTGTTAAGCCAGGCGATTTTTTATGAAGCCTTTTAATTATATTCAACTGAAGGCAACAAATATTTGAGAGTATACACTTTACTCAAACCATTTTTAGTCAATTTGTGCTAATGTTGTATAGAAAATGTCATACTATTCTTTAAAAAAATATTTGCCAAGATTCTTCTAGGCACTTGAGATCAGTCAACAAAAAACAACACTACAACTTTCAAGTTAAAGGAAGAGACAAATAATTAATCATGTATAAAATAAATTAATGTTCATGATAGAGCAGTTGGGTTTTTTCAAAAGAAAAACAGAGAAGAGAAGGAGCCTAAGAGGTCAGTGTAGGTGTGAAGGTCATGGGTAACCCAGGACTCCATGGAACCCGTGTGTATTCAAAGAATAAAAGCATCTGAGTACAGGGGCCGGAGTGATAGTACAGTGGGAAGGGTGTTTGCCTTGCATGTGGCCAATTCGTGTTCAATCCCCTGCATCCCATAAGGTCCCCTGAGTCCTCCAGGAGTGATCTCTAACCACAGAGCCAGGAGTAAGCCCTAAGCACTACTGACTGAGCCAGGAAGATAGCTCCAGAGAACAACAATACCGGGCAGGGGAGGGGGTGTTGCGGCGGGGGGGGGGGGCGGGAGGGGGCAGTCTGAAGAGATCCCAAAGTGGGACCATGCAGAAAATGTTTGAGAAATGGCAAGAGGTCACCAACTGGGTGGAAGAAACATGGAAAGTGCAGGACACCTTGACACCACAGTGTCTTCTGGGACCAGAACTTTTCATGAGAAAAGTCTTCTCAGAATTGAAGGCAGATGAGGCTTTCCTAGGAACGATTTGAGGATCCAATGGAGGGGTGGCAGCAGTGGCAGCCCCTTCTGTTTCTAAGAATACTGACTGCTGCCTGAGGAGAGGGGTCCAGACAGGGGGCCCCTCTCAGCACATGCAGAAGTTGTAGTGGCTGAGACCAGGTGGAGTGAGAAGGTCCAAGGTTTAGACATATTCTGCTGGTAGGCTAAGTGGCCTGATGAAATAAGTGATGCCCACAGGAAGACTGGTCATTGGTTGGAATGGTTGGAAATGACCACAACTGTGGCGGGGACGGGGAGGGGGGCGGAGGGTAGATAAGATAAAGGAGGGTCCAGTATGACAACAATAGCTGGAAATGATCACTCTGGACAAGAACTGAGTGTTGAAAGTAGGTAAAAGGATATACATGATAACCTTTCAGCATCTGTATTGCAAGTCATAATGCCCAAAATGATAGAGAGAAAGAGAGAGAAGAGAGGTGCCTGCCATAGAGGGTGGATTTGGGGGTGAGGGGGGTAGTTGTGAGGGAAGCTGTAGACATTGGTGCTGGGAAATTGCAATGGTGGAGGGATGGGTGTTGGAACATTGTATGACTGAAACCCAATAATGAACAGCTTTGTAATGCTTTATCTCACAGTGATTCAATTAATAAATAAGTGATGCCCTGTTAAACTACAATGATTTAAGTGTGTGTCTACCCCATAGAGCACTTGGTAATGCCACCCCAGTTCTTTGCTGCTTCCTAAATGTCTGAGCTTTCCCCTTAAGAGGAATTAGTGGGAAGCCTGAGCGACTCTGTGATACCAGCATCCCAGGAGATCTGTGTGTCTCCAGGACAGGGTGGGATGCTAAAGAGAAACTTATTACGGTGGTGAGATACCTATTATAAAATCCCAAAGACAAACATATTCTAGAGACCTAGCACAACTGTCAGATATTCTGCTCTTGTTCTGGTAACATTAAAAGAAGGTCAGTTTCTTCCACGTAAGTCTGGAGAATAGTCTGGCATAGATTTGAATAAAGAAGGCGACATTCACACATAAAAACTTACAGCCTACAACTTTCCTACAATTTTCCTAACACTCATTCCCACTCCACAGCTGTTCTATGACTTGTTCTGTGCCAAGTCTATAGACACCCACAGTTTTCAGGTCACTGCTTCCGTCTATCTGTACACAGAGTTTTCCCTGGCTCCAAGGAATTAAAAGGTATCTCAGTTTCCCTAAAAATCTTCTTAAACGTATTATGGTCAGACTCTGGTCAGAGCACGTGCCTTTTCAAATACACTCCTGTTGACTGAGTTGCTTTCTAAGGAGCAACGTCAAGGTACACACCTCGGTCCTGTCCTGGGAGGTAATGAACAGTTAAAAAATCCCGGGAAGTGTCCTCGGACAGAGCGAAAAGCTGAGTCCATTCTCTGAGGAACTGCATCACGGGGAGTAATCAGAGGAGCAAGACTAAATTCAGTCCTAGCCCCAACTCCCGGCTGTGTGGCCTAGAGCAAGACCGTCACGTCTTCCTAGTGTCAGGTCTGCTATGGAACTCAAGGGTCATCAGGAGTTAGACGAAAGGTCTCTAAGAACTGTACCGGTTCTCCCTGTCCTGGATTCTAGCCACCTCCAGCAGTAACCTCCCCTGCGTACTCTACTCTTGTTTTTCTGGAGCTGCATAGAGCTTGGGTGTGAGTTGAGAAAGACCCATTCCCGTCCCTGTGACTGGGGCAAGATAGTGTAGGGGAATGTCTTAGGAAGAGGCGGACAATGAGTTTGACATATTTTCCTGTTACCTTCCTGAGAAACAGTGTCTCCAAAGACACTGGAGAAACGACACCAAGAAATCCATGGGTGTACAAGGAGGCTCCACCCATTCAGATCTACGTTAGCTGGGTTTTGGTCTTTGGTTCTTTTTTTTGTTTTTGTTTTTGTTTTTGCTTTTTGGGTCACACCCGGCGATGCACAGGGGTTACTCCTGGTTCTACACTCAGGAATTACTCCTGGCGGTGCTCAGGGGACCATATGGGATGCTGGGATTCGAACCCGGGTCGGCCGCGTGCAAGGCAAATGCCCTACCCACTGTGCTATCACTCCAGCCCCGGTCTTTGGTTCTTGAGGGGACAAAATATCCTCCAGATTGTGGGTATTGGCTTTGAATATATAATCAGATGTGGACACGACGTGGTGAAACCGTCCATTCTGAATCATTCTAGGCACTCTTTATTTTCGCCTTTTCTGCATATTCCTCCTTTGAACTTTATCACAGTGCACGTAACATAGCAAGGGGAAAGAGATACCAAAAGAGCAATTCAGGAATGTCTTTTGCCGGTGAAGCAAAGTGAAAATATGTAGAATCGGAGAGTTGAACCTGGCTCAGTCCTTAGCACCACATATGGTTCCCTGGAGCACCAGGAGTGACCCAGGAGTCAGCCCTGAGCCAAGTGTGTTCCCCCCACCCCCCAAAAAAACAACAACAATCATAATAACACTTGAGTTGCCTAGATACGAATGAACCATTGCCTCAAATGGTCAAAGACGGTCAAGAATTAGTTTTTGAGTTAAGAAACAACAAATACAGAAACATTTATGGAGCCGATGGAACCACATCTGAATTCCACACACTGGTAAGCAGGAAGGGATAGCAGGGCCCTGAGGCAGGTGAGAATATACCACTCCAGGACATCCTAAGCTTGAGTTTGGTGCGGCGGCATCAGGGTGGAGGCCCTAAGAAGAAGGGAAGGCTGGGAGAACGAAGAGACACGAGCTTACCTGGATCTTTCTGCTCGCCCAGTTTGTCTAGAATGTTGAAGGAAATGTCCAGATACTCCCTCTGAATTGCACTGACGGCAATCTTTCTCTGTTTTCTCTGCCTGGGCACAATCTGAATCTTAAACTCAGACTCCTCGGCCCCCTCCTCCGGCACCTTCCTTTCGGGATTCTGCTCCGTATCCGATTCACCGCCAGGCTCGGGCCTCTCACCGGCCAGGGGATTCTCGGCATCTTCCGGGACCTGGAGGAGGACAGTTTTGGGCCCCGAAGTTGGCGTCTGCCCCGCCGGCTTCTCTTCCTTCGCGTGCGGCTCGGGATTCTCATCCACCGACATCTCTGGGAGCGCGGGGGACTTCTGCAGGAGATCCCGCTTCTGTCTGAGCGTGAGCGGGCTGCCACCGGACAGCCCTGCCAGTTCCTCTGGCCGTGCGGAGTCTTCCGAGTCTGTGGGGTCTTCCAGAGCTAAGAGGGTGGAGTCGGTGTCACCGGCGGACAGGGTGTTTCCTGAGTCCTTGGAAGAGTAGTCTTTGGAGCAGTCTTCCACGCTGACCTGGACGAGCGGGGTGGTGCTGAGGCTGAGGACGGACGGGTTGCTGGGGAGAGAGGATGAGGAGGCAGCATGCCCGGAGGCACCGTTATTCTTGTTCTCCATTGCCTCCTCTTCATCACTCTCCACTATTCGGAGAGGCGGGAGAGGCTCAAACACCAGGGAGTCACTGTCCGAGGTTGACAGCACGGAGCGTTTCTCGGGCCCAGAGTTGGATTCTGAGGACAGATCTATGAGATCTAAGTCCTCTCTGGCAACAGCCTTCCCCGGAGAGCCCGCCTTCGCCTCCACCGGCTCCATGCAGTTCAGCCTGACTTCGGGGATGACCGGCCGTCGAGGCTCCTGCAAGCCTTCCAACGTGGGGTTCTCGGGGATTTCCGCATTGTCCAGCCTGGTGGCGGAATTCTGCCGTGGCCGTCCATGTTCGTGCTGTCTGTGTGTGGCATAAGCAGCGGGGGCGGGAGCCTTATCTATGTCACAGCGGTCTATGCAGGACTTCCTACGGTGCTCGTCTAACGTAAACAAGAGCGAGTCTGCGTTCCCTATATCAAGAGATTTTTGTTTAAAAGAGCGCAGCTTTTTTTTCTGAATGCTTTCTTCTCTCACACAGTGTAGAAGGCTGTCTTGTAATGCACCCGTTTCTCTATAGTCAGCCAGTTCTATTTCACCTGATTAAAACAGAAAAAGCTAGTACTATTTTACTTGGAGATTTCACCATTTTCCTCCCCCCTCGTACTTGGGCAAGCAATCGGCCTAAGTCAGAATCACAGCCCCAGTTCCACCAGAAAGCGAGGGAAGACTGACTTTCTGGTTCAGTGGTGGAAGGCTCATTCTAATTTCAAAAACCAGAAGACTTCTGGAATGGAAGAGAACCAAGATCGGTCATTTCAGAGCGTATGTCCCCAATCAGGCTTCAGGGTTATTCCTCGGCCCTATCATTGGTGCCCAGGAGAGGGGGGGGTCACTTTTGGCTGAGGCCAATCTAGGAAACTAGATTCAAATCGTGTGGAAGAGAAGCAAACATTTTGCAACAAATCAAATAAGCAATGGCCCTCTAAGACAATCATGACACTAGTGATGTATCTGTTAATCCACGTATATATATAAATGTGTCTATATATATACTGCTGGTGCATACAGAGATATCAAATCAATGGTATTAAAATGTGTCGTAACGCAATCAAATTAAGATTTCACCCCAAACAAACAGTAGAGTACAACATTTCTGCATAAATGACTAAGAGGAAAAAATTCATACTTCTCTGCACATTCATCTCAACCGGCTGATATTTCACCATTTTGCTGCCGCCTATC
This sequence comes from Sorex araneus, assembly GCF_027595985.1. Lineage (NCBI taxonomy): Eukaryota > Metazoa > Chordata > Mammalia > Eulipotyphla > Soricidae > Sorex > Sorex araneus. The sequence continues at coordinate 8,428,892 of NC_073304.1, forward strand.
CTTTTCAATCTTGCAAAAAAAGTTTGAGACTCTTTATTGCAGGGTCCAGTAGGTGTATCATGAATATCAGATTCATCAAAAACACTATCTTCTTCTAATTGGGGAGAGAAAGTCAAAATTACACTTAAGAGGTTATTCTCTCTTAGGCTGTGTCTACACAAGCACTTCAATGAAAGCATTCTGAATCAAGGTCTGGGGGTGCTTCTGGACCAGCCCACGTCTAGCCCTGGCGGGGGAACACGTCCGGGCATCACTGATCCCTGTGTTGAGTAGACCAAGCTGGTACAAGGTTGTCATGCTTTTCACATGACAGTTGGCAGCATTTTTTAAGCAAATATTCCCACAGGGCATCTCAGTATTTCAAGAATGCCTTTCTGGGGAAATGTTCCCAAAGCTTTTGAAAATGGACACGCATGGCCAGGAACCTCTAATACTGCTTGAATGTACCTGCTTTGGGGGGGAATTTTCAGGTTAATTTGGCCAAAGGAAATTAAACAAAAGGAGTGGCCTTTCCAAAAACATGCCTTCTGGAGATTTGAGAACTGGCATAGACACAGCCTAACAGTACATGCACCTTATACTTTGTGAATGCAAAATACTGTACTCTACATTTGGTAATGAAACACACAACACACAGAAGAAGCTTATAAAAGGCACCGGTTGTCTCAAAAGCTCCACAAATGATTATGGACTGAAAGAGTAAACAAAGGAAAAAGAAAACAGAAAACATTTCCTGTTCAATATAGACTTCTCTGAAGAGTCTTTCCCTCTGGAATTGTTATGAGTTCCATAAAGAATCCTTGACTCCTGATCCCAGGCTCCACAGACAAACTGGTCAGATAGAGGATCTATTGAGATTGCCATTTGGCTACTTTTAAACCCCAAAACACGACCATGAGGAAGAGGTGGTCCTGGAAACCCACAGAGGTTGCCTGACAAATGTTGTTCTTTCATCCTTTAGAAAGGCCAAAGCAGCAAGATAAAAGGCGACTCAGGTTCATTTACCATCGTAATCAATGCGATCAACCTGCTATTTGAGTTGAACATCACTGAATTCACAGTATTTGGCCTGTATTTCTATCCACCAGTATGAAAAAAAAAAAAAGCTCAAGTGTCATTAAATTTTCTTGAGTGATAAGGACCTACAGCATAATGTTAAATTTTAGGGACAGTGTCCATTCCACGGCACACAATTCTACTAGTAAATGAAATTGAAATCGTAGATATTAGGTAAAGAAATCATACTAATCTGTTTAACTCAATAAATAATAATAATAAAGCAGAGAATGAAATGGGTACAAAACTCCCTGTGAACTTTGGCAAAAATGATGAAGCCTATCAAATTTCTGTATCTGGGGAGAGGCAACACAATATTTGGGTGTTTCGGTGGTGTAGTTTTCATATCCCCCTTTGAAAATTTGGGTTTTTGAGGATGCAGTTATGCATCTTCTATCATTTAAGTTTGAAGTAGTTCTCAGAATGCTAGAGACAGAGACTTCAAGATATAATACCCCTCCCCACCACCCCGTCCGGGAAAGTTGGTTCATCTGGAATTGACCCAAACAGTGAGGTCACATCTGAGGACATTCAGAGGTCTGATCTATCGAATTTCCCAGAAATTAAAGCCTAAACTGATGAAGAGGTTCTTCCGGAAGGAGCTAAATGGGCCAGAACTTCAAGACGCAAGGTCTTAGCATTTTGTCCATGACTGATCTAGATGTCCTCGACGACATTTCAGCAGTGAAAGAGCAGGTGAACCTTGGCTCAGAGATTCCCAGAGCGGCCCTACCAGGTCAGGGCCAGAGACCAAAGCAGCAAAGGCCCTCTCGGAGCTGGGCTTTCTCCTGGACCAGATGATGTTACCTTTCACAGGTGAGTCTGCGACTTGATTTAAAGAAATAAACCTTGGTCCTTCAGCTCTCTGAAAACATCCAGGCTGGAACTGACTTTATCTAAAGTTCGCTTCTACAGCTGCCTTTGAGGAAAAGCTATCAATTAAAAAATTGGAAATAATTGAAATACCATTGGAAACAATGGAAATCTATGCAGGGGGAAAAATGTTTTATTTCAGTTACTTAATTTGATTTTTACTGAATAAAGAGGCTGAGAAAACGCTCTTCAACAAGCTTAGACTTTAGTCAAATTGTGAACACCAGGACAAGCCTGCAATACTCTGTAGATCCCTACAAGACTGTTTCCACTGGTGCCAGCCAGGCCCGGGGCCAGCTCTCTCTCCTACACGGAAAAAGCTTACCAAGACTAAGCAAACAGCAGACATTTTCTTTTTTTTTATATAAAACATTTATTGCTTTGGACGGAACTTTAGGAGCACCGCAATGATTTCTCTTGACCGTTGGTGTTAAGAATGAAAACCACAACATTCCATTGGAAAAATGAAAATTGCTTTTTTGGCTCCAGAACCTTCTCTAGAGGCGCTCTCCTAGATCCTAAAAAAAAACACGGTGCAGAAACGTATTGTGAACGCAAGCTATGTCTTGGCTAGCGCGGGGCTACGGCAAGTACCTTTTTCCTTCTCGCTGTATCTGCTGATGTTGCTGTTGTCGCTGTACAGGGGCCCTGCCGTGGCGTGGGGCTTGCAGCTGTGATACTGTGCGTTGAGGGTATTGACCGTGATATGAATCAGATGCAGCAGGCCCTTGCTGATCTCACAGTCTCGGTAGGGGTACTGCTCAATAAAACCCAGGGAGAACAAGAGAAATGGTTATTCTAAAGGCTATGTTTGGTCAATGGATCTTCCTTTTAAAATTTTTTTCCTCTTGTTTCTCTTGGGGTTGAAAAGAAACAGAAAAATTAAAAGGATGCATTTCTAGCATAGCTTCATTTTTACAACAAATTTCCTTGCTTTCTTCTTGAACCAACAATGCATGCCAGGTCTTCATTATCCTTAAAATTCTTTCTTGCTCCCCACCCCGCCAAAACAAATGATCTGGAGAGATATTTGGCAAATGAACACAATTTAAAATATGTTCTTTGTGGTTTTTTGGGGGGCATAATAGTTAATACCTAGATAAAAAATACAAGATTCTTCTGAGCATAAACAGAGGTTGTAGGTTAAGGTCTTATCACTCATCACTTTGTGTTTGAAATATTTTGCCAAAAACAGTAACAACAAGTCTCCCAATGGAGACGTTACTGGTGCCTGTTCGAGCAAACTGATGAACAACGGGAAGACAGTGCTATAGTGCTACACTGGCATGGTCTTCTTTTCTGCTTTTATTCTTTTCTTTTCTGTTTTCATTTCATCCATTTCTTTTCTTTGCTCAACACTAATTGCACATTGTGGTTCTTCTGAAAGTCAAGTGATTAGCCCGTGACATCCTCCACTTAATTCTCTCTAAGCGAATCATTGTGCCCGACTGCGGAGAGGCTGCAGCAACTCACCTTGTAAAGGATGACGAGCAACGCTTTTAACCACATCTGTCGGATGTGAGGTTTTAGGGACCAGAGGGAACAACGAGGTGGCTGTTGGAAATAATGCCGTAGCTGAGGACAAGAGCAGTATTTGAGCACCTGGACCACCAAGGGGAGAAGGTGTTTTCCCAAATTAATGTTATAGTCCATAACCTGAAAGAGGAAAAGTTAATAACTGAAGGAAATTTATGGAGAACCATCAATAAACCAAAAGGGAAGCAATGAACCATCGAATCATGGGCAAAATGTTTCAAAGGACTCTCACAAAATACTAATGATGATCAATATGCATAAAAAGTCCAATTGCATGATAATTAAAAAAAATATTTTCGCCACATCCAGTGGTGCTCGGGGCTTCCTCCTGGGTCTATGCTCAGGGCTCACTCCTGGGGATTAAGGGGGGTTCGGGAGATCCTATGCAGTGCTGGGGATCAACCCAATTTGACAGCCTACAGAGCAAGACTTTACCTGCTGTCCTATCTCTCTAGACCCTGAGAATATTTTTTACCCTCTATATTAACATTGTTTTGAGCCACTTAACTAGCCATTTGTCAAATTATCTATTGAAAATAAAAATTTTATCAAAATGTCCTATTTGGTATTTGAAATAGTATAGCATTGTAGCACATCCCGTTGTTCATCGATTTGCTCGAGCAGGCACCAGTAACATCTCCATTGGGAGGCTTGTTGCTACTGTTTTTGGCATATTGAATATGCCATGGGTAGCTTGCCAGGCTCTGCTCGGGCGGGATACTCTCAGTAGCTTGCTGGGCTCTCGGAAAGGGACGGAAGAACTGAACCCGGGTCGGCCGTGTGCAAGGCAAACGCCCTACCCGCTGTGCTATCGCTTCAGTTGTTAAACTGATTAAAAGTTTTAATATATTTGAAATGGTATATTTTATTTTATATATATTTTATTATATATATATATATTTTACCCTCATTCCCTCCCCCCTCAGAATCCTGTCACCCTTTTATTACATTGATTCTTACTGTTTTACCTTCCAAATCCCCCTCCCTAATAAAATAACCTGCACAAACCTTTGCACCCAACCAGTGTTCCCAGTGTTTGTTAAATGGTAGTTAAAGACTTGCTTCTACTGAGAGGCACAAAAGGGAAACATAGCTGAATGAGATTGGGGGTATGGCCCTAAAGAAAGGGAACCATTGCTATGGAATGTCACAAGGGTGGCCTGGGCGGTCGCTGATAACCCAGATGACCCAGCCCTGCCTTCCAGACACCAGAAGGAAGAATCATCTTAGCATCCTCTTCCTCTTGTTTAATGACCCACATTCTTAGACCATAGTAAAGAGATGCTCACCCCACCCCAACCCCCAACACACTTACACACTCCACAACCCCCAACACACTTTTACACACACACACACACACACACACACACACACTTTTTGCTAAAAAGATATAAAAGGGGGAAAGTCTCTGGCCTTCTCTGGAATCCTGGCTTAAGAGGCCCTTTCCATAATCTGGGATCATTCCTGCATTCTTTCCCCTTCCCTTAAATAAAGTCTTTCCCGAATTTTGAGTCTGGGCCCTGGTTCTCAGTCTGAACTATCTGACAATAAGAATCTGTACCTGAACCTGCTGAAACACTGAAAGCCCTGGAATGGAGAAGGGACCACTGAGTCAGTGATGGTTGGAGGGATCGCTCGGGGTGGGAGATGTGTGCTGAAAGTAGACTAAGGACCAAACATGATGGCCTCTCAGTATCTGTATTGCAAACCATAATGCCCAAAAGTAGAGAGGGAGTATGGGGAAAACTGTCTGCCATGGAGGCAGGGGGAGGGCTGGGAAGGGGGAGGGAAGGTGCTGGGGACATTGGTGGTAGAAAATGGAGGGAGGGTGTTTGACCATTGTATGACGGAAACTCAAACATGAAAGTTCTGTAACTGTAGCTCAGGGTGATTCAAGGAAAAAAAAAAAGTCCCAGGGGTGTGATTTCCGGAAGCTGTTTTTACACGTACCTGGGCTATTCCTGCAATAAATGCATTAAAGCAAGTTGACAGGCGCATTTTCTGAGGCGCAATCATGAAGCAGCCTTCCTGCTGGTCATAGCCAAGTAGGACGTACAAGTGCCGCTTGACCGTGTTAAAGGCCTTGGCGCTGCTAATGTCTGACTCGGCGCTGCTCTCGTCCTTGGCCATGAACTTCATGAGCACGGTGATCAGCTGGTGGACAGTCTGGTGGTCGATGCCTGCATCTTCTGGTAGCAGGTCCTTGATGGTGTTGTCATTCTCAGGGGACTGTTGTCCTGTGAGTACAAGAAAGGCCGTCAGAGGGCGGGGCTGCTCCCCACGAGAAAGCTGATGATAAAACCTGCCTTAGCTATCATTAAAGCACCATTATTTAAGCTTCCACTAAATGCTTAAATGCTCCCATTTCAGACAAACTTAAACACACGAGAAATCAATAATGGAGGTGTGGAAGTTACTGCATAACTTCATCAACGACTAGTTTCTCCAAGTCAATTTAGAGACATATGGGAATGGACACAGAAATAAGAATCTCTAAAGCGAAGGTCTCTGTGAACAGCAGGAAATAACACCTAAAGAAACTTTGTCTTTTGGATAGTTTTTCAGTTAGCAAAGTTCTATCCTCATTAATAAAAGTTCTCCTTCTAACTTAATAAAATAATCACTTAAGAATAACCACAGATACAATATTCTAAACTCTACTAAGCATAAGAGCATCCATTGAGTTCTTTTGTTTAACTTTTTGTCTCAGTTCAGTTATATGCATAAAGCAGTTTGTACTAAAAGTAAGTTCTCTTTTCCAAGTGCTGAGATCTTAGCAGTGTATTGACTCTTGGGATGGTATAATCAAAATGATAAAGAGCAAACTACAAGCCTTGCTATGTGTAATGAGAAATATACATGAGTGGGCACAGACAAAAAAAAAGCATGAATTCTTAAAAACAGAAAAATACCACATGAAGGCGAGCTGAAAGTTCACATGGAATGAAAAAAAATAACCCCATTCTTGGCTTACCTTAACCTCTTACCCCAACAGATAACCCCACCTACAGGGCTTCCTGATTCTGAGTTTCTCTCATTTTTCCAGCTAGACATAATAGCCTCTGCCCACCCCATGCCTGGCCTTGTTCTTTTTGGGTTTCTTCTTTTGGGGGGGGTTAATCTCTTGTGATTGGGTCTGGTTTAGGGATTTTTAGGAAAGAAGAGTGAGATTTACTCTTCTACATTTGTATCTGGGAACTTATTTCAGAAATCTATTTGCCTTCTTCTCCTTCTTTTGATAAGCAACATCAGAATTTCTAAATTGAAAACGAAGTTTTTGCCTAATAGATTAGATCAGCTCACACAAATTCTCATTTGTGAGAAAAAAAGTTCTACTAAATGATGACAAGCTTTGGTTCTAGACATACATCAAACCTCGCTCACATCCATTATAATTAGGGTACCAGGGTACAATACAGAGCTGGGTAATAATTTATACCTATGAATGGACTTCTCCACTAATCTAGTAAAATCTCAGTGATTTAGGACATAACCAAGAGAAGCAAACTGGAGATCTGTTTCTCAAGATTAAAGAAATGAGCTGTCTCTACCCCATTCGTTTCCCTCTTGAGCTGTGGCTGAATGAATAGAATGTCAAATTCAGAATTTACTAATTTAGAGCAACACAGAAGCCAACAATGTTTGATTGCTTTGCTTTCCCAGATAATCAAGAGAATATTGGTCTGCTCAAAAGTAATATATTGAGAAAGAATAGTTGAAAATGAATAAAGGGGCAGCAGAATTGAGCAGGTCTCAGAGTCTTTCCTATAGGCAAACCCATCCACTGACTTTCAATCTGAGTCTAGGACAGTAATAGCATTTTCTGTCTTGTACACATGATAATGAAGAAATAAATATGGGCCATGTGCTTTAGATACATTTTTACCAAAAGAAGCTCAAAATGTAAAAATAAATCAAATAAATCTTACTTACTATGGTACTTCAAATACAGAAAGTGATCTATAAATTGTTATTTATTCAGTTTACATAACCACTAGGGAGGAAAAGTCAATATATCCTAGTTCACCAAGAGGTCATGATAATGGACTATATCTATAGCTTATAATTAAACTAAATGTTTAAAAGCAATACCTGTGAAAATCCCCATGAAACAAGATTTTTTAAATTGGAGATCTTTCAACATTAAATGTATTTAATCTAGACTTATTTTCCTCCAGAGTACTAATTTACACCTAGAAGGAGGTTATTGCTTTGGGCAAGCTTGGGCCAAGAACACGAAAGTGTGGGGACCTAGCATCCCTGCAGGGTTTAATATTATTGTAGCAGCAAGTGATGGCTGTTCCAAGCTCATTCCTCAATTCATTTTAGTTCTGGGGAGCAAGGTTTAAGAGAGCACGGATCCCTCATTCCTACGTGGCTCCTCCACATCCAGGCTGGCTCCAAAGCTGCACAATTGAAAATGGAATCAGAGAGCAGTTGAGAAATTTTACCTTTATTTTATAGTTCTGAGATCTAGGGACTCTGTACAGAAGGGAAGGAGTCAGATGAGGCAAAGACAACGGTCGCCCATTTCCTTCTATCCCAGTTTCACTGTATCACTGTCATCCCATTGCTCATAGATTTGCTCGAGCGGGCAGCAGTAACGTCTCCATTGTGAGACTTGTTAGTTACTGTTCTTGGCCTATCAAATATGCCACAGGCAGCTTGCCAGGCTCTGCTGTGTGGGCGAGATACTCTCAGTAGCTTGTTGGGCTCTCCGAAAGGGGTGGAGAAATCGAACCCCGGTCGGTTGCGTGCAAGGCAAACGCCCTACCCACTGCGCCATCGCTCCAGCCCCCTATCCCAGTTTAAGTCTAAAAAATAAACCTCAAACCTTTATCTTGAATTATTTCAAAACTCTTTGTCTTGCAAGAAAAGATATGTTTTAAAAGTGTGCACCCTTCACTTTTCCCACCAATTTCTGTTTTTTGAGTGACGGTCATTTCACAGATGCCTTGTTTCACTTTAGGTTTCATCTTTGTTTTTGTGGTTTTGGTCTTATCCCCGGTGCTTTGGCTGTATGTTTATAGCTCTGCCTTTGCTCTCTCTGAATCAGCATTAGGAAACATTAAGGAAATATTACATGTACCAAGGAAAAAGAAGTAGACTTTCTGTAGACACGGAACAAATGAAAATGTCTAGGGCTGGAGCGATAGCACAGCGGGTAGGGCATTTGCCTTGCACGCAGCCAACCCAGATTCGATTTCCAGCATTCCATATGGTCCCCTGAGCCCCGCCAGGAGTAATTCCTGAGTGCAGAGCCAGGAGTAACCCCTGTGCATCGCCAGTTGTGACCCAAAAAGAGAAAAAAAAAAGTCTAATAACATGCCTCATGTCCCTTCCCGCTGTGGGTCTGTAAGTCTGTGTTTAGCATTCCTGACATTCCCTAACAGAATGTAAGCTGGTGAGCGGTACACTCCTCATAAAAAAAAGTTACCGTAATTCATTCCCTAGGAACGTGGAGCTTTAAAGAGCTCAAATATTCTTGACTGGCCAAGAGAGTAGAACTGCTTCAGTGACCTATAACGGGTATGGAATTTCTATTTTACAACTAAATGCTTACAAATTTTCTATGACAATTAAAACACTTGTTATGGAAATCCTGGTCTAATAAAGTCATCCTTATATCTGATTGAAGCTTAGAGATCTTCCATTGTAACTAAAAATTTGGTCATATCGCTTTTCTAAAGAAACGTAAGTGTCTTTACCACCCAAGAGCGGAGTCGCTCCACCACAACCATCACCTGGGCTAATTCATCGCAGTCTGTCCACAGAGAGGCCCAATGGGTCTTCAAAGTGTACTTTAATTTTACTTATTCAGATGATCTGAAACAGGGAAGGGTCTGGATCTGCTTTTCCAGACTTATCACCTGTTATTCCAACCCCAATACCCAATATTCTTAGAAGCTGAGTTACTCGAAGATCTTAGAACTCAGCCAACATTTTGCCACCACTGTGTCTTGGCTTGTGGTGCTCTATTTACCTTGCCAGGTGGTCATCCATCAACGCCCCAATTTTTCCTGCAGGATCTGCACCCCAGAAGGTATGATTACTTATGCCTACCTGTTCTTCTGCTCAAAAATTGGTTATGTCCCTAAAGTCTATACATCTCCAAACACAAGAAAGCAGGGAGGCAGGGAGGGTCTTTCAATGTATCATAAGACCACAATGTAAGTTCATTTCTCAATTCATTTTAGCTCTGGGGGTGGGGGGGCAAAGTTTAAGAGAGCATGATTGCCTCATTCCTGCTCAGTTTCCCCCACATCCAGGCTGACTTGGCTCCAAAGCTGCCCAATTGAAAATGGAATCAGGGAGCATTTGAGAAATTTTACCTTTGCTTTATAGTTCTGAGATCAAGGGACCTCTGGAGAAGGCAAGTTTCTATGCCTGATCCATTTTTATGTCCCTAACAGAAACTGGGCCAGTGTCTGACAAACAGTATGCACAAATGTCTAAGTATGCTCAACTGAAATATTTCAAATAGATCCTGGCTTCCATGTAGGATAAAATGATAGAGGCCCCCAAATAGTCAGGAAACAGGAAACTAGAGAACGTTCCTCTGCCATTAGATGACTCACTGGCCCCTCTGTCAAACCAACAAGTAGCCGTCTACAGAAGGAAACGGCAAACTTTCTGAGCATTTGACCTATTAGGTCAAATAGTCAATAGTCTGAGGATAGAGACTGTGTTATATTGGTGATTCTTATTACAGCATCTCACCGATCCCCTCAGCTTGTTTCTCAACCAGCGCTGCCTTCACAACAGTTCCGGTGGTTGACACAGCTAGACCTGGCAATTCATTCCAAATCCTTTTAGGCTCTTCACCCCAGCCTTTTCCTATTCCGACCCCATACCCACCCCATATCACTGACATCTTATCCACTGAATTGTCATCTGACCACAAAGCCTTCCCCGCTGTCTTGCGTTCCTCTGTTGTGTTGTAACACATCCAACAGTACGATTGCTTTCACCCCAGCAGAAACCTTGCTTGTATTCATACTTTATGTCCCTTACTGGACTATAAACAAGTTGCAAGTACCCAAATTTCTGATATATCTTCGTGTTCTTCATATTTCCTAGTAAAGCAGCTGTCCAGTTAAATGTTTATTCAGTAGAAACTGTCATTTCCCAATACTATAATTTCAAACAAAAGCATTTCTGTAAACACAACTGTACTCTTTGATTTATTGGCTTTTTCATAATCAGAGGCATTTTGCAAGTTATTGAATCAGTGAAATTGTAACTAATCTCTAAAATAAAGAAAAGAATGTGCCCAAGCAATTTGGAATTCCTGTCTGGGACATTAGAATAATAGCTAGAAAGGTCAACACGAGGGTTTTATGTGTTACTTAGCATTGTAGCATTGGGCACCTTCTCCCGCTGACTAAAATTCCAATGAAGAGAACTCTGTGGGCTGACGGAGAATGGAAAGACTCCAAGTCCACTGGCGGGCTGGATAACTCTAGCCCAACCCACGAGAACAAACTGGGAAGGTCCTCGGTGTGTACACTCGCCTGACCTGAATGCCCAGGTCATTTCTATGACCAAATGGGGGTCTTCATGTCCCACAGGATAACAGAGGAGTACCCTCACATCAAAGTAGAATTTTAACACAAAAAGAATATTAGTGGAACAAAAGAAAATCAAAGTTTCTGGTCTCAAGTTATCCCTAACTTGTTATAGTCTAGAAAAAAAAAATCCTTGAAATAGGTTACTCAATGTAAATCCCGGAAACCTCTATTTTCCTCTCTCTAAAAGTGGGAAAAATACTTTACATATATTCAACATCATGAGATTAAATGAGATTATTTGCAACACTATCATTAAGGAAGTATTATAGATATATGAAATATTAATGGTATATTATTATTATTATATACCTACTATTATTTACTTGTTCATTCTAGGCGATGAGAAACTAGATATCATTAAGCTTCCTGGTGCTCCTTGGGTCACTACCATGGGTTCACTTCTGTGCTGTTATAATAGACCATAACTGTTCCATTATATTTAATAAATATTCCCCAAATATCAGAACCACCGAGACAAAGCATCCCTGTTTCCTACAACATCAGAGAAAAGAAACTTCATACTTAACTCTACAGAGATGGCACACCTCATGAATTAGCAGGTAAAATATATTGTTCATCAATTAAGATCAAAATAAGGGGCTGAGTTCTGACTAGCACTCACCACACATGACTTGCAAAAGATATCAAAACAGCGGGGGTGGAAACTCAGCTCTGTCACCAGGAAACTGGTGAAAAGCATTCCTTCCCGGGAACTTTGGATTCCTCCACTATAAAAATGAGAATGTTCATAGCCCTAATGTTCTAGTTAGGGAAGTCTGGGAACTGTCTATACACAAATGCCTTTGATTTGAGCCATAAAATTCACTGAGGAATGCAGGCTTGATGGATTTACACAGCAAACCATCTCCATGAGCGTGATTCCGTGGCACTTTGCCGTGGGTAATATAAAGTGGAGATCAGAGAGACAGAAATTGTACATCCAGTGCCAAAAGGTTCAGCCTCACAGAAATTAAAATGAAGTCTTGCTCCATGATTAAAAGGCATCTGCCTTCTCTCGGGGAGTAAGAGGTCTTGCATATAAGACCTCAGTACTTGCACCAGACAAAAGTATGTTTGTTAAATAGAAAAGTTCCTTGTGTCTTATTTAATTACAATCTTAAACCCCTCCCCTCAAAAAAAACTTATTATTATCCTGGCATGTCTTTTTTTCCAAACTAAACTATTTGGTGTCCCGTAAGTAATAATAATTTAAAAAATGAAACACTAGTTTAAAATTGTCTGGTATAAAGAAGAAACTGTTTCAAAATCTAACAAGCAAGCATTGCTTACTGTGGTATTATGTCAGTTATCTTCTAGCTATGTGTGAAATGTCATCCGTGATGTGAGCCATCCCTTTTCCATCTGGTCACTTTTAGTGGGACAATTAGATGCCTTGAGAGGCTTCTTTATCTTTAAGAAACATATGTGCATGTTTTCAAAAGGAGAAGTGAGAGTACTTCTATGGTTGGATTGTTAACATGGGTATTAATAACAACAATGAAGGATTAGCTTTTCAACAAAGTCTTGAGACCAAGCAGGTGGGTAACTTCACTTGTGAGCTTGCATAGGACCGATCTCATGAAGGCTTAACTGGAAAGGCCCTCAATGCAATCCTCATTGGTGGTGGAGTTCGGGATCAAAAGTTCTTTCTCTTTTGAAAACTTCAACATGAGACTGAGGAGAGACCTGGAGTGCATGCCTAGCACACGAAGGGCCCACGTTCAGTCCCTGGCACTGCATGCTCCCTGTGTACCACCACGTGTGGCCCCGGAGGCTCCCCTCAGGCCTGTGCCCAAGTAGCAATGCATCCTCGGGATGTAGCATTCATTGAACAGTGGAGTCCACACGGCCACTGAGCACTACTCGGGAGTCCCCCCATCCGAAAAGCAGCAACAAGGAGGCAGAAGGGAATGCACAAAACAAATAGACTCTGCAAAGTATTTCTATTTTCTCGTGGACTTGCTTTTGGCTTTGGTTTTTGTGCTCAGGGCTGACTCTTGGTTCTGTGCTCAGAGATCACTTTTGGTAGTGCTCAAAGGAAGAACCATATGTGATGCCAGGGATTTGAACCAGAACCTGTCACATGCAAGACAAGGGCCTGAACGCCTGTTCTATATCTCTGGCCCTATTTTCTCATCAGTTTTCAAAGAAAATATTCTGGCCAACATCCACCATCTATATTCACTGTCTCTGAGGCAGTGTCTCTCCTGCTCCTCTCCCTCATGCCACTGGCCTCTCCCCTTTCCCCTCACTGTCACTAGCCCTCCTGGGAGTGCCCTTCTGATACCAAGTGACACACAGGTAAGTCACCTTCCCAGACATTTCCCTACTAAGATTGATGCTACTGTTCTGAAAAGTCTCCCTTAAAACTAGTTTTGGCTTTTCACCTAAAAAAAGCCAAATATTCTACAGCATGACACATAGGTGGTAATCACCAAGTTCTTGACAAGTAAGTGTATATCCAGCACCTGTCAAGTCTTCCCAATAAGTCAGTGTACTGTGTGTAGATAACATCTCATCTTAGTGACCTGGCCAGCATCCCTTCAAGGCCTACATCCTTGCTGAGAAATTGTAGAGAAAACTGGGTTTGTCCTTTCAGTCTTGCTGCAGGGAACATAGGTTTATCGGGTTATACCCATCACAGTGCTCCTGAGACACTCCCATTCCTTTTTTTATCTGTAAACTCTTCTCTGCATCCTCCTTCCCAACCAGTTAATCACCTTTTCCCTAATCAGATTCTGTTATCTTGTAAGATCAGATCCTTCTAAAGACTCTGAATTTGTATTGTAAGTTAGTGTCTTTTGCATAGCTTACCTTAAAGCAATGTCCTTTCTGTATGGACACAGGAAGACAGTTAATATTATGCTCTTGTAACCTGGGAGTTGATTGACTCCAAATAATATTTACTCCTAGGCATCTGCTTTCTCAACTCAGTTGCCCTTAGTTCCTAGAACCCCAAAAGCAGGGTCCCGACGAGGGATGGAGTGGACCCAGGGCAAGCTGTGAGCTACCCTGGCATTGAAATGGGCCAGGCCAAAGCACCACAATACTTAACTATAAGTTAAGGGCATGATCATGGACAATGCTGTCATGATCCAAAGGTAATGACAGATTAGGACCCTGCTGGGGTTAGGAAGATTAACCTGGCCTGAGGACTGTGGTCTGGAATGTATAGTGAGATGCCCTCAGGAAGAACCAAACTTCATATCTCTTACTGTGCTCGTATAGAATGACATTGCTAGAAATATTAGGAGTAGATTTACTACAACTATGTAAGTGGATTACTAGCTGAGGAAACCCTTGTTTGGATCCCACCCTTGAGTAGATCTCCTAGTAGTCTCCTTAGATGAGATTTTGTTAATCTCCTCGAGAAATGGTCTTACCCTTCTTTGTTGATTTGTTAATGTTCTGACCCACCTTTATGTTACCGCCCTATGTAATTGTTATATAAACTAAGACTATAAGATCTGGAAGGAGAAACAGAACGGGAATGGAAATTGGAATAAACTGCAATTGACACCGACCAGCCTGGCACTTATTCCTTCCTTGGCCTGCCCATCGCCATCAGCCTCCCTGGGGTGGGGGAAGTGGCATGAGACTACCAAACGTGGGCGGCGGGAGAGATAGAGCGCCCCGAGCCACTGTTCCCTTTTGTGAACACACAAGAAATCATAACCTATTCAATTTAGCTAAATAATTAAGTTAATATTTAATTAAGTTAAGAGTTTAACTTAATTAAGTGAAATGAATTGTCTCATCACTCCCAGGTACCCTGTCACTGCAGGATGGTGACACCTCTCTCACAAAGCCTCCATCTTCACCAAGCTGGACAGGATCCTCTGGTCCTCCAAACAAAGGAAACCCTCAATTCTCTGAGAGACAGAAATGCATGTAGAGTTGCAAAGAATCAGAAATGGCTAAGGGGATGAGTGAATGACAGTGGTTCGAATGTATAGCCTTTGAAGAATGTAAATGGAATGTATGTATTTCCTAGAGCAGATTCAATGAACATAATATTTGTATGTCGAAGACCGCATACAAATATAAGTATCAGGTAGAGTGTTCATCGCAGTTGGCTCTCTGTGGGGAAGTGCAGACTTGGGTAACATGATGCTTCTTACTGGACCAGAAGTTAGCAGGTTCAGAGGCATCTCACTCTGAAGCTGGGAGGAGTTACTCTGTCAGAGCTCAAACACTTGAGCGTCTGGGTAATAGCCTTCAAGCTGGCAAATTTGAAGTTGATCTGTCTGGTCCAGTGAGAGACACCCCATTCTTTACCTTGTCCACCTGTGATAGACACTTGCACACGGCCCTTCAACGTCAGAAGTACCCACCTGGCGTCTGTTCGGGTGTCCCACCGAGAGCTGGAGCAGACTGCTCATGCCTGGTCAACCTCACAGCTTAAAAATCAACAACAACTCTATTGAAATAAGCATTAGCAACAACCTGACCCTAGCAAAATAATACATCCCAGTGCTAAATGCATTGGCTAGGAGGGGCGAGTTCCGTTCTCCTAGGCAAACTTAACATCATAACAAAGTTGTTTACATCACGAGTTCTGTGGTTTTACTGGGATCTCAAGAACACCCCTCCAAGTGATGTCAACTTTTAATCTTCAAAATTGTCATCTGAATCAATTAAGGAGAAATAACAATAAACAGCCTTTATATATATCAAATTCATGGTAAGTTGTAAACTCTCATATAGAAATGGCATTTCATTTCATCTAGACTTCGGTTTCTAGGATCTGATTCTGTTTCGCTGGGGGCCTACCACCACTTAAACTACAGGTTATTCTTTATAGGGGTTAGACCACCAGGCAGTGTGCAAGGGCTATTTCTGGCTCTGTGCCCAGGAGTGACCCTTAGTGGTGCTCAGGGGGCCAGAAGTGGTGCCAGGGATTTGAACCAGGATTGGCCATATACAAGGCAAGCACCCTTCCCCCATACTATCTCTCCAGCCCTCCAAGTTATTCTTAAATGGCCAAGTATAATTATCTTTGCTCCCTGGAAACTAGGTTACTGACTGCCTCAGGGGCTCTCCTTCACTCTTCCAAAGTTCAAACCCACATTTCCATAGCTTGTCATAAAATAGAGAAAAATGTAATAAATAAAATCAAATCATATTTATGATTAAAAATGGTTATGTTACATAAGGCTGTCTTCTAATAAATAACAATGAAAATGCAAGCTTTCCAGGTTCCAACAGGATAAGAAAATGTATTATGGCATTTATTCTAAAATTAAATGATTCCCTAAATTTTTCCAAGTTGGTAATATATTTAAATATATTCACCCACTGATATGGTGTTTTAGTTATGAATTCTGAATGTCACTTATGAGCCAATGATCATCATCAGAGTTCAACTAGTCATTTAATAATTGAAGGAACATTTTTTTCCCTTTAAAAGTACAATACTAAATGAAAGACCTTTAGAAAAAAGTCTATATGGTCTCCTGCTTTTAAGTTGGCAATGAAGTTTGCTTTTATTGATAAATTATCACTAAAGTTGGGCAGAAATTCAGCCTCTCCTGTGTTTTCTTTTCTCCAAAGCAGCCTTTATTAGTGCATTGTCTGGGAGCTAGTGGGCTGTCTCATCCGTGCACAAAAAAGAAAACGCCCGGAGATTTCCATCCAAACCCCCTTAACTACCACAGAAGCCCTTAGGTTGCAAGGCTAGTGGTGCAGACATTCTTACTCTTAGGAGCAAATGCCTCTTAGCATTTCATGCCAAACATTAGTGAGGTTACTGCTATCTGCACTTCCAAACAATCTACCACAGAATCAGGGTTTGGCTTCACACACCCCCACCCCTAAGCCCCAAAAGCCCGCCCAGAGCGCTGACCCTCCCCTGGGGAGCTGCTCCAGAGACTCTGAAGGCCAAACGGGATCAAGCCCAGTTTGCTAAACGCCCTGTCCTCTGCGAACATTCAACAAGACGAGGCAGCCTCAGAGATTTTGACAGCAGACAATTAGAGAGGAAGAATGAAAGAAGGTACTCAACGGATTTTGGAGGTGAGGGTCTCAGGCAGGGACAGCGCCCGCTTGGACTCGGCTGGCCCCTTCACGCTGTCCCTCAGGGAACGCACACTCTTCTGGCGGTTCCTGGCAAACCGAGCCCTCTTGATCTTCCACAGGGCCGCATCGCTGAGGTTGGCGACGTTGGTCCTGACAGCGGTGATAGCTGCGCAGAAGGAAGGAGAAGGGGATGATTCTTCCTCTCATGCACTGGAAGCCATCCATCAGCACAGAGGGTCAATGTTAAAGCTCTCTTCCGCTGGTACGGGGGAGAGGGGGATCCCTCACGGGTTGAGAATTAATCCAGATACCCGCAAAGCAATGTTTCTTTTTGAGTGCCTATAATTTCTCTCTCAGAGAAGCTACTGCCAGGGCTATATTTATGCAAGATGCTCTTGAACTCCCCTTTCCAATTTCAAGACTGGCAGCTTCCTCTACAAGTCTCCCGGTAGACAAGGGTGGTCAAAATGTACCAACTTCTAGTTACGGAATGAATCAGCCAGAGGGCATGTGATGTACGGCATCGTGACCGGAGTTAATGAATCCCAGATGGTGTATTCGAAAGTAATCAGGATAGCTGCTCTTAGAAGTTCTCATCACAAGGGGAAAAAAAAAAGTTTGCTGGCCATGTGGTGCAGGGTGCTAATAAAATCGATTTTGCGGATGATTTCGCAATAGGTGAGTCTTTATGTTATATACCTATCTCTGTAAGCATGTGTACCAAAAAGCTTATATGAGAAGAGCATACAGCTGAAACAGGAACACATAAACAAACATGATTATTCACTATCATGACTGTTGTCTTCCTGTTTAGCCCATAAAATGAAGCGATCAAATTGTGTTATCACAGCGGTTGCATAACCAAAGTGTTTTCCCCATGGATACAAGATTGAATTTGTAAGACACAAATATATCTCACAAAATTTCTCATGGACAAGATAAACTGATGATTGAGTAATAGTTAAGGGCTCCCCGATGACAACTGGAAAACAAAGAAATGAGAATATTTTGGACCTGGAGGGCCAGAGAACAGCTCATCTGGGGCTTACTACAGTAAATCTTCAGTGAAGATTTGATAAACTGAGTCTGTGAAGTCAAGGCATCGTCCGGAGTGAGGCGACCTACAGGATCCCCACCGCTTAAGTAGCCAAGCGCACACAGTGGAACAGTGTCCATGGAAAATTAAGTTCACCTTATACTTACTCGTGGGAAAAGGAAATTCTTTGTTACAATCCAAATGTAGCTGAGCTTCCAAAGACAGCGTCTCAAATCTGTTGACAAAGAACTCCCAGCTCAGAGCAGGAATATCTTGCTTAAGAAAATGCAAGAGCAGAAGCTTGCTCAGTATTGTAGGACGATCTTTAACCACAGTGTCAAACTGGAAGTCGAGGCAAAGACACAGACCCTGGGGATGGAAAGAGAGAAAAGGAAAGTCAGAAGAAAAATAATAATAATTCACCTTACCTGAAAGCTCTCACACTGAGCCGAGCCAGTGAAATTAGGAACCTTCTCAGCCCACACTGTTAGCAGATTTCAACTGGAATCTTCATTTTTTCAATTTTGGGGAGGGCGGAAAATGCAAGAGAAGAGCTTCTCCTAAATGTAGAATTCCTTGAATATTGATTTAGAAGTTGACTAAATGTATGTTATGGGTTTTCCAGGTGCACTAAATCATATCACTGTCACTGTCATCCCATTGCTCATCGATTTGCTCAAGCGGGCACCAGTAACATCTCCATTGTGAGACTCCTTGTTACTATTTTTGGCATATCGAATATGCCACGGGTAGCTTGCCAGGCTCTGCTGTGTGGGCGAGATACTCTCAGTAGCTTGCCGGGCTCTCTGAGAGGGACGGAGGAATTGAACCCAGGTCAACCAAACGCCCTACCCACTGTGCTATCAGTCCAGCCCCACTAAATCATCACAGGTGAGAATTAATCCAAAAACCCGCACAGCAATGTTCCTTAATTTCTCTGAGAGAAGCTACTTCCAGAACTAAATGTATGCCAGATGCTCTTTAAATCCCCTTTCCACTTTCAAATTCTGTGATTCTGAGAGAAAGTCAAGTCCTCTTGTCTTTTTGTAGATAAGTGGAAAATGGCATCTTAAAAAAAAATCAAAGCTCGGGGACTGGAGTGATAGTACAGTGGGAAGGGTGTTTGCCTTGAATGTGGCTGACCTGGGTTTGATCCCCAGCATCCTATATGGTGCCCTAAGCACTGTCAGGGGTTATTTCCTGAGCAGGAGCCAGGAGTAAGTTCTGTGCATTGAGGTTGTGGCCAAAAAAAAAAATTAAAAAATCGAAGCTGGGCCCAGAGAGATAGTACAGGGATTAATGCTCATTTCTTTCATGTGACCAGTTCTGGCACCATCTGGTCCCCCTGAGCATCACTGGGCACAGTCCTGCCAGGGTGGCCTAGCTAATCCCTGGCCCCGAGGGGCTCCTGAACAGGGCCGCCCCATCAGGACTTCCCACTGAAGCCCCAGGACAGTTGGTCAAGAATTTTCAATGGGGTCCACTGGCCTCCAACTAAAATAAAGACTGGACTAACAGACTATGCCTCCATTTCTCTAGAATGTAAGTGTACCCTTGCCCCCTCCTCACTAAATGGCATTATAAGGCTGTCATCCATCCTGCCATCCTGTTACTTTTCATCCATAAGTACCTCCTACTCCTGTGTTTCAGGCCCTGGGCTGGGGTAAGACACACGGCTGTCTGCTCTCTCAAGATCAAAAGAACCACTAGCCAGGAAATTGCTGAGGGTTTTCACAAGGGCAGGTAGGGAGCTACAGGCACATAATCTTATGCTTTTCCAGTTCCTGTACAATTCACCTTTCTTCTTAGCCTATTTTTTTCCTTAGTCTTTTTCACAAGAAGAATTATGCTAATTGGGAGGCAATGTGTAGACACACAAACACACACAGACGTACACACACAAGAACAGGGACTTTATTATAAGTCAGACCCATGTTTGCAGCCACTGACCAGTCATCTTACTGACAAAGTTGACCTTTGTTAACCCTCATCTTCCTTCTCTGTAAAATGGTAATGCACGAAGGCTATTATGAGGGTAAGTGAGATAGTACAATCACGATGGGTCACTTTTAATACACTGCCCTGGAAACAGAATGTGTATGTCACAAAATTTTGCTCCTGCCATTATTATTGGTTTTAATAATAAGGATGAGAATAAATTAGATGCCAGTGTGGAAAAACAGTCAATTGGGATGGGGCTGGAAGTTCCTCAGTCTGGTTCTCCCTCTAATTCACTGTGTCTTTTGTGAAGCCGCATTCTCTGAAATTTGGTTGCCTCAACGACAAAATTTCTACAATAAACATACAATTCTCTCTAGGTCTCATATTGCGTGCTTCTTTGACTTTACTCTTTGGAGTTTCATGTTTGCCTTCTCACGATTTGCTTCCATTTGCACTATAATTCATGTCATTTCTCTCAGCACTTAGCCGATAGTGACTTCCAACCCAGGAACCAGCTAAATGGCATATAATAAACCAGCCTAACTTTTAAAACCTGCCACAACCCCCAAATAAAAAGATAGACAATAGTCATATCTCTAAGAAGCAACAGAGCATAAGGACAGAGACCGCAAAAGACAGCGTTGACCCATCAGAACAAGAGGCCTATTCCGAGGGTGTGTTGCCTGAGTATTTTTCCCAGCTCAGAAAGAGCCGCTGTTCCTAGCAGCCAGCGCATTCTGTGTGTCCGAGGGACAAACAGCCCAGAGATCCAGTGGCAGGAGCAGATACCCATCTGCAGAGCAGACAACAGGCGCGTCAGAGTTGTCACCTGCAAGGCCGGCCTCTTTATGGTGTCAAGCAGGAGGCCAGCCCTGGTGGCCACTGCCGGGTTGACATCCTCCACCGCCGTCAGGAAGCAGCAGAAGGCGTGGGCCAAGGAGTACTTCAGCAAGTGGTTTTTGGTCACTGAGTGAATGTCCAGAAACCTACAAATGACAGCCACCTTTTCCACTGCAATGCAAAAGGCAGAGGACAGAGAAATAAAGACGTTTATTTAGAGAGCCTGAAACCCCCACCCAAAGAGAAACAGTGAAGTCTGGGCCCCCACGGAAGCCTTTTCAGTTCTCAGCGGAATCCAGATGCCACCATGGCCAGTGTCCCCTGTGTCCCTACTGCTGGACGCATCACTCCCCAGGACAGCAGTTCCTGCCAGGCAGCTGGCTCGAGTTAGCGCTGGGTGTCCTTTCATTATTTTTTAATGGCCTTTTCCTTTATTTAACTTCCAGGTACACTTTGCACCACGTTCTACACAGAGTGCGTTTACGCTCATCGCCCTGGCCCTCATGTAGAGAGGCTGCGGATGAGAGGGAGGCATCGGGACCCACCAGGTTTGGCTCTGGGTTCTGGACACACTTAGCCTGTGTTGTGGTTGAAGTCACTGGCACTTGGGCTGGGGCTACAGCGCCCCTGGGTTTCTCTGGCACAGATCCACCCTTACTTGCTTGATTTCTAATGACTCTGCAAATTTATCTGAAATGCGTCCAGTCATTCTCAACACAAACAAAGCCTCTAATAACGTGGCAGTGCTTGGGGTGGGCACTCCTGGGTTTGTGCTCAGAGATTTCTCAGTGGTAGTTGAGGGGACCACATGTGCTGTCGGGGATCAAATCAGGGTCATTACATGCAAGTGAATCACCCCAACCCCTGCACAATCTCTCCAGCTTCAATAAAGAATTTCTCGGGGGGCTGGAGCGATAGCACATCGGGGAGGGTGTTTGCCTTGCACGCAGCCGACCCGGGTTCGATTCCCAGCATCCCATATGGTTCCCCTGAGCACCGCCAGTGGTAATTCCTGAGTGCAGAGCCAGGAGTAACCCCTGTGCATCGTCCGGTGTGACCCAAAAAGAAAAAAAAAAAGAATTTCTCTTTGGGGACTGGAGCAATAGCACAGTGGGTAGGGCGTTTGCCTTGCACGCGGCCAACCCAGGTTCGATTCCCAGCATCCCAAATGGTCCCCTGAGCACCGCCAGGAGTGATTCCTGAGTGCAGAGCCAGGAGTAACCCCTGTGCATCGCCAGGTGTGACCCAAAAAGCAAAAAAAAAAAAAAAAAAAAAGAATTTCTCTTTGAAAAGAGCAATTTTATATTTCTAATTGCTCTCATAATGAGCAGTACTTAAAGTATTTCTTCTATAAATTTGATTTTTAATATATACATATAGATATATAACTTAGAACATAGTTAAGAAACTGCCCCAGATCTTTGGAAGAGATTGGGAGTAAATGGAGAAATAAACTGTTAAGGATGAAATCTGGGTCCACCCGGACCCTATAATTTACCCAGTAAAACGCTAACCCCAGTGTGAATGGTTTGGGAAGGAAGTGCCCAGAGGAGAGAATTTACTTTATTTGATGAGGCCACCAGGACAGGGTTAGTATCCTAATAAAAGGAAGAGAGCCCAGAATGTTATGATTAGTATCCTCTTTCTCCTTCTCATCCTCCTTTTCCTTTCTCCCTGCTCCCTCATCCCCCTGGCAAAATAAGAGAGCCATCTACAAGACAGGAAGAGCCCCTTGACCTTTGCGTTCCCAGTCTCCATAATTTCCAGAAAATTGGTTTCTGTTGTTTAAGTCCATGGCATTGTGATGGCAGCCCAAGTAGACTAGTAAATCATTCACAATTTTTACTTCAAAGTCAAGTCAACTGGGCTAGGGAGGGGTTGAGGTGCTTGCCTTGCATACCACTGACCCCAATCTGAATTCCCGGCTTCACAAGTAGTTCTCCAAGCACTATCTGGGGTCAATCCTCAGCACAGAGCCAGAAAAAGCTCATGAGCACTGCCAGGGTTTGCCAAGCCCCCTCCAAAAATAAAAAATAAAATAAAAATAAATTTTAAAAGTAAAGTCAACTAAAAAAACCTGAAACATAATCTGAAAAGTTGGCAATAGCAACTACGGAGGTAGAAGCTAGTGCTATGGGAGATCAGGTGCTAAAGAAGTGACTTTTTCAGGGTCAGAGAGGTGGTACAGAGGAAAGGCACTCGCCCCGCACGCAGATGATCCCAGTTTGATTCCAGCATATGATTCCTGAGCATGACCAGGAATAAGCCAACTCCACACTTCTGTGTGTGTCTCTCTCTCTCTCTCTCTCTCTCTCTCTCTCTCTCTCTCACACACACACACACACACACACACACACACACACACACGCACGCACGCACTCACAGAAGGAAGGAAGAATTTTCCATCAAGGGAAGAGAGAGAAAGTAAAATTCAACGGTAGCATCTGAAGGACGTGCGAACAGAGGTGACACAAAGAATACTTGGAGAGTACAGGATGGCCAGCCTCAGGTGAGAAGAAGTAATGGGAGGGTGAGAGCAGAGAGAAGAGGGGAGCCAGGCTCTGAGAGGCTCCAAGTGTCAACAGGAGTCTGAGCTTCTTTCTCTGGCACTGCAAACCCATCCACAGTCCTTGGAAAAGCAACATCCCCCGAGCTGTGATTCAGATCAGTCTGCGAGCAATCTAATCCTTAAGTTGGAGTGGAAGGGTAGAGTTAAATATTTGTTTGCTTTATTTGTATTTAAATGGCTGTAAAATGTTGCCCACCCTGTGAAGCTTTGTGTGAAGGGTAATCTAATTCCCTACTACACCGTGTGTTATTACGTAAACAACAAGCCTGGGCATCCACGGGGCATTTTTGAAAAAGCAATAACTTGAGACTGGAGAGGTCGTACAGGGGCTGAGGCACTTGCCTTGCATGTGGCCTACCCAAGTTTGATCCCTGGCACCACATGGTCCCCCAAGCACCACTGACGGGAGCCCTGGAGGCCCACAAGCACTGCAAGGTGAATCCCCGGAGCCCCCAAGCATTGCTAGGGTAGTCCAGGTAATGCCCAGCACTGCAGGGCCTGAGAGGGGGGACTCCTGAGCACTACTCAGGAGGCCTCTATACCCCCACCACAAAAATAAAAAGCCAGAACTCCTAGAGGTGACCCGATTTTCATGAGCTGAACATTTCCTGGCAGTAACCCTTAACTCACCTAATCAGATTCCCATTTCTCTGCCAAATTTTTGGGACACTAAAATATGCAGAATTATTCTGAGAAAGCACATGACGGCAGGGAGCTGCCTCCCGAGAATGGTCATTAGCAGCTGGAGTGACAGCGAAGAAGGCAGACAGGGCTGAGCGGACTCACCATGCTCCTCTGAGTCTCGCTCTTCTCGGCACTAGCGAGTGAGACCTTCCCTGTTCCAGACTCGTCCCTGATGCCTCCTTGATCAAGAGAGAGATTCTTGGCCTCCCCTCAGAAGACTCTGAGGCCATAGGTCAAGAATGGGGTCCCAATGTCTGCATTCTTGGCCCATATCCCTGCTTACTCTGATGTCAGAAGCCTATCAGACTTAGCAGGTGACTGACACTTAAACCAGGACCCAGTGGAGCAAAAACAAGGGTGCAAATAACAGACAACTGAGCAGGAGGCAGAAGGGGAGACTCTGAGGAAAATCCAGGAGGAACAGCCTGCTTGAGGAGCACAGAAGAGTTTCAGTGTGCGGCTGTGCCCGGTAGAAACACAGGAACATTATCAAGCAGGAAATGGTACTTTAAAAAAAAGAGCATCCTGGGTGGAGATCTGGAGGCCCCTGAGAACTCCTGGTTGTGGTCCTGGTGGTCCCCAGTGCCAAAGGCCTAATCAGCACAGCATCTTTAGGTCTTCACAATGAACCATCCCTAGGGTTCCTTAAGCACTTCATGACATCTTTGGAGGCCCTCCCACCTCCAAGGGAAAATAAAAAATGGTGAGGGAGAAAGAAGGTCCAGAATAGATGTCATTACTGGACATCTGGTCTACCTCGTAACCCCAATAGAACATTTTAAGCGAAGACAGAGGTACCTGCTTCAAACCTCATCTTCCAGTCTTTGCTGTTGAAATTGCCGTTGATGATTGTCCAGAAGATGTCAGCACCATGAGGAAGGGATAGAGCATGGAGAAGGAGAGGGACGGCCAACGAAGACAGCTGGGAGAACTCAGATTTGACGACTCTCCACAGGCTGCGGGATCAAGAAGCAGAGCAGTTACAGGCATGCCAGCCTCTCTAGGGTAAAGCCACTCCTCACAGTCCAGAAGTGTGATCCACAGGAGCTGGGTGGGCACTACGATGGAATGGTGCTCATCCACATGACAGGGACCCCCCAAAAAAAGCTGCCTGTGCTCTGCTCTAGGAGCGTTTCCTTTAAGAAGTGACTCATGTAAATACCACTTGGCATTACTTTAACTATAAATATTTGACTATAAATACTATTGACTATAAATATTATAAACTCAGTTATATAAATGAATGATGTCTGTTTTTAAAATCCATATTGGTCCAGATGATGGAGCATAAGTGATTTTTAACTTGAGGGTTTTGACTTCTCTTTTTATTCTACCAGAATGTAACCTTTGTTCTATGAAAGCAGAACATAGCCTGGCAGGGCTATCAACCAACACCATCCACTTTTTCTATGGCAGAAGAAACCCCAGACTCATCAAAACACAGGGTTCCAGTAAAGAGGGTCTTGTGGAGAGATATAACAATCTTCATACACTTTCCTCTAAGGAAACCTTTTTGTATCATTTTAGTCGATTACTCTTAACAAACAATATAAAATAAATGATCTAGGATCTGCCTTTGGGGCAGGCTTGGGTGGTGGCAGGAAAATTCGAAATAATAGTGGTGGTAAGGTACGATGGTGGTGGTTTTGGTGTTAGAATATTGTATTTAATAAATTACTGTGCACAACCTTATAAAAATTTTTAAAAATTAATTTAAAAAACACATCTGCACCCTTGAGGAACTTCAACCCGGTCCAAGGCAGCAATCTATACATAATGCCTCTAGAATCCCATCCCAGGGACCTAGAGCCTTGGGTTTGACCACTCTTGGGAGCATTCCCAATTCTCTAAGTTGGCCTTGTATGAAAAGAAAAATTGTCCCTTTCTCCATGTCCCTTCCTTGTCTATTATGGCTTTGGTATCTAAATGGCACACCGGGGACAAGACTGGGCTTATGTAGTCCAAAGGCCAAATAATCCATTTGGCCCAAGTACATCTCTGGTGGTGTTTTCTTTCCCAACAAAAGTGGCCTCCTCAGTGTACCCATCCTGTGGGAAAAGGATCACAAAGACTCTATCACCACAACATCCATTCCAATGGAATAGGTGCGAGAGTCCTTGGCTCACCATCCAGAAGTGATTTCCCGCCTCTGAACTGTACAGAAAAGTCATCACTCCCAGGGACCAGAGGGGTTCCTCCATGTCCTTGGGAACTCTGCATCTTAGTTTATCCGAACTCTTAGTCCACTTTGAACTGAACTGTCTTGAGATTAGTGTGAAAATTAGCTCTCCTTCACTCTCAATCATGGACAAATTTAAATAATGAATTACATTGTCACCTTCCGTAGATATAGCACTCACCCCCTTTCATACTAAACTGCAAATTCCCCCAAGTAACTAGAATAATACTTTCGACTAGACCTCAGTAACATCTGTTAAAGGAATTTTTAAAAAATCAAAATCAGTTAAGTGAGAGAGGGCCTCCATTTGGCTGACACTAAGCTAACTTCAAACAGTCCTCTCTTCTCTCTGCGACCTCATTCTCTCACATACAAAAGGAGAATGATGCTTTGATGATTCACTTTCCGAAGACTACATAAGAGTTAAAATAATTTGGGGGGGAAACACTGTCTGAAAATCCCAGGCATTATTTTATCTTTTTCTTGAACATCCCGGCAGCCTTTAGCAAATGCCTTATCTGACAATAGATGGAGATATTGTTAAATGACAGTTTATTGACAGTTCAAATCCCTGTAAGAAATGGAGTGAGCCAGTTATTGCAGGTAAATAACTTGGTGCCTACTGAAGTTTCCTGGGGCATAGTCTCTTCTTAAGCCATTGAACTTCTGGACAGCAAAAGAAAGAAACCTGATTTTACCTCCTCTGTAGCTACAATATCTAGCAAAGGAAATTGCTATCCCTCATAGTGATATTAAAAATTTAGATAGAAGAGGGGCTGGAGCAATAGCACAGCGGGTAGGGTGTTTGCCTTGCACGCGGCCGACCCGGGTTAGATTCCCAGCATCCCATATGGTCCCCCGAGCCCCGCCAGGAGTAATTCCTGAGTGCATGAGCCAGGAGTAACCCCTGTGCAGTGCCAGGTGTGACCCAAAAATCAAAAAAAAATTAGATAGAATAAATAATTAATAGCACAGCAGGTAGGGCATATGCCTTGCATGCAGCTGACCCAAGGTTCGATTCCACAGCCCTCTCAGAGAGCCCAGCAAGCTACCGAGAGTATCCCGCCAACACAGCAGAGCCTGGCAAGCTACCCATGGCATATTTGATATGCCAAAAACAGTAACAACAAATCTCACAATGGAGACATTACTGGTGCCTGCTCAAACAAATCGATGAGCAATGGAATGACAGTGGTACAGTGATACAGTGATCCTGAGAGCTATAACCCAGATGAATCGGTCTCTTTTATTCTAATTCCATTTTTACAGCAAACATCAAGTCATAAACAAAAATAAATATAAATCCATAGGGATACGTACCTTGCAATTAACATATGATCCTGAATATAGGCTAAAAATTGAGGATGATCTTTTCTAGCAATGTATAAACACTCTCCATGGAGACAGAGAATCTTCAGACAATTGAGCATATTAAAAAGAATGTCTGGCTCTTCAAATTTAGCCATTTCCTATACAAAGAACGACATGGTTATCAAGTCATCAGAAAGAGACTAAAACGCTTCTAAATTGACAATTTGAATATTTCAGAAAACACACCTGGAAAATGGTATATATTAGTCTTAAAGTGACTGGAAGCTGTTGGTAGCAAAACTTCCTTTCAGTATCATTCTTTATTGCTGTGAAAAAAGAACAATAAGGCAAACGTTAGCCCAACTCTTTCTTCTCAATCCTGTTCACAATCCCGATGCTCTTGAGCTGCCCCAGAGGGAAAAACTTAGATCCAAACTCTTTTCAGAGATAGGGTCTGGTGTTTGCATTTGCTCTCCAGGTTATTCACACGTACCCTGATTTGAGGAAGTCCCTTTAACTAGTCGATTTATTTTTATTAAAGAACTGTGATTTACAAAGTTGTTGATAGTTGACTTTTAAGCATATAATATTTCAACACCAATCCCACCACCAGTGTCAACTTCCCTCCACCAGTGTTCCCAGATCCCCCCCCCAACCCCAACCCCCACTCTATCCCTGTCTGTCAACTTGACAGGCACATCACAAAGTTCCAACGGTTGCCACTTCGATGTCATGTCTTCAGTGTTGTTGAGTCTGTGGTGTGGACACATGGCTAAGGAGTCTGTTTTCTAGAAGATGCAGGTGTCTCAGGCTCTGTGAAGTGGTCAGAGTCCCGCCCGATACACCTGTGATCTGCTGGTTCTGAGGCTGGGGGCGGGGTGGGGGTCCTGGCATTGGGGAGGTGGGTGGGGTTCAGACCTGAAAGGGAGGTCAGGAGGTTCCCAAGAGAAGGGGACGAGCTGTATTACCACTCAGGAAAGGATTTATGACATGGCCTCACAAAAAAAGGGGTGTGGTGAACAAGTTGAACGAACCCCTTCAAACTAGAACAACCACTAGTGGTTTCATCTTTTGGTGGCAAGAGTCTCAAACACGTTCCACAATCACAAGTTGGGACAATTCTTAGGATCAGGGACAGAAGGATTGAAGCTTGAAAAAAAGTGTTTTTTAGGGCAGGACATATCCGACTTCTGTAGGAAATAGGCCACAAAGTGCTGAGAGAGAAAGTAGGGCCAATGGAAGGGTTGTCGCTAACCCTAAGCCCAACCGAACCCTAACCAGGCTCGTGGACAGAGCTCGCCTTGGCATTGGCAGTGACACAGGCTCAGAGACCATGGCCCCCCCGAGGCCCACGGGGCCACACAGGCTCCAGGCTCTGAGCAGAAGCCAGCCAAACTTACCCTGGAAGAAGAAAGGTAAGGGACGGGGGCAGGGCGGGTCTCTGAAAATACCGTTTTGTCTTTGTGAAGCAAGGTAGCTTTTAGTGAACAGATTTTCCTTAGAAAGATGCGCAGTGGGAAATGGGTGGGGGAGGAGAAGGGGACGGAATATGCGTTTAAGAGGGAACACAAGCCAGGAGAGCAGGCAAGGAGGCAAGCAAGATAACGAGATAATGAGCTCAAAGGGGAACGTGAGCTTCACAGGCCAAGCCTGTTTCAACCACAGCCGGTGAGACGGCAGAGAGCAAGAGCAGGCCGACGGGCCAGAGCACAGCTTGAAGCGGCGGGGAGGACGGGGAAGAGGGTGAGTGGTCAAACAGGGGCACGCTTATAACAATTGGGGCGGAAAAGAGTCATTTTTAAATTGCTTTATTTGGACTATGTTCCAATAAAATATAAATGAAGGGCTCAGCTCACTGATGTGTGCTGAGGCTGACAGTATTGATCTGCCTGTAGGAGCACAGGCTCTGAGTGCCCCGTCAGCAAAACTCCTGCCTCTGAGGCATTAAAGCGACAGGCACACAGCCCTGGGCCTGGCCTCAGTGAGTAATTAGTAAACTGGAAACCCGTGTCCTCCTCTCAACTCTGCTACGAACTACAGTGTGCGCTCTCTGGAGTTCTAATTCCCAGGCCCGCCCGCCAGATATTCCAAGAATTGGGTAAAGGAAATAACGGCCCATTCACTGTGTTTATATTTCAACTCCTCCGACTATCCCGATGCCCCATTCCAGCCCAGGGAGGAGGAACAACACAGGCCTGGTCACGAATGAATCACAACAGCTCCAGGACCCGGGGAAGGCCGTTGAATTATCCACATGCGGCTTCCTCAGCCCTCTCGTGACCCAAGGCCAGCAAGGGACCTGCCACTCCCACCAGTCTCCAGAATCTTGAAGAAAATTCCACAGCGGGGGTGCTGGAGTGATAGCACAGCAGGTAGGGTGTTTGCCTTGCACGCAGCCGACCCAGGTTCAATTCCCAGCACCCCCTATGGTCCCCTGAGCACCGCCAGGGGTAATTCCTGAGTGCAGAGCCAGGAGGAACCCCTGTGCATCACCGGGTGTGACCCAAAAAGCAAAAAAGGAAAAGAAAAAGGAAAGAAAAGAAAATCCCACGGCAAAATCCTTTCTCCCAGCCCAGAGCTGAGAGATCCCACCTCTGAGCGTGGGCTACAGAGAGATCCCAGCACAGTGATCGGAATCTACACCAAGCACAACCCGCACGGGCTGCTTCCCTGACCTGCGGGAAACAGTTTGCGTGCACGGGTCTGCAGGAAGCCATTTGTCCACTCTTGGATTTGCAAAGGCTTGTCCCCGTGGTCAGAACCAGAGTTCCGAACAGGAAGTCAGCACCCATGGTGGGGGGTAGGGGGATACCAGCAACCCCTACATCCATAGCCCCTCAACCCACCCCTCCAGATTTCACCTACCAGCATGTTCCATGGGCTCAGTGCGGTTGCCTGGGTTTTCCCCAGACTTAGTTGCGGGGTTCTCCTCCTCCTCGCCTTCGGGGCCGATGAGGAACTCTGGCCTGGAAGAGAGGAGGCTATCCTCGAGGCTGTCTGTGGGCTCCTGAAACAAACACGACAGGCGGCCACGTGAGGAGCCGGGCTCAGTGCAGCCAAGATCAGCCAGGGGCCGCCAGTCCACCCTGCTGCACCCAGCCCCGTGGGGCCAAGGCACCCGTCTCCCCAGACACTGGCCCTTCTGTCCACAGCAGTTAAAGGAAATCTGCACGGGCTGTTACTCGGGCATGCTCGATCCCCTAAGATAAATACAGGAAAACCCCTGAACTACTGCCCAACCTCCCCGAACGCATTTTCCCAGCTCCATTTTAATCAGTGTGGGTAGTGACCCAGTCCCGAGGGATTCCAGTGCAAGCACACCCTGCTCTCACAGTACTTAACTAGCAGAGCATGAGAAGGGTTCACAGAAATATGCGAGGATGCAAAGAAAGAGTGGCTCGAGGGGCTGGAGAAATAGCACAGAGGGGAGGGCGTTTGCCTTGCACGTGGCCAACCCGGGTTCGATTCCCAGCATCCCATAGGGTCCCCTGAGCACCGCCAAGGTTAATTCCTGAGTGCAGAGCCAGGAGTAACCCCTGTGCAGTGCCGGGTGTGACCCAAAAAAAAGAGTGGCTCTCCTGCCAAGTCAAGGTTTTAGCAGCAAGAACTTGTAACCATCGATACATGGACAGAGAAACTGGTGTCCCTACAATGGAATATTTCTCATCCTTGGAAAAGGGCAGACTGGAAGGTGGAATCTTTAGGACACTGGGCTCAGTGAAATAAACCAGTCGAGAAGGTGAAAATGGTCTATGACTCCACTTACACAAGGTGCCGGCCGCTACCAGACTCACAAGAGCAGGGGGAGGGTGGGGCGGGGGGTTTCTAGGGAACAGCATTTCCGTTTTGCTAAATGACCGCGTCCAGATCTGGTGCCCAAGCACCCGGAGGCTCGTCATCCTCCACGCCAACACGGGGGCCAGTGCGACCAGCTGCAGAGAGGGGAGAGCCAGACCGCAGCTTCCAGATACACTCTAGCTCCAGCTGTTCTCTTTCTTCTCTCTAAACTGCCTCTTGCCAATGACCTTCCCTTCACACTCATGTTCTGATCTGCAAACATTTCCTCAAGAATTAGCTGGGTGGATAAAACCGAGAGACGAGCTGAAACAGGGCTTGGCACCACCTGTCCGCCGGCTCCCTCGGCTAAGATTCCTACAAGACAAGACAAAGGTGAGCTGGGGGTGACAACGGAAACCCCCGACTTTCACCTCTTCCCCTGGGCCGGCTGGATCTCCAGCTGCTGCTGGGAAAACCTTAAAAATGAGCACAGTGAGGCTGTCTCGGGTGTGAAGGAAAGCAAAACCCATGCAGGGGACCCCCTGAGAGAGGGCAGAGGCGGGGAAGCCAGGGGGCCCCAAGCAGGCACTGTTTGCCCATCAGCCTTGCCCGAGCATGTGGCCAGGATCCTAGGGGAGTCCCCTGGGTGCACCCCGGCAGTCACCACCCCAAGCCCACGGGAGGAGCAGTGACCTTATACACACCCCAGGCTCAGGCACCACTCAGGGAAGAGCCAAGTACCAGCTGTCGGGGCACGTGTTAGACAGCAGAGCACCCTGTGAGGGGCACCCCACAGCCTCCAGCAGCAGCATCTCTTGAAGTCCGAGTCAGCAGGCACCAGGACCCTTCGGACTGATCCTTTGGACGGATCCTTTGGACCCTCTGAAGACCAGCATCTCAGCGGTGGCCAGTGGTCCCTGACAGGCACCGAGAGCCCAAAGCAGGGACATGGAGTAGTCATGAAAAAAATCAACTTGCAATTTAAAAAATGAAGCAGAATAGAACTATAAACTAAGTCTCATAAAATCCCACAGAGTGAGCCCCCAGGGAGCCACCTGGATCGGCCCCAAAGGCCAGGGCCCTCCTGCCTAAACCTGGCAAGTTCCTCCCTCATGCCTCCACCTTCCACCTCTGCGGCCACACGGGAGACCCAGCTCCAGCCTGGAGGGAACCCGCACAGCACCAGGCAGGAGGGATCGCGCGTCCTTCTGGGACCATCAGTCTTGGCTCCCCTGTCCCCCCACCAACTTCTGCAATCCAGGCCACTTGTCGTCCTGGCCGCCCCGGTCACTCTGCCAAAGGGCGTTTTATGTATTTCAGCACCTTCCTGACTTGGCCCTGAAACGCTTGATTTTCATTTCTGCTTCACATCTTGGCTGCTCTGGAATAAGCACCCCACGGCCAACTGAAAAGGGCAGATCACGGGCAGACGGGGCTTTGGCCAGGCAGGACTAGAGAATTCAGTGACGTGAAAGGGGTGACAGAAAACAGGGAAAGACTTTCCGACAGGCCGGCCCTTAAGGAAAGATCCAACCAGTTCCTTTCCATCCCAGGCAGGTCTTCGGGGAAAGAAGAACCCGTGATGAACACTGATTCGTTGATTGCACTTCATCGACTTACCATGGAATCAGGCTACCGCCATGCTAGGTGTGTCTGACATGGAATCAGGCTACCGCCATGCTAGGTGTGTCTGAGATGGGAAATGAGCTGAGAAGGAAAGGGCACGGGAAGGATGGAGGATCCCACGTGTGGCCTCCAAGTTGGGACTGCCCTATTTTCTTTTTTTTTTAATTTTTAAATTTTATATAGTAGTTTAGCAATAGCACAGCGGGTAGGGCATTTGCCTTGCATGCAGCCGACCTAGGTTTTATTCCTCTGTCCCTCTCAGAGAGCCCGGCAAGCTACCGAGAGTATCCCACCCGCACGGCAGAGCCTGGCAAGCTCTCCGTGGCGTATTCAATATGCCAAAAACAGTAACAACAAGTCTCACAATGAGACATTGCTGGTGCCCGCTCGAGCAAATCGATGAACAATGGGATGACAGTGCAACAGTGCTATATAGTAGTTTACAACATTTGATTACATTTAATGTTCAAACACCAATCCCACCACCATTACACCTTCCCACCACCATATTTTAGGTGTTTCCATCCTGATCCCCAATCCCTCCCCAAAGCAGAACCAAAATAATATATTTTCTATTGTTTGTTATGAAAAATCACTGAAAATGCTACAAAAGAAGTATCTTTAGAGGAAAGAGTGTGAAGATTGCTGTATTTCACCAAGGGACCACTAAGCCCTTCTATAAGAGATCACTAACATGTTGTTAAAGATTGAGTCTTGTATGCTTTTTATATAGGTAGCACTGTAGCACTGTCATCCCATTGTTCATCAATTTGCTCAAGCAGGCACCAGTAATGTCTCCATTGTGAGACTTATTGTTACTGGTTTTGGCATATCGAATACGCCATGGGTAGCTTGCCAGGCTCTGCCATGCAGGCGGGATATTCTCAGTAGCTTGCCGAACTCTCTGACAGGGACGGAAGAATCGAACTTGGGTCGGCCTCATGCAAGGCAAACACCCTACCCGCTGTGCTATCACTCCAGTATGTGTCTTTAAAAAATAATGTATATTTTCCTTCTAAGATTTGTTGCCTCCTACTTTGAACTCTACCAAATGTGGTGCCGTAATTTTGGAGTATGGGTAGGGACTGCCCTATTTCACCCATAGGAAACAGAACCTGGGAATTCGTGAAGACTTGACTGCGGCTGATAAAGCCAACGGGTTTCTACCCACTGATTTTTCCGAGGACTCCTCAGCTTCCCTTCCAACCAACCTCCTCAGCATTAATATCCCACAGTGCTCATTGTGATCTAACCTGTGCAACTTTACAACAATAAGTCTTTCAAAAGTACCAATTTGTTTTTTAAAAAGGGGAAAAAAAGACAGTTGTAACGCTTTGTGTATGTGAAGACTGAGTGAACGCATGTCTACAAGCATTGTAGAGAAATCTTCCCCGTACAGCACCATCTTCTCTCCCTTTCTGGAAGCCTGATGGGCAGCAGGACCAAAGATCATCCTCTAACCCCATTAAGGACATCCCCCAGCGGGAAGCCGAGAGAAGAGTGGAGAGAGATGCCATTAGACCAGCTACTGGCATCCTTATTACCATCAGACCCAGCCCTCTGCTCCCAGCACTTACCACCAGCCGGCTTTCCTCTTTGGGAGCTAGTCGCTCCAGGAGTTCACAGGCGAGCTGATAGCAGAGGATGCTAGACTGACATAAGTTACACTCCGTCGCCTTTTCCTCCTTCTGGCAGGTGTGGGAGCCCCCCCAGGGGGCCTGGAAGACATTGTTTATAATGGAGATGATGTCCTTCGACAAGCTGTGCTCTAACCCCATTGTGATCCCATCATCTTGTAACTCCATCTGAAAGACACCGAAAAGAGAAAAAAAAAAAGAAAAGAAAAAGAGGGAGTTTGGTCCTTTTGTCCAATATTCCGCTGGTCCGATGAGTGGATAAATTCACTCATGGACAGTCATAGGCTATTTTTAAATGCTAGAGACATCGATCAAGAATATGCACTGCGTTTCATGAGTTCTGCACAACATATTATAAAGGGGATCATTTTTTAAGCCATGGTGGACATTTAAAATGTATCACATGTTGAACTTTGACACATTGAGGGGAAAAGAGCCAGACAGATGGCGCTAAGGCTGGACCACAGGTCCCCCACATTTGAGGCCCCAAATCCTGTCCTGCCTCTTCATGTGTCCTACCCCAGCAAGGCCAAGGCTGGTCCTGAGCACTGCTGGTCCAAGCAACAATTCACAGGCCAGGCCAGTTGGTTGGTCTAAAGATCTTTGGGTAAAGGAGAGATAACACCCACAAAGGCAGGGTGGGGCGGTGGGGGAGGGGGTGGGGTGGTGGGAGGGATACTGGGAACATTGGTGGAGGAGAATGGGCACTGGTGGAGGGATGGGTAAACGATCACTGTATGACTGAAATGCAAACACGAAAGTTCATAAGTTTGTAACTGTACCTCACGGTGATTCACTAATAACAAATTTTTGAATAAAATAAAAATCTTTGGGTACAGTTCCAAGGCCCTGAGCATCACTGGTTTTGAGAATCATATTTAATTTATGAACTATTACCTAATTAAAATGTGGCACTTGCCCTATTCTCCAGATCTTGGTTTCTAAATGCCACTATCCACTAAAAATTTCCAAGGGCCCCTTGGAGATTCCAGGGTGGAGGATTAGGACAATATAGAGTGAGCCAGGAATGCCTTTGTCACTCCCGGAATTAAGAAAGTGTCTGAGAAAATGACAGAAATGTGTCAAAGGAGCAAAGGCGTCAGCCTGAAGGGCTCCATAACCAAGTAGGGGACAGGGAGCAGGGAAATGGTCACAGTAACAGATTTGAACCCTCAGAACAAAATGAGAACATAGGGGTCCAGGCAAGTATAGGCAGCTAGATAGCAATGTTTATCAATAGGTCAGAGAGGAAAGAAAAGCTAATGGATCAAAAGAAATGATGGATTTAGGAAATTATCCTTTGGTAACCATCGTAATCATATGATGAACAAGAAAGGAAGACACAGAATAAATTCAGCCCTGATTCATCCACAGATGCCAAAACTAGCAGGTGCAAGTCTGACACAAAACAGGAAATCTTATCATCTCCATCCCTCTCCCTACAAGTTACTCATTTATTACACAGGGGAAGGAGCAGCTTTTCATAGAGAAATCCAGAAGAAGTCACCTTTAAAGTTATTGCCGTTAGTCATGGCACCTGAGTGAGTCATGTGCTTCCCATAGGCTGAGACGTAAAAGGACAAGCATCGAAAGTTAAGCTAAGAAGGCGTGATTATCAGGGGGCTGGAGCAATAGCACAGCGGGCAGGGCGCAGGGCGTTTGCCTTGTACGCAGCCAACCCGGGTTCGATTCCCAGCATCCTATATGGTCCCCCAAGCACCGCCAGAGGTAATTCCTGAGTGCAGAGCCAGAAGTAACCCTGTGCATTTCCAGGTGTGACCCAAAAACAAAAAAAGAAAAAAGAAAAGAAAGAAAAAGAAAGAAGAAGGCGTGATTAAATCAACATCTAAGAAAACATCAGGCCAACTCAAATTGAGGAAGATTCTATAAAATAACTTAGGAAAGGAGTCAAGAGTATAAAAGATGAAGATCTGTTCTAGATTAAGGCAGATGACAATTTGCCCTAGATTAAGGGCAAATAATTGCAATGAGGGAAGATGAATCGCATCCTTAAAAAAAATTGTTCTTGGGCTGGAGTTGGTTCCAGTTGTAGGATACATTTTGTGGATATTCAAGGCTCTCAGTTCAAGCCCCCGTGGCACAGGGTCCCTGCAAGGTAACTAGATTTAGCTTTGATGGTTCTCAAGCACTGCCAGGAGTGCCATTCAGGAGAGACTGGGGCCACACCCTGTAGTGCTGAAGGGATATCCCCAGCATAGACTGGAAGTGCTCCCAGTGGTGCTCAGGGCATCAGGTGGTGTCAGGAATTGAACCCGGGCCTCCAATGTGCACTAGCTCTTGGAACTCTTTCCCTTACTCCCAAAAGATCTTATTTTGCTATAAAAATTATATGGTGATGATTTCAATTTTAGTGAATCATTTCTGTAAATTAACTAATAGGTAATAGTGTAACAATATTAATTTTCTGATCTTGGTGACTGTTCTCTGGTTATGTACTAAATTACCCTTATTTTTAGAAAACAGATTCTTAGGGTTTCGGGATAAAAGAACATTATATTTACAATTTATTCTCAAACAATTCATTTTTAAAGTCTATAATCCCTGAGCACAGCGTCAGAAGTTAAGTCCTGAGCACCACCGAGTGCGGACCAAAAACAAATAATAAATCTGATGATCCATACATATCCATACAGGTTAAGGGAAAGAAAAAGAAATAAATGCAGTATATCTGACTATCTGGAGAAATTGGGGGAGGAGCATTTGAAAATTTCCGTATTATTTCTAAAACAATTGCAGAATCTACAATTCTGAACTGATTTCAAAACAGAGACTTAAGAAAAAACGTTCTCCTGAGCAAAACCTTTTAGGCTATTAGATTATCTTCAAAAATAAGCTTATAGGGCTGGGGTACAAAATTTGCTTTGCATGTGTGAGGCCCTAAATTCAATCCCTGGTACAGCCACACACACAAAAAAAAAGCTATTTATCAGGGGCCAGAGAGATAGTTCAACAGTGCATGCTTAATGTGCAGGGCATTTGTGTTCAATCCTTGGCACCATATGGCCTTCCAAACACCATCAGAAGGGCTCCTAAGCACTGCTGGATGAGGCTCCAAAAAAAATAATAAAAACAATTTATAAAATATATTCACACCCATTCATCTGTATATCTGTATAGCGTTTTACTGTGCTCATCCCAACAATACCATTACCCAGTTTGTTTACCAAATTTGTGCAAGACTCAATTCTAACGATACTAGGGTGTTGCTGAAATTCATGTCTTCTCACATGTCAACACCACTGCAGATGTTCATACACAAATCTTTCCAAGTGTTTTTAGGAAATCCCCAGAGGAGCTCGCCAAACTTCTTGGGTGATGCTGCATCGTTCATTCAGCGTGAAGATGACCAACACGACAGAACGAATCGCTACACGGCGCTTTCACTCATTCTTCACCTCTGAACTAAAGGACGCTCATGGTGCAGCTACCTGCTTCAGGAGAAGGTCAAACATGAGGATGAAACAATTGAGATTCATTTCATCATCTTCGCAATCAAAGTCAATAGTCCTTCCTCCTGCGTGGCCAAAATTCTTGAAAGGACTTCGAAAGGGGCTGCGCATAGGGCTCCGGAATGGACTCTGGAAAGGGCTATGAAATGGACTCAACATGTTGTGTTGAACTCGCCGGCCCGGGTCGGAAGCAACACTAGCCTGCAAGAAAGAACAGGAGAGCACATAAGGGGTCTGCACAAGCCCGAGTGGTTGACGACAGTAGCTGGGGCGGGAGGAGCTATTTTCGTAGACTTTCTTGGCCATTAGCATTTAAACCTCCCAATACTATGAATCTTCTCAGAGTATAAAAATAAGAAATAACATCATCTAAACTTTCTGACTAATGGTCAGGGGAATAAAGCATCAGTCAGGGGAAGAAACGATGGCAGCTATATTTGCCACTATCTTTTCCATCCCATCCAATTAAACGTAATTGTCTCGATCTAAAGGAAAACCATTACCTGAAAAATGAGAATTCACACAAGGAAAAAATATTGTGAGCAGAGTTTCAGAGTCACCGTGCGGAATCTCTGATGGACATGACCAGCTAACATAACAGTGTTATGGTTATTTTGAGACAAGGGTGGGAGTCAAAACTCTTGTGCTGGCTATTCTCCCTGTCGGTCCCTGCATTGCCCACCTCTGCCCTGCATGATGGCCATCAAGCCTCCATGTCTCTCCTGAAAGCTTTGCTGAGTAGCCTCTAATTTGTTTCGGCAGATACGAGGCATCAGCAGAAAGTCTGAAGCTGGTGGAGTGTGTTTGGCTGGGGGTGGGGGTGGGGAGAGAAGGGTTTGCTTTTCCCCACCCCTTGCCTGCTGTATAACTTCATCTTCAGCAGTAGCTCCACCACTCTACCACTCCTCTATTCAACCCTTCCTTAAACTTTCAGCTCCTGACAGTCACCAGGAACTCTTTTCTTTGTTCTTTCAGTCTTTGTGTCTCACCAACACTTATTCCCCATCCTGGGCCTTCCTAAGACTCTACAGGGAGAGTCTCCAAGAAATTCTTCACCTGAGCTACTTGGAATCAATTCTGCAGCAAGACCCTGACTGGCATACTTGAACATGGTTCTGGGTTTTTTTTTTCCTCTTAAAGATATTTCTGGAGCGATAGCACAGCAGGTAGGGAGTTTGCCTTGCACGTGACCAACCCAGGTTTGATTCCTCCGCCCCTCTTGGAGAGCCCAGCAAGCTACGGAGAATATCCCACCATCACGGCAAAGCCTGGCAAGCTATTCTTGGTTATTCTATATGACAAAAAACAATAACAAGTCTCACAATGGAGATGTTACTGGTGCCGAGCAAAGTGCTACAGTGTTACAGAGATCTTTCTAGTCTTGAGAAAGTTCCTTGAACACCCTATTTTAAGAGAAGAGAAACCCATACAAAGAATCAGAACATTCTGGATACTGATAGTGTTGTCTATAGAATGCCACTTCACTTTCTGAATCTCAGATTCACGCCAAATGGGATAAGAAGTCTTCCCCCAGACTCCTACACAATTATGCCTGAGCATTAATTGTGAACCTACTGCAATGCATGCAGGGACATAGGAATTAATCAAGTATTAAAGATTATAAAAGAAATGTTTGTAAGTTTGGCAGTGAGCTCCCATAGGTGAGAAAAGAAGTAACTTTCCCAAAATACTGACTACAAATGATAACTCTGATTATGATCTATTTTCTGATCTCTAGATCCTGGGTAGAACGGACAAGGGGGCCTACGATGGGGGAAAATCTGTGGCTGTGCTTGACAAAGAAAGAGTTCAGAACAGCCCCTGCCAACCATGTGGTCTAAGTCAACCTCACCCCAACTGATCATGGTCTGGGCCTGTTTCATCAGGAAATCCATCAGGTCTGCTTCAACGAATCATCAAAGATTTCCCACAGTTCCTGACCATCTGGGCCAGAGAGTAGTGACCTCTCTCACTCATAAACCTCTATACGGTGAATACAAGGAACTGAGCTGGCTCAGACGGGCAGTTGCACTCTAGTCACTCCCCACTAATCTCATCTTCCCAGAACGCACGCGTAAGGAACTACATCCAGACACTCACCCCAGAGGGAACAGTTTATCTCCCCAGCAGCTGGAAAAGAATTCTTATTCTCTAGGAGACCAAAACGTAGTCATCAGAATAATGTTCTGAGAGCTACTTTTTCCTTTTATCAAGGCCAAAAGAGGGGGAAAAATTCAAAGGAAAATGAACAAGTTCAAAGAAAAATAAAATTCAGTAACTTTTAAAATACAGTCTCAATGAAATATGTCTCAGTTAAATGCATTCTATTATTTTAAGGCGATAAAAGGAGTGAGATGGAATGAAAAAAGAAGTTTCATGGAAATTGAGTCTGGTGCTGCCACTTCTGGGCCCCGTGCAAATGACAAGTGTTTTTCAAAGTCTTGATG
Organism: Sorex araneus; assembly: GCF_027595985.1. Classification (NCBI taxonomy): domain Eukaryota; kingdom Metazoa; phylum Chordata; class Mammalia; order Eulipotyphla; family Soricidae; genus Sorex; species Sorex araneus. The sequence goes on from NC_073304.1 coordinate 8,469,463, forward strand.
GATAATTACCCTTCGCGTAGACATATTCCCTGCCAGCTCACTGACTCTGGATTTCCGCTGATTCGCCAGCTCTTTGACAGAATTAACTCCATCAGAAAACATACTTATTAGCAGTTGAAGTGGAACCATGATGTCCAACTCCGATAAGACCTGGAGGGGGAAAAAATAGGCATATATCCCCCCTCAGATATAAATTTCAAAAGTTAGAAAAATGACAGACCATGTTTTCTGGTGTGAATACGTGAACGTAAGGACATTCGACCTGACAATTGTTCTCGGGCCAAGAGGGTCAAAGCTGTCGCTGAACCTTCCCTCTTTCCACTTCCCCCATCCATTTACGTCGCCAGGTTCTTCTTCAAATTTGTAAGTGTCCTTGACACTGCACTGCCCCTCGCTGGTGGCCTTGTCCATCACGCCTGGACAGTAAAGTCTGGGTGCAATCTTCCTCCGGCCCCTGCAGCCCCCTGCAGGCCCTGTCAGACCCTCCTCTCCCTTGCTCACTCTGCTGTCCTGGAGACAGAATCAAGCTATCTTATCTGTGATGAAGATGCCTCCTACTTCAGACCACATTAACCTGCCCTTCTCTGATGTCTCGGTACTTGGAACATATTTGAGGGTGTGGGGGGACTTGGACATACTCAATTTTACTCAGGGCTTACTCCTGGCTCTATGCTCCAGGAATACTACTGGCTATGCTCAGGGGACCCTCTGGAATGCCAGCGACTGAAACCAGGCTGGCTATGTAACAGGGCAAGTGCCCCTACCTGCTGTTCTGTCTCTCTGACCCCTCCAAACATACCTTTATTAGCACACTTTATTTTACTTGATCATTTTATAAAACACCTCCCTCTGTGAGATCCCTGAAAACGTGAAGAATAAAGTTTCATGTCTTATTCCATTTTCACCCCAGTGCATAACAGAGTATCTGGCAACCAGAACTCTGTTTCCCAAATTAATTAACTAAAGAGTCAACTCCACTCACTTCTCACCCCTGGCGAAATGGAGATACTAGTGGTTTAAAACTGCCTTTGGTCACAGCCCCCTCTTCAAACCAAAGCCACATCCACATTGACCCACAAAACTCTCAGTTATCCCAGCTAGAGTGGGGCACAGAGGTTTATACCTTCTACATATGATGCAACTAATGAAGGGTGAAGAACATCACAACTTCTAAGAATGGCCTAGCCTCAAATGAGAAATGCTCTTACTAACATCTAAAGAAAAAAAGTTAAAATTCGGGACCCTCCCCAAGTGATTATTTTAAAATAACCCCTTGAACTCTTTGCCACTTATGAAAATGCTGTTCCTTAGTTTGAAATCCAAAAACTTGCCAACTTGCCAACAAGCTTTTGCAATCACACCCTCTTTGACACAGGAATGGAGCTGACCCATAATTCATCTAAGTGTGGATTCACCTTCTTTGTTAATACTGCCCCAACTTTCTATCAAGTATTCAAACTAATTTAATGAAGTTGTGGGTTTGTGTGTGTATGTGTTGGTGAGGATAGGGGTGGAGGAGTAGGATGCTAGATATTGAATCCAGGGTCTCACACATGTGGCGCTTGCACTCTGCCCATGGTTCATATCCCCAACCCTAATAAACTTGCATTGAACAGTCACTAAATATAAAGCATATGTCACCTGCTAAAAGGGGAGCAAGAGAACTGTCAATTCCAAAGTGAAAAAGATCTGGGCCCTGTATGCAGGTATCTATAATGGGGGAGGGAATAAACTATAATATTACACAGAAATGGAATCGTCAGAGAGGGCCTGGGTGAACACTGGATAAAGAAATAATGAATTCTGACAGGAGGCAGAGGCTGTGAAGTTGCAGCAAACTTCAGAGATGAACCTTTTTGAGCTGAACTTTAAAGGAGGAGAAGTTGAAATTCATACCAGGGACAGAAAAGCGAGTCATTCTAGATGGAGGGAATGACATAAATGACTTCCTAAATCAATAGCTCGCAACCTTTTCAACTCACGGACCTAGTTAATATCAAAAGATTAGAATCCCACCAGACAGCTATTATTATTTTTAGTATCCATTGATATAAAACACATAAAGGACCCCAAACTGCTAGGAATTCAGTTAACAAACTGCATAAATCTGTGTCTTATTAACCACAACTCTGGCTATAAACACTCGCAGGACATTTATCTATGTATATGAGTGACGCGTCTACAGATCATCAGGTAATCAACAAGCATATAGCTATATGGACTCTTGGCATGACTCCTGCCCTCTGCCCCAGGATCTGAAGCTCCAAGACCAGCTCCTGCCCATAATGACCAACCATGTTGTTTACTTACATGCAGCCAGAGTAAAGCTTGTTCCTGCACAGAGGAAGGATAGCCTGTGAACCGACAACTAATAAAGCCAAACATCTCTTCCATGGAAAAAGGGAGAGGACAGAGCTCAATGTCAAACATTTTGCTGGAAAGCAGAACAAAAGAATCAATGACCCATGGGTCTATAGCAGGGCCCACTGTTGCATTTCCAACTGTATCTCACCTACACCTAACTCTGGACAACCAAACATTTTCAAATAACATGCAATCCGAACTGTGATGAGCATCCTTCATCTTGCTGGAAGGGTTTATGTCATTAGAATAGAGGTAATTCATATAGTTGTTAGTTACACTCATGTTCCAACTCATATTCGGCTTAACAGAAAAATTGAATTTAGGGGAAAATCCGAGCTTCTTCCCACATATCTAAAACCATTTCCCCATCACACTTACCCCACTTTCTCTAAATATTTGGGGAGGAAAGCAAACAAAATAGATAAATATAGTTCTTCTATTTATTATACAAGGTCAATATTCTTGAGCAATTTCAGGTCACCTTAATATGATTTAAAAGAGGCACTGGACCCTGGGTCTTTGGATTTCTCTCTCTTGAATTTCTCTCACGGTTGTTAAAGATTCCATGAAATCATTTAAAATGCTTAGCACAGTAACACACTCAGTGAGTGGTAACATTATAATTATGGCAGCGACTTCATTAACTACTTACCCACCTTAATACTTCCCTGAATTCTTTTAACTGATTATCTGGGACTTCTGTTCTGATGGCTTCCAACCACTCCGGCATTATACACTCCCATACGGACTGGTTGATTACATTGTAGGGGATCAGGCAGAGAATGCGGTTGAGACCTTCTTTCAACTGAGTCACTGTGCTGCAGGATTTATCCCAGTATCCACCAACCTGATGGCGTTTCCATAGTCACAGGGGGAAAGAACAAAATGAGGCTCAAAACCTCTCAACAGAAAGCAGGTACCAGACATTATTCCATCATCTCCCAACCCTGTGTCACCTTCCTTCTGACTGAGATTTCCAAGAATCTCCTAATCACTGGGGTCAGTCACAGAAAGAAATCTGGAATTAAGATCAGGTCCTAAGAGACTCATCCCAGCCCCAACCTGGTCTCCTGGGCTGCAGATAGTCAAAGTTCCCAAGATTTGTTCCTAATGGGATGAACCTATAGGATTGCAATATGACTTCAACTGGAGTATGAGTTTAACACACCCATTCCGCACATACTGTGCTATAGAAAATAGATTTCTACTACTATATATGTCACACTGAAGATTTTCTAATAAGGGGAATAAAATAACAGAGAGGGCAATGCTAAAGAACTAGTCTGCAGTCGTTTTTTCCCATTTGAAGTCCTGCTGAATCCATGACTACGAGGCATGTACCTTTTACTCACTAAGATGGCATATTAAGTTTTTGCAAAAAAAAAAAGTGAAAATTACCAGTTTAGTCTCTACTTACAATTCTGATTTTAAATAAAGATCCTATATTTAATTGTCCCAAATCCTGCGAAAATGATATAAAATCCATACAATTTTAAATTTGTTTAATTTTAATAATCATTGTAAATGCTTGAAATCACTTTTTTTCGGAACCCCATGTATTTCAAACCACCAAATTTATTGTTTATTTTTGCCTTTTTAGGCACCACAATTTACAGTACTGTTAATGATTAGATCTCATGCATACAATGTTCCAACATCACTCCCTCCACCAGAGTGCCCTCCCTCACTCAGTCTACACTGCATCAAATAACATTCTGTTTAAAGCTCAAATATCTCTTTGGTTTGATTTGGTTTGGGGGTCACAGTGGGATGCGCTTAGGGCTCACTCTTGGCTCTGCACTCAGAGATCACTCCTGGCAGTACTCAGAAACCTATATGGGGAGCTTGGGATAGAACCCAGGTCAGCTACATGCAAGGCAAGTGCCCTACCCACTGTACTATATCTCCAGCCCCTCAATTATCTATTTAGAATCATATTGACAGTATTCTAGAAGACAACTAGATATTTTTAGGAAGTAACTATTTCTGGGACTGCTATTTCAGACACAACCTCTGAAGAGTCTGATAACAAACACCGAGAGAGAAAGAGAGAGAGAGAGAGAGAGAGAGAGAGAGAGAGAGAGAGAGAGAACTGATAACATGGGGAGCCTGGAATACATCATTGCTGAGTTCCCATTGGCAGTTGATAGTTAAAGCCACACAAAGACTAGTTGGTTTTAAATCACATTTGGGGTTCTAAAAGCTGTCAATGTTGTGACAATGCTTTTTCAGGGCATGGGAAAATTTCATATGCAAAAGAATTTTTAGGGCCAGGAAGATAGCTCAGTGAGTAGAGCATATGCCTCACATGCTCAATGTCCCGGGTTTGATCCCTGACATCTCAGGGCCTCCCAAGCACTGAAACACAACCCTCATGATGTGACCCCTTACACTTCAGAGACAAGCATGGAGCAGTCAGGGCTGCCCCTTCAGGCCACGCATTCCCAGGATTAGCCCTGCTCCCCAAACACCAGCTGCTGGGAGTGGTTCCTTTATTTAAAACCACCCGCTAAATTGTAAGTCATAAAGGAGGGCGGAAGTGACAGTACAGCAGGGATAGCATTTGCCTTGCATATAGTCAATGCAGGTTCAATTACCAGCTCCCCATGTGGTCCCCGGAGCCCTGTCATGCGTGATCCCTCCGAGCCAGGAGTAAACCCTGAATACTGCCCAGAGTGGCCCAGAAAGAAAAACTGCAAAGGACGGGGATCCCTGACATGCTCCTATCTAAGATTGTCCAAGTTGTTAGGAAGAAGCCTTCAGACGTTTCCCTTGGCGGGCAGAGAGATTGCTCAACGGGCTGAGCGCAAGCTTTGCATGCAGGAGACTTGGGTTTGGTCCCCAATACCACTGGGAGTAGCCCCCCCCCCCAAGCACAGAACTAGGAGAAGGCTCTGACCACTGCCCCCCCCCCACAACAATAGGGAAAAAAAGGACTTGCCACTTGGGCAAGCGGATTATTTGGAGCTAATACAATGAAGGCTGGTAACTTCAAGGAAACTTAGCGCTCCCTGAACTAAACAGTGATTCCCAACCTTTTCACACCAGCAGACTGGCCCTGGCCCAGGACTGATGTTTGAAAACCAGAGAACCAGGAGACTGAGAGTGGGGGGGTGACCCAGAGTAATCTAGAACAGCCTTGCTAGGGGAGGAAGAGACCACCTCCCATGGCAAACATCCCATTACGCAGCATCCGGTCTTGGTCGTGGGTTCCATCCTGTCCTCACGGTGGCCCTTCTTTCCTCTCTGCTTTCCTCCTTCCCCTCCTATGGCCTCTGTCCCAGTCGTTCCGTCAGAACCAGACTCTTGCTGGGCCGCATTTGTTTTAGCACCTGCTTCCACCTAGGTTCTCCACACACCTCTAATTAAATGTTTTCTTTCTCCTATTAATTCATCCCATGCTAATTTGCTTTGTCACCCTAAAGGAAGCTGGGAGGAACAGGGGTAGAGGAAAATGTCCCCTTCCCTGTGAGTCTCCCCGGGGAAGTCTCTGCTGCTGGAACTGGGGCGATAGTACAGCAGGTAAGGCATTTGCCTTGCACACGGCCAACCAGGGTTCAATTCCTGGAACCCCACACGGACCCCAGAGCCTGTCAAGAGTAATCGCTGAGCACAGAGCCAGGAGTAAGCCCTGAGCACCCCCCAGAGGCCATAAAACAAAAACAAATAACACCAACAAAAGTTTCTACTTCTCCCTGTATGTTGCCAAATGTATGTTCTGCTTCTGAGACAGTTTTCTATCTCATACGATGTGGTACAGTTTTGCCTTTATAAATTAAATATTCCTGGGCTGAAGCGATAGCACAGCGGATAGGGCGTTTGCCTTGCACGCGGCCAACCCGAGTTTGATTCCTCCACCCCTCTCAGAGAGCCCAGCAAGCTACAGAGAGTATCTCGTCCGCACGGCAGAGCCTGGCAAGCTACCCATGGCATATTCAATATGCCAAAACCAGTAATAACGAGTTTCAAAATGGAGACATTACTGGTGCCCACTCGAGCAAATCAATGAGCAATGGGATGACAGTGATGACAATGATACAGTGAAATCAAATATTCCTAACACTGTCTGTAAGATTAGTTTATTATTAATGACCTAATAAACGGGGCTAGAGCGATAGCACACGGATAGGGCATTCGCCTTTCACGAGGCTGACCCATGTTCGATTCCTCCGCCCCTCTCGGAGAGCCTGGCAAGCTACTGAGAGTATCGCGCCCGCACGGCAGAGCCTGGCAAGCTACCCATGGCGTATTAGATATGCCAAAAACAGTAACAATAAGTCTCATAATGAGAGATGTTACTGGTGCCCACTCGAACAAATCAATGAGCAACAGGATGACAGTGACAGTGACCTAATAAACACATCTGTGCCGGAATTATCAGCACTTGAGTATAACATGAGCATACATTATTCTATATGTATTTACTGGTAGTCAAATAAGTTCACATTATATTCACTAATTCTTTAAGATGATAAAACTTGCAGATTTCATTTAAATGTATAGATTTCATTTAAATCAAAGTAAATACTAATTTATACAAACTTTATCTTAACAGTAATGTCTTTGTAATACAAATGCTTAGGAGGAGTTTCCAAAATCCTTTTTTGTTACCTGGAATTAAAATTAAAGGAAGATAAGTTAAGTAATAGATATTCATTAAATATTGCAGGAGAGCAAAAATCTGTATTAGGCATCATGATCCCTGACTTCAAGCTCTATTATAAAGCAACAGCAATTATATCTGTATGGCACTGAACTAAAACAGATACACAGATTAATGAAATGGAACACAGTGCTAATAAATAAATCCATATATATACATATATATATAGCTATGCAATGTATGACAAAGGAATTAAAGACATACAAAAGGCAGAAGAAAGCCTCTCAACAAATGATGCTAGTAAAACTGGACTACCGCATGCAAAAAGGGAGGAAAAGGAAAAAAATGGACTGGAGCAATAGCACAGCGGGTAGGGCATTTGCCTTGCACACAGCCAACCCGGGTTCAATTCCTCTGCCCCTCTCGGAGAGCCCAGCAAGCTACCGAGAGTATCCCTCCCGCACGGTAGAGCCTGGCAAGCTCCCCGTGGTGTATTCGATATGCCAAAAACAGTAACAACAAGTCTCACAATGGAGACGTTACTGGTGCCCGCTTGAGCAAATCGATGAACAATGGGATGACAGTGCTAAATTACATATAGACAAAAATTTAACTTTAAAAAAACTTTGAGCCACAGCCAGCAGTGCTCAGAGTTTATTTCTGGCCCTGCACTCACGGATCACTCCTGAGGGCTCAGAGTACCCTATGAAGTGTACTGGGGATTGAACCCATGTGTAAGGCAAGTGCCCTACCTGCTGGAATATCTCTCCAGCCCCCATATGCAAAACTTAATTTATTTCTTGGCATCTTTCACAAAGGCCCAAAAGCTGTGGAGAAGAGATGAGCAAACACTTCTTTAAGACATACAAATGGACAATAGGTATACAAAAAAAAATACTCTGCATCACTTATCATTAATTAAATACAAATCAAAGCAACAACGAGATATCACCTAGCACCAGTGAGACTGGCATATCTCAAAAAGAACAGAAGCAACCAGTGTTGGGGATATGGGGGGAACAGAACCTTCATCTCTTACTGGTGGGAACGTCAACTGGTTCAATCTCTTCGGAACACAGTATTGACACATCGCAAAGAAAAACTAAGCATTGCTCTTCCATAGGACTCAATAATTCTGCTTCTGGGCACCCCCAAGGGGACAAAACTATTCAGAAAAGACACTGACTTTCCCATGTTCGCTATAGCACTATTAACATTAGCCCAAGTATGGAAACAACCCAAGGGTCCAAGAACAGGAGCTAGAATACACAGACACAGTGGAATACTACTCAGCCATACAAAAGGATGAAATCATGCAACTTGCTGCTACATGGATGGAACTGGAGGGTATCACACAGAAAGAAGTCAGCCAGAAAGAGAGGGACAACACAGAATGATCTTTTTCATATGTGGAACCTAAAGAAATGTAGTGTGAGAATAACAAACGGTTGTAGACAGCAGAACCTGAGGATTGGTCTACAGAACTGGGCTTACCAAAACGGCAGGGAGAGGAGAGGAGATGGGGAAGGACCCTGAGATACTGACTGTCTCAGGAGGGAAGTGGCTGGTCTGGTGGAGGGTGCAGGGTTGGAACACTGTATGCATGAAATCCTATCCTGAACAGTACTATAGATCAAGCTGCTTCTATTTTTTTTTAAGCAGCAGCACAGGGCCAGAACGATAGGACTGCATGTAGAGTGTTTGCCTTGCACACGGCTGACCCAGGTTTTATCCTGGTATCCCAATAGTCCCACAAGTACCACCAGGACTAATTCCCGAGTACTGAGTCAGGAGTCAACCCTGAGCATCACTGGGTCTGACCCAAAAAGCCTAAATAAACAAATAAATAAATAAACAAATAAATAATTTAAATAAAGCAGTAGTCAACAACACTGAAATCATAAGATTTCAAACTTAAATTTAAAAAGGTGCCCGTCAAGATGGTAGAGGGGGGAGGTGATTGAGAGTAGGGGAGGGAACCTAGGGACACTGGTGGAGGGAAGTTGACACTGGTGGCAGAATCGATGATGAAATATTGTGTGTCAAAAACCCAACTATGAGCAGCTCTGTAAATCATGGTGCTTTTCATAAAATAAAATTGGGGGGACGGGAAATAGCAGCAGCAGCAACTGTACTCTATACACTCCCTGGAATGCCACTCTGCCATTAAAAATATGAATTTACACCACTCAGGGCAACAGGAGAGATTGGGAGCCATTATATTAAATGAAATAAGCCAGGACGTCAAAGATCAGGTGGGCTTCACTCAGATGCGGGAAATGAACAAAGGAACTGGCACATCAAAGTTGACTGTCAGGTGCCATAAAAAGCAAGAGTGGTGGGACTGGAGCAATAGCACAAGTGGGTAGGGTGTTTGCCTTGCACACGGCCAACCGGGTTCAATTCCCGGCATCCCACATGGTCCCCTGAGCACCGACAGGAGTAACCCCTGAGCATCGCTGGGTGTGACCCCAAAATCAAAAAATATAAAAATAAAAATAAAAGCAGAGTGGTAGCCCAAGGGGAAGGGAGAGGGGCTGGAGAAGGCAGCTAAGGGTCTTATTTATGGGGTGTGAGGGGGCCAGAATTTTGCAGGGGTTAAGGTGAGACCTGAAGCAGAGGATTTAAGCTTTTCTCCAGAAGTCTGATGCGACTGCAAAGCAAGAAAAATTAATAAGTTTTGTTTTTAAAAGGAAATACAAAGGCCGGCATGATAGTAGAGCAGTTAGCATGCTTGCCTTATATGTGGCTGACCCAGGTTTGATCCCGATACCCCATATTGTCCCCTGAGCACCACCAGGAATGACCTCTAAGCACAGAGCCAGGAGTGAGCCCTGAGCACCAGTGGGTGTGGACCAAAAACAGACAAACAAAATTAAATAAACAAAAAGGAATCAGGCGTTAGAACCGCATAAGCATCTAGAATTGGTGAGCTGGTACGTTCATAAAATGTGCTTCTAAGTCACAGAATTCTATTAAGGGACAGTCATCCCACACTTCCCGGCCTCTTCGTTTTCTCTGAAAAACAGAAATTCTGAATGCTGGAAATTTTTTAATATTCATGAAACTACTAGAAATAATAAGAACATCTTTTAAAATTCTATGAGAAATATTCGGTGTGTAGGATGTGTTTTTGTTAAGGGGGAAAGAGTGATTGCCAAAGTAGATGTTCACAGAATGCAGATGAAGGCCAGAGGGGAAAGGAAAATAAAGGGGGAAATCTGAATAGAAATAGGAAAGGATCTCTATGTGTGTGTTGGCGCTGACCCGGATCCTGTTGCTTAATTATTTAAGAGAACCAAGTCTTCTAACCCTTAAAAAAGTCAGGGGGCAGAGGGAGGGTAGGAGATAAAACTGAGGAGTAGGGGCTGGAGCAATAACACAGCAAGTAGGGTGTTTGCCCTGCATGCAGCTAACCCAAGTTAGATTCCCAGCATCCCATGTGGTCCCCTGCCAGGAGTAATTCCTGAGTGCAGAGCCAGGAGTAACCCCTAAGCATTGCCAGGTGTGACCCCCCCCCCAAAAAAAAAGACTCAGGTAAAGTTCTCATGTTTGAGTCCCTGGATTTAATTCCCGGCATACATACACATACTCCCAAAAGCTAATTTTAAAAAAAAAATTTTTTTATTCAGGAACTTTCCATTGAAGGGGGAAGAAATGGGAACGAGGGGGAACGAGGAGGAGGAGAGAGGGACAAACGAGGAGGAACCGACTAGCTAGGCAGCTTCCCCGTTATATACCTCTCCCTGCTTGTTTGCCCTCAAGTGTCTGCAGCTGATAAACTAGCCATAACTTGTGAGCGTGACAAGACATCCTGATTCCCCATCAGGTGTTGTTCACGAAGCACGGTGCAACCAACAAGAAACAGGTGTTCACGAAGCACGGTCCCATGGAGGCTCTCCACAGTTCCCCCTTTTTGTTTTAGAACAGCAGGTCTGTGTAGCGACCTCGGCCCCCTTAAGGTTCTTAAAAAAAATTAATCTTGTTACCACCCATATTCACTTTCGAAATAATCTCTTGTCATTTTGGCTGAATAGATTACCAAGCACTAGTATTCTTTTACAATGACCTGCAGTCCTGGTTCATCACGTAACTAGACATTTAAACATTTTTCACAGCCTGTGTTATTTTACCTTTTCAAAAATCAAAAATCGCAAGGAGACTCTTGATCTCACACTGACCTAAAGACTCCTACAGGGCCAGTGAAAAGCCTCAAAGGATTTATGTAACCTAGTTTTAAGAAAAAGTTGCTCAATCACATCCTTGACATCGTTTTCTTGATATGTTTAACTGCATGCAAAACATTGCCAGGTACTTGCCCTGCGTTAGCTTGAAACTGTAGAGGTAAATATTATGAATAGTTGGAGGAAATGTATAAAATTCCTAGAAATTTGCCAGACCCTGTCTATTCATAATATGCCCTGATGCTGCTTAACTTAGCCACAGACAACACAATGTTATAATTCCAGGTCCTTGCCCTGATCTTTCATTACAACCATTCTCAACCGTTAGTCATTCACAGCTACTACTAACTCCTTTATTCTGAAGCTTTCCCAAAGGTTCTTAAAATCAGCCACTTTAGTTTGCTTCCTTTCCCAAAGAAAGGGCTGGCTCTAACCCAGGGGCACTCGGCGGCACACACTTTGGATGATGGCAACGTTTAGATGCCCGTTCGTGCATCAGGAGGAGATGCGGCTGCTAGCATCCTAACTGAGAAGCCGAGGGGGTTGGCAAACTGCTAACTCAACACCAGACAGAGCAAGAATTAATCACATGGGCCTAAATGAAGCAGAAATGTTGATTATTTCCGATACATTTTCTTTGGAGCACTGTAGGCTCTTAAAGGTCCTATTTCCTACATTTAAAGTTTCTCTTAAACAACAGAGCTCATGACAATTTAGTGAATTATACCTTGTCATTTTGCTCTCACTTTGTGACACCTTCAGAGTTCAAAAACTCTTACTGAAGAGTCTTGTGCACAAATTCGGTGAGACTCTGCATTCCTTGTAACAGATCATGACTGGGAAAGTTGGTTAGATTACTATGGCTTTGACTAACATGTCAGATTTGAAAATAGCGTGCATGGTCTCAGCTTCAACCAGAGATCTTTAAGGGACAAAGATGAACATTCTGGCATCAACAATTATAAAGCCATCTTGGAAAAACTAACCTGGTAGCTGCCTTTGGGGGTGCCCTGTCCAGGGGTGAAGGCATTTGTCCTGCATGCAGCTGCCCTGGATTCAATCCCCAAAGTGGCATGGTTTCCCAAGCACTGTCATGACTGGCCCTCAGCACAGAGGCAGGCTTAGCCCTAAGCCACAGCCAGCTGTGGCTCCATAAAAGTCCAGTCTGAGAGAGAGAACAGAAGGGAATGCCCTGCCACAGTGGCAGGGTGGGGTGGGGGGGAGATGGGATTGGGGAGGGTGGGAGGGACGCCGGGTTTACGGGTGGTGGAGAATGGGCACTGGTGAAGGGATGGGTTCCCGAACTTTGTATGAGGGAATTATAAGCACAAAAGTGTATAAATCTGTAACTGTACCCTCACGGTGATTCTCCAATTAAAAATAAATAAATTATAAAAAAAAAAAGTCCAGTCTGAGATTCCTTAATCAAAGTGTTGGCAAAGTAAACTTAAAAGGGAAAATTGCTTGATTATTATACTTGCTGCTTTCATGGGTATTATCAGGCCAAACCTAGTAACCTGAGTTTTAATGTAAATGGGGGTTCCTGGAGGAACAGAAAGACAGTGACTTAAGAGTGTCCTGGAAGCTTATGGTCACGAGTTCAAATCCCTGGCGTCTCACATGTACCAAGCACAATCCTGGCAGCTCTGCTACGGGCATAAGCACTGCATCCAGGAAGAGCCATCTCGGTGAGCCAGTGTGTGAGCACTGCAACAAATCCCGCCGGGCACTGCAACCACAACTTGCACACCTCAACAGAGTGCGACTCCAGTGAACACAAGTGCGGGCACCACAGCCAAAGCACAACCTCAGTGAACCCCACAGCCTGATGCACAACCCCAACAAACAACACAGTGAAAAATGTCTGAGCTCCAAAATCAGACATGTGTGCAAATACTGCTGCTACAGTAACACAGAAGGAAACGGTGGAAAACAATCACTGTCATCATCACTGTCATCCCGTTGCTCATCGATTTGCTCAAGCAGGCACCAGTAATGTCTCCATTGTGAGACTTATTACTGTTTTTGGCATATCAAATATGCCACGGGTAGTTTGCCAGGCTCTGCCATGCGGGCAAGGTACTCTCGGTAGCTTTCCGGGCTCTCTGAGAGGGACGAAGGAATCGAACCTGGGTCGGCCATATGCAAGGCAAACGCCCTACCTGCTGTGCTATCGCTCCAGCCCGGTGGAAAAGAAAGAAAAGAAAATATGGAGACTAAGAGATAGTACAGTGGGCAGAACACTTGCCTTGTATGTGGCCAACCCTGGTTTGATTCCCGGCAACTCACCAGAGTGCAGAGCCAGGAGTGAGCCCTGAGCATTGCCAGGTGTGGCCAAAAACAAACCAAAGAGCTTTCCCTGCCTTCCCATTCCGAGCCTAACCCCCCTGCACACACATCTCATTCCGTTTGGTAGATAAACCCATGATCTCTCGAGGGGGCTCATCATTGCTGCGGACTCCTTGTGAGAGAGCCATGAGCTTTGTCAATACTCACTGGTAGTCCCTGAATGACCACATCAACTTTTCTCTTCTTCCAGAATCGGGTGACCCCAACCGTTTGTTGTTCCAAACGAAATCAGCGTAGAAAACATGGACGCAGGCAAGGAATGCCTGGAAATTGGAACTTTCCACTACGCAAAAACTCCCTTTTTCTAGGAGAGTCAGTAGGTGGCACCAAAGAAGAATGAGAGATGCACCAACGCCCTGAGTGCCGGAAATCTAATCACCAGCCTCCTTGGGATGGGCCGGGTTCAGTTAACCGGAAATGTCTTACTGCAACTGAAAACCTCAAGTCCTTGGTGCAAGCACACATCCCCCTTCCCCCAAAAAAGAATCACAAATAAAACTAATATTTAGAAAATAGGGGCTGGACCCCGATCACCCTGGACCCCAGAGTATAAAGAGGAGAAGGAAAGAAACAAAGTGAAGGGCAAGAGGAGAAGAGAGAGATGAGAGGCAGAGGGGTTAGGGTTAAAGGAGACCCAGGTAAACTGATGACGTTAAGGAAGAACAGAGCTAAGTATCCAAACCACAGAGTCGGGGCTGGAGCAATGGCACAGCGGGTAGGGCGTTTGCCTTGCACACGGCTGACCTGGGTTCGATTCCCAGTGTCCCATATGGTCCCCTGAGCACCGCCAGGGGTAATTCCTGAGTGCAGAGCCAGGAGTGACCCCTGTGCATCGCTGGGTGTGACCCAAAAAGATAAAAAAAAAAAAAAAAAAGATGGAACCAAACCACAGAGTCAACAGCAGTGAAATCGTGAGTCCCAAACTTTAATAACCAAAAGGTGACTGTCAAGGTGGCAGCTGGGGCTGGCGTGCATGGGCGGGAGAGGCGAGTGGGAACTCTGGTGGAGGGAAGCTGACACAGGTGGCAAGACTGGTGAGGGGACACTGCATGTCAAAACCAACTATGAGTAACGTTGTCATCCCTAGCGTGTTAATAAAATAAAATTTGGAACAAAAGAAACCAGGAGCTAGAGAGAGCACAGCCGGTGAGGCACTCGCCTCACTCACAACCAGCCCAGGTTCAATTCCAGGCACCACCGAGAGTCTCCTGAGCGTGATCCCTGAGCACTGGCGGGTATGGTACCCTCCTACCCCCAGCCCCAAATAAAGACAAGAGTCGGGGGGAAAGCATCTTGTATCAACTGCCAAAAATTAACCTTGCTGGGTTAGACACAAACTAGATTCTCTTCAAGAAATTAAGAATCTGTGGGCTGGAGCAATAGCACAGCGGGGAGGGCGTTTGCCTTGCACGCTGCGTAGCCAACCCAGGTTCGGTTCCCAGCATCCCATATAGTCCCCTGAGCACCGCCAGGAGTAATTCCTGAGTGCAGAGCCAAGAGTATCCCCTGTGCATTGCCAGGTGTGACCCAAAAAGCAAAAACAAAACAAACAAACAACAACAACAAAGAAAGAAACAAACAAACAACAACAACAACAACAAAAAGAGTCTTTGTAGCTGATCATCCAGAGTCTGTGATCCAGTGAGGTAGAAACAAGGGCCTGAGTAGAGATGCGCATCCTCTACGCCAGAGGAAAAGGCACATGTGGCCTCCCGAAACCTCTTTCAGCATCTGAGCGGGAAGGGAGGGAGTGCTCCACCTCTCCAGCAGACAGAGAGCTGCAGAGAGGCTGCACTGCAGACGGTAGACCGAGCCCTGGCACCTCACAGAGGACGTTACGGCTTTAACAAAAAACGCTCGGCCATCAGAGCCACCAAGACAGCACGGAGGTGCAGGGACTTCACGCAGCCAACCCGCTGCATTATATATGACCCGCTGAGCACTGTTGGAAGTGCCGGGAGCACCTCCAGGTGTGACTCAGCCATTTCAGATTCCCTTCATTTTGTTTCAGGACTGTTGCTGTGGTGGCCACACCGCGTCAATCCCGGAAGTGGTCAGGGGCCACCAGGGCCACATCCCGCACTGCTGGGCATGGGGGTGGGCAGCATACGTGGCCGTATGGAACCCAGGCAGCCCTGGTTTGTGCTCTACCACTCCAGCCACACTCCCGGTCCTCCCTTCACTCTTCCCTCTTCTCAAATCCGCACCAAAGCAACCCTCCCCCGAGATGTTGTCACCAAGCTTGCCTTTCTCCTAAGCATTAACTAGCAGCAGTGAGACCCCCACCCCGCCCCCCACCCCCGCTTCTACTGACACTGAGAACTCGAACAACCACAGGAGCACCACTCCCAGTGTTCACCCAGGAGGCGGGGGGAGGGGGCCACAGACCTCCACTTACCCTGGCAAATTCCATGGGCTTGGGAAGAAGGCACATGACCATGACGTCAAAGCGAACATCACAGACCGTCTTGAGCCACTTGGTCACAAACTGAGGCTTCAGTTTTTCCACCAAACTTCCAACCTCGTCGTCCATCATGTAGGCCGTGGAGTGGAACCACTGAAACACCATGGCCACCAGGCGGGCCAGGCTCTCCGTGGGCGTGTTCTCCCCGGGCGTGCAAAGGCTCACCTGGGAAGGGGCAGGTGAGAATTGGCTTCAGCCTCCAGCTGTCCTCGAGGTCATTCTATGGCAGCCTTATCAAAGGACAAAGGATCCCTTCTCCCCAGCGCTCCCTGTGACCGGGACCGGGGAGAGATGCACAGCAATGGGGCTACCCGCTAATATGGCTCCTTCCACACTAGCCCTTCCTCCCACTGCAGCCTCTGCTCTAGATTATGCATTCAAAGGTCAGTCTACTGGGAGGCCAGAGGGATAGTGAAGCCAGTAGGGCACTTGCCTACATGCAGACCTGGGTTTGACCCCCGGCATCCCCATATGGTCCCCTGAGCACCACCAGGAGTAATTCCTGAGTGCAGGGCCAGGAGTCACCCCTGAGCATTATTGAGTGTGGCCCCCAAACAAAAAACAAACAAACAACAGTGTTCAGTCTATGAGAGTGCATCTGCACTGATATCTTCGATGAAAAAACAAACAACGCACATTTCAATTCTAATTTCAATTCTAAAATGGTTCAACTGGGGTAAGAATTTGTATGTCACCATTCTGAAACCCTGGACTCCCCAGTTCTCCCCAGTAAAAACAATACTTTTTTAAAAAAGCTCATCATTCAATCAGAAAGATAAAATGTTCCACTGAGTACTTTAGCAGGCTCCAGGAACACCATCAACAAGTTAAATATCTCCTTGTTTTTACGAAGTTCACGACAATGGCCATGGTGATAAGTTCCAGGAAGAAAAGAAGAGAAATCCACAATTTAATCCCAATTTGGTCATTTTTTTTTAGTTTTTTTTTCAGGTAGTCCTGTGAAAGCATAACGGGAATGTAGAATATAGAGACTGAATTCACATCTCCCTAGAGCCAAAACAAAAGCCTATTTCTCTGCAGAATGTTCCTCTAGCTTGGAATTTGAGATCTGTATATTTGATCTCTACTAAATGAATAACGCAGTCGAATGAGTCAAGAGCAATCATTTGTGTTGATTTGGCTGTAACTGTTCCAGCTATTTACAGAATCGCCATCAATAAAAAGCTCCAAAAGAGCTTGAACTTTCAAGAAAAATGCCGTGGATGTGGTCATCTGGATGGAAATGGTATGCAAATTACACTGAAGGCAGTATGTGACAATCTACACCAACTTTCCCATGTGTTTCCTGCCGGAGGTGTTTTGCAAAGAGACTAGGGCCTGACACAGTAGGTGTCAACTATTTATTAGAATCAACTATTTATTAGAATAGCTACTATTTATTAGTAGCTATTTATTAGAATCAACTTTGGGAAAAGTCCCAAGATTTGAGGGTCAGATCTGTGCGTTATCACTTTTTCTTTTCTTTTTCCCCAAATAATAACTTCTCTGTAAAATCTAATGGGGTGGCGGGGGGGGGGGGTGCTGGGTTGAGAGTCACCTTCTGAGAGAACAAAGACATTGCTAGCATTAATTTTCTTTAAAAAGAACAGGAGAAATTCACCATCAGTGCCACGTTGAAATGAGAACTAAAGCGGAGAAGAGTTAACTTCTCTTTCTTACTAAGAACCAGATGCCAAATTGACTGAGCAGCCGCTGGTCGTGTTTGTCGTCGTCCTTGTTATCAAAGTCGGCGTTATCCAGGGAATGATGGGATGAGGAGAGACCCAGCTGCCGCCGCCGATTCAACTCATATTCCCGTTGCTCTGCGTGGAACTCGGCTTCTTTCAACAAGCTTGCCAAAAGAAGGGATATTCCGGGTTAGACCACTGGGCTGCACAGCCTACACTGTGATCTCTTCTCATCATTCCTGAGCGCATCCCTGCCCTCCTTGAAATCGGGGGGAGTTGCTCCACAAAAAACAGAAATGGTTGTTTCTTTACCATTTGCACCCATTTCAAAGATGGACACACCGAGGCACTGCGCTTACTTCTGCCATTAGGATCAAGCAGAATTGATGCCTTCCGGCTTCTGGTTTTGCCCCCAGTCCATTAGAAATCACCTTCCCGTGCACCGATGCAGAAATTTGATGTCTTTACGAGAGAGACACAACAATACCGGGAAAGACTGAGATACTTGGGCCCCAAAGGAGAAAATATTCATTAGGGAGAGTTTGAACATTTGAAAGAGAACCAGAAATTCACCTTTTTCAATATGCCAAATGCACGTCTGGCTCAGGGTTTACTCCTGGCAGCGCTATGCTCAGGGACGGATCCTGGGAGTGCTCAGGGATCAATCCCGGGGGTCCTCGGGAAACCCTCTGCGGTGCCAGGGCTCAGACTAGGGGTGCCATTGCCGAAACTTTCTGTACATTTTATTTGGCTTCTACTACTACACTTCTACCTGGGCAGGCCGCTGGGCTAAGAGAAACATAAAAGGCAGATCCCAGCCTTAAAACCTTATACTCCGGGGCTGGAGGGAAAGGATGGTGGGCTGTTAACCCTTTCTCAACCCGGCACCCCACCGGGTCCGCAGAGCCGGCCGGGACTGAGCCCTGAGCACAGAGTCAGAAGCACATCCTGAGCACTGCCAAGTGTGGCCAACTTCTTAAAAATTAAATAACGTACATTCTCCTATTATTTCTCTAATGGCCGGGGGTGTTTGGTGTGGTGCTGAGGAGGCCCAGAGGCCTCAGGGTCCTTCCAGGAGACCCTGGGTCCGACAGCCGGACCCCAGGACAAGGTGCTCCCACTGGCCCAGTGCCTGGTGGTGCCCAGACACACCCAGAAGTGCTCGGGCGACCCCAGAGCAGCAGGGGATGAACCCGCGCCATCCGCCCTAATCCTGTGCTACCTCCGGCCCCATCTGGCCTGCGCTCCCAGCAGCCGCGCAGGTACCCACAGGTAGCAGGGACGCCCCGCCTAATGCACCTGCCAGCCCAGTCTCGGCCCGTCCTCCCCTCTAGTACCCCCACTTCCGGCCCACCAGGTGACCCCCAGACCTGAAGTAGGAGCACCTGCGTCCAGCAGTTACTCCCGGCACGCGCAACTTTGCCTGGCGCACGGGTGGCATGTGAGGGCCATCTGTGGGCCCTGAGAATGAGTTCCGTGGCCCGCGCCCCCCCCCCTGGGGGAAGGCAGTGGACCTGGGTGCACCAGGTGGGCAGGAGCGCGGGCCAGGACCTACCTGATGACGGCCTCCACGGCGCACACCAGCTCCTCGGCGCCGCACTCGCGCGTGTTGATGGGCGGCGGCGACGTCTGGTAGAGGTGCGTCTCGGAGGCGGCGCCCACCTCGCTGCTGTGGTGGTTCGAGTGGCAGCGCTTGCAGTACCGCACTGGCCTGTTTCCGTGGCGCCCGCAGCACCCGGCCGAGAAGCAGGTGACCACGGCTCTCCGCACGTGCGAGCTGCAGTTCTGCAAGAGGAAGCCGGCACGGGGAGTGGGGTGAACCCGGGGAACCAGCGGCCCGGGATGGGGGGCGCGGGGAACTCCCGAGCGACAGACAGACAGACGGTGCAGTGGGGAGGGCACTGGCCTTGCACGCGGCTGACCTAGGTTCCATCCCTGGCATCATCCCAGGGGGTGCCCTGGACACCGCCAGGAGTGATTCCTGAGCGCAGAGCCAGGAGTAATCCCTGGGCATTGCCGGGTGTGACCCCAAAATCAAAAATCATCATCATCATCATCATCACTTTCACTGTCATCCCATTGCTCATCGATTTGCTCGAGCGGGCACCAGTAACATCTCCATTGTGAGACTTGTTACTGTTTTTGGCATATCAAATACACCACAGGGAGCTTGCCAGGTTCTGCCATGTGGGCAGTATACTCGAGGTAGCTTGCCAGGCTCTACGAGAGAGGTGGAGGAATCAAACTCAGGTCGGCAACATGCAAGGCAAAAGCCCTACCCGCTGTGCAGCACCGCCTCTGAAACACTTTCCCGAAACCAGCAGGATTTCACAATGAAGAACAAAGGTGACCCGGGTGCTTGGCTGGGAAAGTCCCCTGCAAAGCTGCCTCCCTGAGGGAGCTGGGCAGGGGAACTTTCTGGACTAACCCAGCAAGGATGACCAAGAATTTCCAGCAGAAACATGCAGGGGACAAAAAATGAAAATGATGATCCACAGACAGGGTATCACAGAAATCCAAGACATGGTCATCACGTGAGGCCCTAGAATCAACTCTGAGCCCAACAAGGGTTATTAGCATGTCCCATCAAGACCACCAAAACACAGCAAAGGACAGACATCCCTGGGAACAGAGGACCCCATGGCCAAGGACAATCAGAGTCGGCCGTGGACATCCACCACAGGAAGCGGAAACAACAGATGAGGTGATGACATGAAGGAAAGTGCCACAGAAAGGGGTGGCCAAAATGGGGGTAGAGGGGGCTGTCCGCAGAGCTGCTCTGAGAGAGGGGGTGGAACGAGACAGCATCCTCAGGCAGCAATGTGAGGGGATGGGGGAACACCCCTGATGGCCGCCATGAGCCTTGAGCTTTGTGGCCAGCACACATCTGGCACAGCCCTGGGGGTACCAGAAGTTGGGTGGCCCCAAGGTGGCTGCCAGAAACAGGTGTCTCAACCAGGTCTGATGTTCCCAGCTTAGGAATTCCGAGCAGGGGTGAGATTTGAGACACCTTCCTGCTGAGACATTGGGGAAGGAGAAGGAAAAAGGAAAGCAGAAAAATCAAGCGTGTGGATTTTCTCTGAGGAACAGCGTGTTCCCCTTCCAGTTTAGAGCAAGGCTTTGGATACCGGTGTTGGGAAATTCTCATTGTCCAAACAGGATTCAGGTCAACAAATCCAAACAGGTAGTTTGAAAGCTAATTAGGGGGAGAGAGTTGGGGCTACACCCAGCCAATTCTCAGGGGCTCCTCTCTGGATCTACGTGGGGATCACTCTCCCGACAGTGCTCAGGCAACCAGGTGGGGGCCAGAGACTGAACCAGGGTCACCACAAGTGGGGCAAGAGCCTTAACCTCTATACTATCTCTCCAGTTCCTGTAAAACAATATTTAAGCTTAAATTTTATGTAGTCTTTTATGTGTTTTATTACTAAGGGTTCTTTTCTAAGGTTTTATTAAGATTATTGTGTATCTCTGCAGCTGAAACCAGCCTGCACTCCCCCCAGATGGGGCTGTTTCTCCCTTACGCCCTTCCTTCCTCTTCCATGCATGAAGTTACATGCTGGAAGCATTTTCCAGGTTTGGCGCTTTCTCCTGGTCACTTGCCAAGCCAAGATGGACCAAAATACCAAACTTCTCCCTTTGGGTCAAAAATTAGTCTTCCTTCCTCTGGGATTCCCCACTGTTGCACCAATGATAGTTTGTGTGTATGGGTTTAGTGAGCAGCTATTACAGTGGTTTACTGATAAGGTGATGAAGTTGAAGGCTTAGAGTTTCTCACCCTCAACACGCGTGACAAATTATTTACTTTCTTCCCGAGGGCAAATTCCTGATGCAGGTTGACAGTCTCGTCTAAATTAAGTCCAATTGCAGATGGGACTCCACACCCTTCCCTCTGCCTTGAGTCTAGATGAGCTGGTGACTGTGTCAACCAACTATGGCAGGAGTGGGGCTTCCAGGACTCCAAAGGTCAGGTCATACACAGACATGCAGCTTTCACCTGACTGCGGTATGAGATATGCACCTAGAATTCTATTGTAGGCAAACCAGAGGGAGAGGTAAGATGGGGGGTAACAAGTAAACCTACCACCACCACCACAGCCCAGAAGTCTCTAGATAATTCCACCTATCAGCTATTCAGTTTTCCTAAATGAGGTCCCAGACATCCCCGAGCAGAGGCACTCTAGATTAGGCTCTGTCCAAATCCCCGACTCACAGAATCTCGGAGCCTAATTCAGTGGTGGTGGTTTTCTGGAGCGATAGCACAGCGGGCAGGGCGTTTGCCTTACACGTGGCCGACCCGGGTTTGATTCCTCCGTCCTTCTTGGAGAGCCTGGCAAGCTACCGAGAGTATCCCACCCACACGGCAAAGCCTGGCAAGCTACCCGTGGCGTATTCGATATGCCAAAAACAGTAACAACAAGTCTCACCATGGAGACTTTACTGGTGCCCCCTCGAGCAAAATCGATGAACAATGGGATGACAGTGACAGTGTTTTGTGAGAGTTCCTGTGTGGTATCTGGATATGCCGCATGGAACAGTATCTGGGACATCAACTAAAAGCCCATCTGCTTGGTCAGCATGTCCCCATAACTAAACAGCAGCAATACCATAAAGAAAACACATTGCCCCAAAATGGCCTCTAGTATTAAAATCACACACCCCCCGCCCCGTCCCCCACCATCACAGTAATAATGGTGGTTCCTACTGTCTTAATAAGGCCCTGCCCAGGAGGACTCGCTCTCAGCTTCTATTTCAAAAGTGGACTTGAGAGATTGTCCTTAGATTCAGACTCAGCTGGACATGGTTTTCAGTGGTTCACCCCAGTCATTCTGTTCCTCTGCTTTGATTTTTAAACATACATAAACAACTCCAAATGATCGATGAGGATACTGAAACTGGAATAAATCGAGGTCTGTTTCTTCCTACAGTTTTGATACTATTATTATTTTAAGCCTACTGTTCGGATGCAGGACTCTGTAGAATTTTTTAAATGAGACATAAAAACTGCTCCCAAAGCAACTATGAACAATTAGGAGCTTAATGTACATTCTCAAAGTTAATGTGTGTGTGTGCTCTGAGGGGCGGGGGTGTGGGGACTGTTACTGGGGAATCAAATCAAGGCTCTTCACACACGCAAATCATGTTCTCTGTCAGAGTTACTCCCGGGTAAATTAACTAAAAATTACCTTTCTGATAAACTAGCCTATATATTAAAGGATAGACTTTTAAATATGCTAATTTGAAGTTTATTTCTAAAAAGTAATTTACCACACAAAGTGTATAAAAAAATGTTCTTTCTGGATAGCAAATGTTAGTTATACCACAAAAGTGAGGACACGCTAATTTAGAAAACCAAACTGTTCTTCATTCTAGTCTTTCCGGCTTGTAAAGGACTCTCAAGCTCAGAATATGAATAAAATTAAAAGTATGATGAATGACTGAAAGATCCCTTGGTAAAACTTTAAAAATATGTTAAGTGGTGACCCATGTCTCTAGACTGTGAACTAAGCCATAGCCACACGCCAGCCGAGGAGGGGAAAGATCCTTCTTTCTAGTTTTTTTTTTTTCCCTTTGCAGGAGAAGCGGCGTGGCGTCCGCCATATTATGAAGACTATTAAGCAGGTACAAACTTGGTGGCACAGGAAGGAGAAAAAAAAAAAGACTTATGAACTTGAAACAGTGGGACGCGTGGGCAGTCTCGGGCCGGGGCGATACCAGCGCGTGCTCCGCCAAGAATCCACCCTAGTGGCCACACTTTTGTGCGGCCGCTCTGCTGCTGATCGACCATGATCCGGAGGCCAGCTAGACTACTTTTGGTCCCAGCAACTGCTTGCAGCCATGTCTCTAGACTGTGAACTAAGCCATTGCCCCATGCTGCCCCATGAAGGGAAATTATGCAATTTCTAACATAAATCTCCCTGGACTTAATTACTAAAATGCTAAAATATAAAAATCCCAAACCACGTGGCTGCTATTGTGGCCGCATGACTTCATATCTTGTTATTCTCAGCAATGGAAAACTAATGATCAAATGCTTCCTTGTCAGTAGGGCTGTTTTTTTGGGGGGGGGAAACTCCAACAACAATAGTGAGTTTTGTGTTGAAATATGGAATGTAATCAAGGTAAAGAGAAAATGAAGTGAAATTTATCAGCTATGCTGGCGAGGGTGGGAGGGGTGGGAGGTATACTGGGGTTTTTGGTGGTGGAATATGGGCACTGGTGAAGGGACGGGTGTTCGAGCATTGTATAACTGAGACATAGCCTGAGAACTTTGTAACTTTCCACATGGTGATTCAATAAAATAAATTTTAAAATATATATATGTTAAGTGGTGACCAGTTTTGAGTCTTCGCTCAAATGACTGAGATTCTAGTCATTTGAAAAGCAGATTGAAATGCCCAAAGTATAGAAAGAATTGTCTATAAACAATTTTAGATATGGTTTTGAATATGCAGACCCGCCTACTGACACTCATTGGAAATCTACAAATTTTTGAAGGAAGTTATATTAGACAAAGTGTCACCAGTCTAAGGAATACAGGCCCAGTTCAAGACAAGAGCCCCAAACTGTACATGCAGGAAGTTGACTGAGTTACTTAGATACAACACAGGCCATTTCTTTTTTTTTCCTTTTTTTCTTTTTGGGTCACACCCGGCGATGCTCAGGGGTTACTCCTGGCTCTGCACTCAGGAATTACCCCTGGTGGTGCTCAGGGGACTGTATGGGATGCTGGGAATTGAACCCGGGTCAGCCACGTGCAAGGGAAACTCCCTACCTGCTGTGCTATCACTCCAGCCCCAACACGGGTCATTTCTGACTGAAAAGCAAAGACGTCTCACTGGGCAGAACGAAGCACCCCAGACGAGAGAGAGTTAGGAAACTGCTCCTGGGCAGCCAAACCAGGTCCTGATGCTGGGACAGCCACGACCCTGCTCAGGGCTGACGCTGCCCCACGTGTCTGTCTGTTCTGTTTGCTCCTTCCTCTTTCTGAGCAGAGCTCTGCTGTCACCATCCTGTCCCTATGTCACTACTGGGTGTTGGGTGTGCAGGAGGCAAACAACGCGTCAAGTTAACAGGACTCTGTGTCAAGAGAACCTGCACCACCCAGGGAATTCCACCAGTGGCCAGTGCACACGCAGATCTGCAGACAACCAACGGTAAACCTGACGCTACAAGTGCATAATACTGCTGCAAGGTGGCTGGCTGAGTATTTTTCATACAATTAGAGGGTACATAATTATGTCTAGAGGGCAGATTATAGTAGACTAAATCACTGTCATCCCGTTGCTCATCAATTTGTTCGAGCAGGCACCAGTAACTCTCTCATTGTGAGACTTGTTGTTACTGTTTTTTGCATATCCAATACACCACGGGTAGCTTGCCAGGCTCTGCCGTGCGGGCGCAATACTCTCGGTAGCTTGCCGGGCTCTCCGAGAGGGGTGGAGGAATCGAACACGGGTCAGCTGCATGAAAGGTGAACACTCAACCGCTGTGCTATCTCTCCAGCCCAGTAGACTAAACATGACTACAAAATTCTTACTGTTCCTGCTATAAAGAGAAGGTATTTCTGCCACTATCCATAGAATCTGAACTGGATTTGGGATATGCTTTGAGAAAGGGGGTGCGGGGGCAGGGGGCAGAAAAAGTGCTGCTACGTGACTTCTGAGCTTCAGATTCTCAAAAGGCCTCACAAATTCCTCCCACCCACTCAATCCAGCTTCGCCTCCTTCACCCCCAACCAATCCAGTCATCCAGCTGAGTACCCGCTACGGAAGTGAGGCCATCTGGGATCGGCCAGTCCCCAAATGGTCACAAATATATTAAGTAATTCTAGAGGAACTTATCAAAACTCCATGCTATTTGGGCATGGGCCACGTTACCAATCCATGGAACTGTGGTCAAATAAATGTTTGCAGTCATTATGTGCTGAGTGGTGGTGAAGAAAGCGTTGAGAGGGCCTCCAGATGTGCTCATTCCTGGCCAGTCTTAAAAACACAAACAGCTGGTACATGATCTCATAGGCAGGTGGGAATAGAGCTGGTGAGAACCCAAGTATATTAACCAAGTCCAAAGTCACTGCATTGTAATATGTTCTATTCTATCATACTGTATTATATTATATAACCTCCTCTCTTTTTAGACCAAGACCTAAATGGCTTAACAAAGTGATCATCAGGGGTTGGAGAAATGGCACGTGTGTAAAGCACTTATCCTGCACACAGTCAACCCAGGTTCGATTCCTCATATTTCATACGGTCCCCTAGCCCCTGCCAGAAGTGATCCGTGGGCACAAAGCAAGAAATAGGCCTTGAGTACAGCTTTCTTGGGGTGTGTGTCCCCCAAAAAATGACTGTCAATAAAATTTAAAATGGCTAAGGAAAGTCTGAAGGAGGAATCTTTAACCAGAGAAATTATTTAACTTAGACATAAAAAATTTTACCGTCCTAATGGGGTTGAGATGATTCTGACACACATCTACTAGGCTATTTGGACCCCACTTCAAATCAGTAAAAATGCTTCACATGCAAGTGGTATCTTTTACCAAGTTTAAGTGGCATGAATTGCACCGTCATTGAAACCTTGAATTTCAAACGCTATCCCAGAGCGACATGTATGCTTTGATTTCAGATGACTTAATCAAACACTGTGAATAAGATGGGCAAGCAAAAGCAGAAATGGAAATAGAGACCATTCATATAGAGCAATCTCACATGCTAAATTATTCCTGCCCCACCCCCACCATTCACAAATACAGGGATATGTACAAACTGGGAAACCAGGATGCAGAAATGAGGCAGATGTCAACGAATGAATTTACATACAAACACAGCAAATCATGCCCCACCACACAGATGGTTTGCTCTTACCTTCTTCTGACATATAGCAGATATCTCGGCTGTAAGAGGAAGGCACACAAAACATCAACACAGAAAGAGCCCATTTTAAATCAGGACCACCATAAAAGGAAGTAAAACATAAGGCAGCAACAGCAGCTACACAGGATTGAAACAGCTTTCTTATTTGTTTCATTGTCTGTCCTCTGTTCGCACTGGCCTTGAGTTGCTTTGGGAAGCATGAACTGGGTCTCTTCCTCATCAGGCAGTAAGTAGTTGGGGGAGTGGTAGCTGATGAGGTTACACAAACACCTCCGAGCTGAAAGGGCGTCACCTCTACTCAAGAGGAATTCAACCAACGCAGACATGACTGAGAATTCAAATCGACGTGACATCAAGGTCACCCTCCTCATTTCACAGAGAACACAACTGAGGGCTGCTCTGGTTGCATGACTTCTGCAAGTTTGTGCAGACTTAATGACAGCGGCAAACCCAGAGCTACCATCTCTGGGTCCCTACTTGGGGCTTTCATCCATGACACGGAGTTGATACGACAGAAGAGAGCTTCGCCATGGAGATGATTGGCGACAGTAGCCCCGTAGCAAATCACTTGCTATCTGGGATTATTCAGAGTCAAGCTACCAATCTATCTCACTCCTTAACCTGTATGAAACCAGCTACTCGGTTATTTAAGAGAAAGCAATTTTCACAGCCTGAGGCTGACCCCTTGGAGTCCAAAGACTGTCCACCCTCCAGACTTGAGTTTTACACATGGAGAATTCTTCTGAGTGATCATGCCAATTATTTCCATGAAAATCGATGCTTGAAAATAATTTTTCCAAGAACATGTCAATATTTCCCCTGAAATAGTAAAATGCTCAAAAAATAGACCAGACCACTATTCATAGTATAGACCTTGTTGTTATTTATTATAAAGATCCAGGCAGGGGAGATAGCATAGCAGTCAGGGTTAAGTGGTTAAGTTTTGCATCCACTTGAACCCAAATTTTAATTAGCACATGCCCCCACCTTGCACCACTAAGCATGACTTAGAAGACCCCAAACCCCAAAAAGGATAATAAGTAATATCTTCCAAATCCTGTCTTATAAACTAATGGGCACCAAATATTTTTAAAAGTATAGCTAACTTAAAAAAAAACTCATTTTGTATAATCATGGTTGTTTGCTCTCTCAGCACTGATCTCAATTTTGGATTAGTGTCACACGTCTAGATAGTCATGAAAAGTTGCTATCAATTTTCTTCCAAAGACAAATAGCACCTGGAAAAAAATGAGCAAAATTCAGCAACCAAGCTCCACTGAAAAATGTAGTTTAGAACCTGACGGGTCTGTCAGGCTCTGAAAAAGAGCAGTTTTAGTTCAGAATGCTGCAAGTATATTGACAAGGTAGCCTAATTTTTCAACTTTACGATTTTATTATAGTTAATTCTAGATGGCTACATTAGTGCCACAGTACATGGTGTTGATGTAAGTTACTGCACCCCGCCAACAAGGCAGCCTAAGTTACAGGAGACGTTCCTTAGATTCGTGCAAGCCCAGATGTTACAGATACTCCTATGTACAGTTTCCAAAGGCTCTCTCAAACTCCAAAGGCTGGTTTTATGGCTTATTTTTACAGAGAACCCCTTACCAAGTTCCTTCCTTCCTTCCTTCCTTCCTTCCTTCCTTCCTTCCTTCCTTCCTTCCTTCCTTCCTTCCTTTCTTCCTTCCTTCCTTCCTCCCTTCTTCCTTCCTTCCTCCTTCCTTCCTTCCTTTTTCCTTCCTTCCTTCCTTCCTTCCTTCCTTCCTTCCTTTTTCCTTCCTTCCTTCCTTCCTTCCTTCCATCCTTCCTTCCTTCCTCTTTCCTTCCATCCTTCCTTCCATCCTTCCTTCCTTCCTCCCTTCTTCCTTCCTTCCTCCTCCCTTCCTTCCTTTTTCCTTCCTTCCTTCCTTCCTTCCATCCTTCCTTCCTCTTTCCTTCCATCCTTCCTTCCTTCCATCCTTCCTTCCTTCCTCCCGTCTTCCTTCCTTCCTTCCTCTTTCCTTCCTTCCTTCCTGCCTCCTTCCTTCCTTCCTCCTTCCTTCCTTCCTTCCTTCCTTCCTCCCTTCTTCCTTCCTTCCTCCCTTCTTCCTTCCTTCCTTCCTTCCTCCCTTCTTCCTTCCTTCCTTCCTTCCTTCCTTCCTTCCTTCCTTCCTTTCGTCTTTGGGCTGCCCCCAGGGGTGTTCAGGGACTTCTACTGGCCAGCAGCACTCTGGGGACAATGTGGTGCCAGCTAATGTGTTCAAAAACATGCTCCAGCCCGTGAAACAAGCTCCCCAAAGCCAATGTTGTAATGTTGAGTGGACCTAATCTTAACAGTTACATGCAATATCACAGGCGAAAGTGGATTTATCATCAAACACCTGAAGTTGTGTTTAAAATGCACAGAATGTAGCTGGCAGAAGTTTTTGCATTTCTTTTTAAATGCAGTCTTTCGTATTAATTCTTCTGTTATGTATCTCTGAAATCCCACTGCAAGTCCGCCCGGAGCGCTTGAGCCACACTCGCTCGGCACCCAACCTTTTCTGCATTTTATCTTTCCTCTGCTTCCCTGGGGACTGTTCCTTCTCCTGGCAGTCTCCAATTAGGTCGCTGGAATTCCTGCCTTCCCCTTCCCGAAAAAGGAGACTGGGCCACACCAGCTTCCAGGGCCAGACTTCCAAACCCTCCCCACTCACACGAACCCTCCGATTTTATCTCTCCATGGGTCACATCCACTTTATCCTCATTTCACCAAGGGGGAGGCTGAGTCTCAGAGCAATAAATGACTTTTCTAAAAAAGGCGTAGTAGCAGCAAAAACGAATTCCACTCTTTCCCCACTGATGTCCCTTCTTTCTTTTCAAACCGGGCACTGCAACTCATCACGGGCAACATCTGTGACATGGACAGAAAATCCCTGGAGATTTTCCTAATCGGTCGGGCTTCACTCTTATTACAGATTCTGAATTTCAACATCAATGTTTAACTTTAATAATGAAGGAGGCAGCCCAAAACAGTAACAACAGCAAGTCTCACAATGGAGACGTTACTGGTGCCCGCTCGAGCAAATCGATGGGCAACGGGATGATGGTGACAGTGACAGTGAATGAAAGAAGAGGAGGTATCAATGCTACCCAAACTGTGGGTATGTTACAAGAAAGACATTTACAAAATGCTTCGTATCCATGAATATTCATAAAATTTAATACTGTGGTAACAGTCTTTGTAACATAAAATAGGACCAACAGAGACAAATCAACCAAGCCATTACTCATGATTACTCCTTATTCATCCTTTCTGAAGTAAACCATACCTTGCGGCAGGAGAACATCAATCAGCCATTCACTGTGGTCTCTACAAAGGAAGACAAAATTCATTTTTGAGCTTCTTTGCAATGTTATCCCGCCACATGAATGTTTATAAGCTGCACGCCATCGCTAGGAGGCTTTTAATAAAAAGGATGTGTAATTGAAAGCACTATCATAATAAAATTTATAAATGTCTATTGCATCTCAGCTAAATCATAAATTATAGGCATTTCATCACATTCAGTTATCTTTAAATGATACTTTCCAGATGCTAATTAGCCACCCAAAATACAGTACAATTTGTACAAAGCCGAGGGTCATTCTGTGAAATAAACAGGCAAAGAGAACCCGTGTGAATTACACGTCCTGTTTGAAAGCCACTGTGATTTTCATTTTTTTTTCCTCTCGGTGGCCTTTTTAACCAGGTCACTTGACAACCAGAGCCGCTTTATTAAGTGGAATTGCTTCCTCATGACACGTGGGAGAGAAATGTAACATTGCAGAGCTGAAATCTTTTCAAAGCAAATCTTTTCAAAGTTGGCTGGTAGGTTAAACGCAGGAAGTACTAACCTTCAGGGGGGAAACAGAGGTTAGGGGCAAGTGGGGTAGAAATAAGTGACTTCAGTGGAGACACTGCTCTATCCTCTCACTGGCATGCCACCCCCCCCTTCTTGATCATCCGTTCCCCCCAGAGCACAGACCTACCCTGCCATTCTCTGGCTGCACTCTTCACAGAGATAGAGAGGGGGTGGTTTATCCCCCAAAGCCACTGCCAGAGAAGGGTCGATGCACATCTGAAAGACAGAAGGGACAGAATGAATGCTCCCGTGCTGCTCGTCACTGGTGACACCACAAGCACACACGTTTCAACAAGCACAGGTTTCCTGAAGCTAGCTAGAATAAACATTCTCTTGGTCATAAGAAGCATTCAACCTGGCTCTGTGCTCACGGATCACTCCTGGAAGTGTTTAAGTGATAACCAGGGATGGGAACGGGATTGTATATAAGGCAAGCACTTGAACCCTTTTACAACTTCTCTGGCCTTTCCCAACCATTGACACTCTTCAGGTTTTTTTCCTTTTTTTATTTTTTTAAATTTTTTTTCTTATTAGTGAATCACCGTGAGACAAAGTTACAGACTTACAGGTTTCATGCTTACGTTTCAGTCATACAATGATCGAGTGCCCATCCCTCCACCAGTGCCCATTTTCCACCACCAATGGTCCCAGCATCCCTCCCACCAACCCCACCCCGTCCCCTTCACCCCACCCTGCCTCTGTGGCAGGGCATTCCCATTTGTTCTCTGTCTCCCTTTTTGGGTGTTGTGGGTTGCTACAGAGGTATTAAGTAGGCATCATGTTCGGTCTATAGTCTATTTTCAGCCCGTATCTCCCATCCCTAGTGGGCCCGCCTAGCACCCTTTGCTTGGTGATCCCTTCTCTATCAGAGCTGCTTCTTCACCTAGCATGTGAGGTCAGCTTCCAAGCTGTGGGGTACTCCTCCTGGTGCTTATCTCTACTATTCTTGGGCGTTAATCTCCCATTCTGTTACTTTATATTCCACATATGGACACTTCAGTTTTAACTTAAATGATAGGCTACTTTGGTTAATTCCCCCCCTTCAAATTAGTTTTTAAAAAAACACCTAAAAATGGTAGAATGAATTTCCAGAAGAATTTGTGTACTGGGCATATTTACTATATAACGAGCTATTGCTTGGGTTATTTACTTCTTCGAGTGCTGGAATAAATTAAAAATGATGGGGCTGGAGCGATAGCACAGCGGGTAGGGCTTTTGCCTTGCACACGGCTGACCCGGGTTTAAATCCCAGCATCCCATATGGTCCCCTGAGCACCGCCAGGAGTAATTCCTGAGTGTAGAACCAGGACATTGCCGGGTGTGACCCAAAAGGCCAAAAAAAAATAACTTTGTTAAACCACAGAACTTAAGTCTGTACAAAGTACAGAATTTAGCTGTCATTTGAACGACACGGTAAGCTCTTTTCTTACCCTGGCAGGAGTTCTCTCGGTGGAGGTGAAATGTGACTGCCGTGGTTTTTCATTTCTCTGCTTATTTTGCTAGTCAAGAAACAAATAGTATCGTAAAAAGAAATAAATTTTAGAAAAAACAAATAGTGTCAAGAAATCCACCTTCATTCTGCAAAGATGGGAAAAAATTCCTCAGCTTCATTGGGTGCTCAAGTCACCTCGTTATACTCAGATAATCATTTCTTCTCCAAAGTGGTAAACAGAGTCATCTCTCTTTATGAAAGGGGAGATATATATCAAAATTAAAATTTCAGACTGTTACAAAAATGCTGGCAGTAGGGAATTTTGCAGTCTTCAGGTAGACCTCCTTCCAAATATTCGGCATGCTTTACTTTTCTCTTTCTGCGACCTGAATTCTAGGTCAATTAGCCAGTACTTTCCTTGTTCTGTTTTTTTTCCTGTCACGTGTGGCCTGAAGTTTGTTTAATCCTGCTGTGCTTTATTTAGTTTTGGATTGTTTATGTCTGGCTTTTCAATACCCAAAGCAAAGATGAAAAGCATTAATTTTGCCATTTCGTATAAACATAAAATTATATTTCAAGTATCTGAATGCTGTAAGTAAAACGAACAAAAACATTCAAATGACAGCCAAATTCTGTAGATTTTACAGACTTACATTAGCTCTTTGATTTAACAAAGTCTTTTTTTTTTCTTTTTGGGTCACACCCGGCTATGCACAGGGGTTACTCCTGACTCTGCACTCAGGAATTACTCCTAGTGGTGCTCAGGGGATTATATGGGATGCTGGGAATCAAACCCGGGTCAGCCGAGTGCAAGGCAAACACCCTACTTGCTGTGTTATTGCCCCAGCTCCAGTAATTTTAATTTATTCCAGCATTTGAAGAAATAAATAACCCAAGCAATAGCTCATTATATAGTAAATATGTCAAGTATACAAGTTCTTGCGGAAATTCATTCTACCATTTTTAGATTTTTTTAAAAATTAACTTGAAGGTGAAATTTAACCAAAGTAGCCTATCATTTAAGTTATATCTCTGAAGAGTTTCAATGGTTGGGAAGGGCCAGAGAGCTAGTAAAAGGGTTAAGGTGCTTGCCTTATGTATAATCCCAGTTCCCATCCCTGGTTATCACTTAAGCACTTCTAGGAGTGATCCGTGAACACAGAGCCAGGAGTAAGCCCTGAGCACAGCTGGGTTCAGGCCAGCAACAGAAATCAACAACGTTATTGGTGAGCAAAACAAGGGGCAAAATTCCCAATTTAATTATGCCATTAATCTGTCAACTATATACTTCCTTTGATGCAATAAACAACTACTCGTTGATGCCCTAAAACAGACGACTGGTTAAAGAAACTTTGGTACATCTACACAATGGAATACTATGCAGCTGCTAGGACAGATGAAGTCATGAAATTTGCTTGTAAATGGATAAACATGGAGAGTATCATGCTAAGTGAAATGAGTCAGAAAGAGAAGGACAGACACTCATGTGTGGAGTATAAAATAACATCACATGAGGCTGACACCCAAGGACAGTAGATACAAGGGCCAGGAGGATTGCCCCACAGCTGGAAGCCTGCTTCATGAGCAGAGAGGAGAAGGCAGATGTAATAGAGATGGGATCACTAAGAAAATGATGGCTGGAGGAATCAGTCGGGATGGGAAATGTGTGCCAAAAGTAGATAATGGACCAAACATGATGACCTCTCAGTGTCTGTGTTACAAGGTATAATGCCCAAAAATGAGAAAGAGTATGGGGAATATTTTCTGCCATAGAGGCAGGGGAGGGTGGGAAAGGGGGGGTTTACCCGGGATACTGGTGGTGGGGAATGTGCACTGGTGGAGGGATGGGTGTTTGATCATTGTGAGATTGTAACCCAAACATGAAAGCTTGTAACTATCTCATGGTGATTCAATAAAATTTTAAATATTTTTTAAAAACTACTCATTGATATGTTACACCAAGGAATAGAAAATTTTCTACAAATGATCATAGTAAATATTTTAAGCTAAGTGGACCCTTCTTTGTCTCAATGACAGCAGTGAAAATCAGTCACAGATAATACAGAAACAAATAAATATAGCTATGTTCTAATAAAACTTTATTTACAAAAGCAGACACGAAGAGCAGGTTTGGCTGGGGGACCCAGGGAGCTGTCTCCTATGTTGGATAGTGAGCTGGGATGAAAAGCATTTTATAAAGTGATTTTCAAATAAAGCCAAGTTAAGGGCCAGAGCAATAATAACACAGCAGGTAGGGCATTTGCCTTGCACAAGGCCAACTGGCGTTCAAAATCAACATATGGTCCCCTGAGCATCACCAGGAGTAATTCCTGAGTGCAGTGCCAAGAGTAACCCCTGCGCATCACTGGGTATGACCCAAGAAGACAAAAATAAAATAAAACCAAGTTAAAACCAAGAGCACAGTATAATGTAATGAAGTTCTAGGCATTTTTATTTGTTACAACATATTGCAAATAAAGGTATAATTTGGGGATTAGATCAGGATAAGTTGCATGCAAGGCAAGTGCTTTAACCCCGATACTAACTCCCTGCCCCTATTAGTGTGATTTTAAAATAAATCATGATATACAAGTAGAATTTTTTTCTTTTCATTTAATATTATTGTCAGCATCTTGATGCTGGATGCTTGTGCTTGCTGATCACAGCCACAAGCTCTTACAGAGTGTTCAGGCTGTAAAGAAAGAACAGAGCTGACCCAGATCGACCGTGGTGTAAAATAGAGAAAGCACAGCAGTGCTAAGAAGAATGTAACTTTTCTAAGAAGGGCAAAGTAAAAAAAAAAAAATGGAGCTCTTCTGGAAATCTAAAGGGGTTCATGTTAGGGGTTCAAAAAGTAAAATTGTGCAGCTGATTAAAATGTTTTGGAACTAGACAGAACTATCGATTGCACAGTATTCTCCTAGTGCTACAAGTCACTCAAATGTTTAATATGGTCCATTTCATGCAATGTGAATTTCACTTCAATTTAATTTAAAAAAAAAAAGGCAATAGGATGACTTAGCCCATCCTGGAGCACTGGCTTATGGAAAAGTCAAGCCAGCCCAGAGGCATGGACTGGGCTGTCTGCCTAGAAAAGGAGAAAAGCTAATTCATGATAATTTCTGTGAGTAAGGGACCAGAACGCATTACTAATCAGGAAGTCAGAAGACTCCTGAGAATGCGGTCTGACATGAAATCAAGGAGGAAATTACTGGTCAAATTTAAAAAAAAAAAAAAAGACTATAGGACTTCTGTGGGGAGTCAGAGGAGAATACAGCACTTAGGTCTCATCCCCAGCACCCCGTGGTCCAGGATTAATACTGGGAGCAGCCCAAACGGCCCGCAGACCACCACTGCAGGTAGCACTGGGGGTCTCCTGCACCAGAGGGCCTGAGCTGCAGCCCATCCTCTGTCCGTAGCATTGAACCACTGACCAAGCTGGCCAATGACCACCAGGATGGGTCAGGGGACATCTTAAGCACCACTTAGCAAGCACCACCTCACCCCACCCCCAGCTCAAAAAAAAAATTGCATAAAAATAAAGATGTCCCTGAAGAGGCAGCTGTGACTGGGCCGGAAGAAGGTGGGTTGGCTACAAGAACAAAAGGAAGAGGCAGCAGGTAAGTCTCGGCCTGTGGGGAAGAGCCAGGCGGAACTCCACAAACGCTATATCAAGTCACTATCCAGCTTCAAATGGCCTCACCCCATATGAAATGTTTTGAACTTCAAACCTCTGTAGAAGTTCAGAGGAAGGTCCCCAGAGTAGAATGGAAGAGGCCTTCACGGCCACTGGCGGGTGACACGTTCCAATACAAACTCATTCCATTGGCCTTCATAAAAGCAGAGATGGAGCAGAAATACGCTAGGAAACTCTCCCCTAATAAGCTGGCTTGGCAGGGGCCACACTCCTCTGCCATTTTGGGTAGACGAAACACTTTTAAAATCCTATCCGTAGTTTTTCGTTGGTTTCACTTAACATTTCTTATATTTCATGTTGACCTTCCTACTTGGCTTCTATACAGTAGAAGCATCGACTTTCCAGGGAGATAAACTTCCAATTCACTGGGCTCAAAACAGTAAGTGTGGTGGACTCAAATCATTTTACCTAACACCTACTAATCACAATATCAAAAACTAACCAAATCCAGTCAAGTGTCTCACATACTTACAAACATGTCAACAATCATTTTGTCAAAATGTGATTATTTTTCTAGGTTAAGAAAATGCTGAATATTATCAACATCAAGGGCCAGAGAGATCGTATGGGGTTACGGTGCTTGCCTTGCGAGCAGCTGATCCATCCTTTCAATCCTTTCAATCCAGCTGATCCCCTTTCAGTCCCTTCAATCCCTGGCACTACATATGGTCCTTTGAGCACAGCTGGGTATAGCTCCTGAGCACAGAACTAAGAGTCTAGCCCTAAGCATTACTCAGTGCGACCCAAACACCCCTCCCAAAGAAAGAGCGTTCAACATCAAAGATTCAGGGCTACAACAGATCAGAAGCAAATTGATGGGTCAGGAAAGAAAAAAAGAATGAGAAAGAGAGTTCATGTTTCTGGCTGTATCACCTTAGGGAGTGACTTGACCTCCTCAAACCACAGCAATAATGTCACTTTCCATCTGGCTGTGTTCCAGCCACCTCAGTCATTTCAACCTACAAGTATCGGCACTGTGAGCAGACACCACTTTATATGATTTGGCCCTGCTACTCTAGAATCCACAAGCACACACCAGACACTGAGACTCTGGTGCACATGTGAAACGGGCAGCAGACACCCCCCCCCCTGATTTGGATGCTCAGAGATGGCAGTTGAGGGCTGTAGAGATGCGTCACCAGGATTATCCTGATCATCTGCACCAGGTCTGCTGGCACTCATGTGTGAACTCACAGACCGACCTGCAGACACCACTCTCCGCTTCTCTGCCTAGACCCCGTCTGCCAGAGTACGGGCAGGTTGAACATGGAGGTGCCGGAGGTGAGTCCAGAGCACCCGGCAACTTGCTTCTGATCCTCTGACCACTGGCAAAGCAAGTCGGCTCAAGGTTTCATCACACAGTACCTTCACAGCTGGTTTGTTAATTGCATTGTGGCATTCGATGTGCTGGCAGTGGATGGGATTCCAAGCTGGAAAAGCAAAAGGCAGCTGATGAATATCTCTCACTTGAAATGATCTGTCTCCAAATTAAAGCCGTTTATATATTTCAATAGGTTATTTTTCTTTTATAGAACCATTATCAGGAGGCTTCCTGAAAGAATTTTTTTTTGGCTTTTTGGGTCACACCCAGCGATGCACAGGGGTTACTCCTGGCTCATGCACTCAGGAATTACTCCTGGCAGTGCTCGGGAGACCATATGGGATGCTGGGAATCGAACCCGGGTCGGCCGCATGCAAGGCAAACGCCCTACCCACTGTGCTATAGATCCAGCCCCAAGAATCATTTCTTTTTAACTTAAAAAATATTGAGCAAAGATTTCCAAGTCCATTTTCCCATGGAGAGGGACAAACTAAGAGGAAGAGGAATGCACAGTACCATGCCATTACCTCCCAAGGATATATCATTAATAGGCTTTCAGTGCTTATAGCTATGGTTTTGCTTAATCCTCCCAACAATACTGTAGGAATGACAGATTATTAACTTCATTTAACATGAGGAAGATAAAGCTGAAGAGGTTACATAAGTTTCTAGAGCCAAAAAGTTAGGACAAATGACAAATTGGGACAACAGTGTTATACTTTGGTCCTATGTTGATTTACTGTAGCACGTAAGATGCTGGACACCCTACATTTTTTTGGCAACAGGAAGTGTTTCAAGCTGATAATATCTGAAATTAATGTTGAGGATCTTCCACCATTCCATTTCCAAGCCCAAACCCATAAAATGCCAATAATGGAAATATGAGTTTTTTGTCCAAAAGAAATGCATCTCTCTCTCACCATGAGCCCCAGTCTAACCCTTGCTTGATAAGACCCAACTTCTTAACTCCATACACACATAGAATGAGAACAAGAATCAAATAATCCGAGACAGATCAGAAAAAGAGTCATAACAAGTCATTACCATCATGCACATATAACCCAAAACAGTTAAAAATGGTCCATTATAATTTAAAAAATGTAGTAGGATTATAAGTTTTGAAAGAAGGACTTTTTTTTCTAAATTGCCACATTCTAATCTTAAAGGTCCATGACTGGTCTAACATCTAAACACCTGGAGATGAAATACTAATTACTATAGATAAAATTACATAAAATAGTTATTACTTATGATTCAGACCAAGTTACACTTACAACATTTTACAAGATTTTTTTTTATGTCGGGGGATTCCAACTTAGGTCATCACATATAACATTATGTCAGATTTGGGATTTAGAAGAATATGTTCAACAAAACTAATGATCCTAGCTAAATATACAACAGTTCTAATTATTGAAAAAGAACCAGTAAGAATTATTTTTTACTAGACTACAATTCTAACACGTAATGCCACACTGATTGGAATTTTAGAGAAAGTTAAAAAAAATGAATAGGTAAGAAGGAATTTTTGAGGGAAGACATGAGCACACAGGGGTCAGCGCCCCAGTTATAAGGGTGACGTGGGAGAATAGTTTAGCAATATACTCAAAACACACACTCAACAACACTAAAAACATGAGATCTAAGCTGTAACCACCAGAAGTTTGTAATGTGCCTGTCAAGGTGACAAGCAGCAAGGGCTGGGAGGCAGAGGGGGGGACGGAATATGGGAACACTGAGGGAGGAAGGTTGATATGGGTGGTGGGATTGGTGTTGAAATATTATATGCCTAAGACTCAACTATCAATAACTCTGTAAACCACAGTTCTTTAATTAAATAGAAAGTTTTTTTAAAAAAAAAAAAGAAGAAGAATTGGGGCTGGAGCAATAGTACAGCAGGTAGGTCGTTTGCCTTGCATGCGGCTGACCCAGGTTCGCTTCCCAGCATTCCATATGGTGCTCTCTAAGCACCGCCAGGGGTGATTCCTGAGTACTGAGCCAGGAGTAACCCCTGTGCATTGCCAGGTGTGACCCAAAAAGCAAAAATTAAATAAATTAATTTAATTTAATTAAAAAGAAGAATTTTGAAAAAATAAAACAAAACAAAGAAACCAATTTGATAACAGGTGTTGCCTAACTCTAAAGTGTCTCCTAAGTATGGAAAAGTTAAAATAAAAATAGAAGCACACATTTTTCTTGTATAATTAGAGAAACTGCCTTTAACCAGTATTGGAGGATAATGGGCTGGAATGATAGCACAGCAAGTAGGGCGTTTGCCTTGCATGAGGCCAAACTCAGGTTCGATTCCTCCGTCCCTCTTGGAGAGCCCGGTAAGCTACTGAGAGTATCCGCCCACATGGCAGAGCCTGGCAAGCTACCTGTGGCGTATTCAATATGCCAAACACAGTAACAACAAGTCTCACAATGGAGACATTACTGGTGCCTGCTCAAGCACATCAATGCGCAACAGGACGACAGTGTGACAGTGCTACTGTGCTACAGTGGAGAATAATACAAAACACAGGTACCTCGTTTCTCCATTCCAAACTCGTGACAGACGTGACCAATCTGTGTTAACATTCCCACCTGCTGAGGCCAGAACTGGTTTAGAATCCTCAACAACTTAGATATCAGTAGTCAACATGAGTGAAATAGTTGAAACATAAGATGAAATCTGGTTGCCATATCTGAATCCACCTATGACACCATCTGAGAACATTATCAGAATATCAGCATGCCACTTTATACATACTAGAAATTCTTCATGCCAATCAAGAGTGCCAGTGAGCTATAGCACAAGCACAAATCAATCAAATGTGCACAGCACACAGCACTTGATCAGGGCTCTGAAGATTCCTAACTCCACTGGGACCCAGTGCTCTGTACGTGGGTGGTGGGGAAATCCATGGAGTCTACTTCTCCAAAGTTTCATGCCATCTGTTCAGTGTCACCAATAACAGGTCATTAGCTACTTCTTTAAATTCACCATAATCTCATTAGTTTTATGCTGACTTCAACATAAGTTTTTTATGTTGAAGTTTTTTTTTTTTTTTTAGCTTTTGGTGTGCAACAAAACTCACCTGTCAAGGTTCCAAAAATAAGATGCCTGAGATCAATGTTAAGGTTATCCACTGGCTAAAACTCTCTAACAACAGCCCATCCATATTTAAAACTGGGAAAAGCCCTAGTTGATTCTCATATAAGGGCAATCGACATTTGACATATGGCAAATATAATCATGATAGATTATATCTATCTTTATTTGAAGTAAAAATTTAAAGAGCATTAAAAATGGCAGGCCAGACTTCTCCTTCACACTATTACAGAATAGCTAGTATTTGTCCTCCCCCCACCACAAACAATTAGAAAACCAGAAAATACATGTGAAACAATCATCGTAAAATTAGATAAAATATAGTGCCAGGTGACGATCTTTGGGAGAAAAGAAACAACAAAATGTTTCCAATAATCATCCTGAACTTCTTCCTTGAAGCAGTTTCCAGACTAGGCCAGGAGAAGGGAAGAGAAACAGAGTTATGGTGGGTTCTTCAAAGTGAAGGGACAAAATGTAGAGCTGAGAAAGACAACGTAGGGGAAACTGAATAAACAGAGTAACAAAGAGAAGCAGGCTATGCAAAGTAAGAGCTCCAGAAAACTAAGGGATAGTATTTTGATGTCCTTAACTTCAGTCAACCCAAACTGTAAAAGGTAACTCCATTAGGCTGTCTAAAGAGTAGCTATTGGAGGATAGAGGAGAACTTTAAGCAAAATAACTTCAACGTTTCAAGCACAGGACCAAACGGTCAATGTAGAGAAAACTTAGAGAAAGGTTGCGACTTCAATATAAATGCTAGAAGTTATGATTAACTTAGTAACAGGACACTAACATTTCAGAAGATTGCTCTAGGTGCACCAAAACAAAGCATATGGGGAAAAAAAAAAACCTGGAAAGCATCAAACTGATCCACCAATAAACTGATAACAAAAACCTCAACCTAATGAAATGGAAAATACAAACACTGAATCATATAACATTCATGAGAATGGCTTTCAGTCAATACTTAATCGAGGCCTGTAGGAATAGTATGATGGGACCTGAACAATAGCACAGCAGGGAGGGCATTTGCCTTGTGCACGGCCAACCTGGGTTAAATCTCTGGTATCCCATATGGTTCCCCAGGAACTGCCAGCAGTAATTCCTGAGTTCAAAACTAAGTGTAACCCCCGAGCATGTCCAGTATGAACAAGAAAGAAGGAAAGAAAGAAAGAAAGAAAGAAAGAAAGAAAGAAAGAAAGAAAGAAAGAAAGAAAGAAAGAAAGAAAGAAAGAAAGAAAGAAAGAAAGAAAGAAAGAAAGAAAGAAAGAAAGAAAGAAAGAAAGAAAGAAAGGGGGAGGGAGGGAGGGAGGGAGGGAGGGAGGGAGGGAGGAAGGAAGGAAGGAAGGAAGGAAGGAAGGAAGGAAGGAAGGAAGGAAGGAAGGAAGGAAGGAAGGAAGGAAGGAAGGAAGGAAGGAAGGAAAAGAATAGTACGATGGCCTGGAACAACTCCAAGTATCAGGTGAATAATCCAATCTCCTATGCTACAAGCATGCATGTATCATGCATGCATCAAGCACAGTCCTAATGGTGCTCCTGTTTAAACCTGGCAACTCTGCTTTCTGTGATTCCTAGGGCCACAAGAGATTTCCAGCTGCACAACAGCTAGGTGCATAAGCACCACAACAAATGCATAAGTACCACAACAACCGTGAGCCCAGCAAGTACCCAGCAACTAAAAAATATGTGCTGGGTCCATGGCCATGAAATGCAAGTGCCTAGTGAGCACATATGCAGGCAGAGCCACAACTAAAGGGATGTAACCCTCAGTGAGCATTGCAACTACATGTGTATGCACCACAGTCTGAAATGCAACCTGGGGAGCACCACAGATTAAAACTAAGAGAACCAGAGGCTGCATGTGTATGACTCTGGTCATCGGATCTTCAATGAGGGGAAAGGTACGCCAAGTTATTTTAAGAAATTAAATGCTGATATTCAAATATTCAAGTTAATATTTGAAAAGAGGGGAAAACATTACCCACGATTAGGAAAAAAAACTGGCCACTAAATAGAAACAGAAATTACAGCAATGATTAAACTAGAAAACAAGGGATTTAAAACAGCTGTTACAGGACTTCCTCCACCCTTGGAGAAACCCGTGTTCTCTCTTGAATGCATTACTCTTATTTCTCTCTCTTTCTAATCCCTTCCTCCTATCCTCAAAAGCCTCTAAATAAAATCTGTTCACTTCAAAAAAATAGTTATTACAAATATATTCAAAGGAAAGCATGACCATTATTAGGACTGAGAGAAAACAAAAGAATCAAGTGGAATTTCTGAAAAAAAATACAATGTCTAAAGTGAAAACATCACAGAATGAGGTTTAAATAGCAGATTAAACATTACAGAAGAAAAGATCAATGAAGCAGAAGACATACTAATAAAAAGTACCTAAACTGATGTATTGAAAAATAAATCAATAATTAGAGTTTTAGTGAACTATGGGAAAATGCTAGGCAACATGGAGTATACGTGATGAAAAGTCATAATGCAAGACAGGAGGACAGTATTTGAAGAAATGATGGCCAATATTTTTAGAGAAAAATTTTAAACACACAGATCCACAAAAATCATTGAATCACTGGGTAATGTAAAAGGAAAGAAAAACCACATTAAAACTCCTTCTAGTAAAACTGATGCAAACAAATGATAAAGAGAAAATCAAAAGCACCCAGGAAAAAGAAGACACATTACTTACAGGGGAACAAAGATAAGAATGATCGCTGATTTCCCGTCATAAACAATGCAAGCCAGGGGAACGACATCTTTTATAGGCTGAAAGAAAAAAACTGTCAACCTATAATTCTATACCCAGTGAAAATATCCTTCCAAAAATGAATATGAAGTAAATACTCTTTGAAGATAAATATAAAAGAATTCATTGCCACTCAGCAATTCTACAAGAAATGTTAAAAGAAGACTTTAAGCTGGAAGAAAATAATGTTAGATGAAAGCTCATGAAGACATGAAAAAAAAAAGAGTCCTGGGCATGGCACATATGGTAGTTTCCCTGAAAGAGAAACCTTCCTACTCATACTAACATATTATTAAAAGATGGATGTCTATGTAAAATTAAGATTATGTACTTTGTATTGTAGGGCTGGAATGATAGCACAGCTGGTAGGGCATTTGCCTTGCACACGGCCAATCCGGGTTCGATTCCTCCGTCCCTCTCAGAGAGCCCAGCAAGCTACGGAGAGTATCCCGCCCACATGGCAGGGCCTGGCAAGCTATTTGTGGCATATTCGATATACCAAAAACAGTAACAAGTCTCACAATGGAGACATTACTGGTGCCCGCTCGAGCAAATCAATGAACAATGGGACGACTTTGTATTGTAAAACCAAAACCATTATAAAATTCATTGTAATGATACGTAGAGATCAATACAATAGTGTACAAAAAATGGGGGAAGAAAAATAAAAGTGCACAGCATTCTTCCATTACATTGAAACTGACAGGGTATTGTTTGAAAATGTACTGCTGACAAGTGCATATATAAAGTCTATAGAAATTTCTTTTAAAAAGAGGCATCACTAAAATAAATAGAGAATTTTTTTTAAAAAATACCAAAAATGAGCTGGAGCGATAGCACAGCAGTAGGGCATTTGCCTTGCATGTGGCCGACCTGGGTCCGATTCCTCCGTCCCTCTCAGAGAGCCTGGCAAGCTACCGAGAGTATCCCGCCTGCAAGGCAGAGTCTGGCAAGCTACACGTGGAGTATTTGATATGCCAAAAACAGTAACAAGTTTCATAATGGAGACATTACTGGTGCCCGCTTGAGCAAATCAATGAACACAGGACGACAGTGCTACAGTGCAAATCAATGAGCAACGGAATGACAATAATACAGTGATACAGCGATACAAAAAATAATTAGCAAAAAATGTTATTTTTACTTATGTTATTTTTTAAAGGTCCAAGAAATAATTGGGGCACACAGAAAGTCAACAA
Source organism: Sorex araneus (assembly GCF_027595985.1). NCBI lineage: Eukaryota > Metazoa > Chordata > Mammalia > Eulipotyphla > Soricidae > Sorex > Sorex araneus. The sequence goes on from NC_073304.1 coordinate 8,513,355, forward strand.
AGATTATCGGCTTAAACACAATTATACATTACATATAAATGGTTTAAGCAACATGCTACATTTTTAGAAAGCAGTCTGATAGACATAGATTGTCACATGGAATTTTTTTTTCAAAAAGTACAACCCAAATATAGTCTTCCTATTATAAATACACCAGAAATACAATTGCAGGTAAGTTAAAAATAAACTGAAAAATGTACACAATAGAATTACTAATCATAAGAAAACTGGTTTGTCAATAAAAATATCAGACAAGCAGACTCCAGGACAAAGAGTATTATCAATAACAAAGAAATAAATTTTACAATGATGAAAGGATAAATTCATCAAGAAGATATAAAACCACAAATGTGTGTATCTAATGACAGAGTTTCAAATTACACAAAGCAAAACTGAAAGAACTAACAGAGGAAATAAGCCATGGATGACTTGAACAATATTTTGACAACTTAATCGAATCGTGATATGATTCTCCAGTCAACCATCACAGTATACACTGTTTTTAAGGACATATGCAACAATTGCTAAAATGGATATTATTCTGATCTATAAAAGAAGCTTCAAAAATCTAGATGGAGAATTATATATAGTGTATTTTCTTGCCATGCTTGGATTAAATCAGAAATAAATAATAAAACACTTATATGGAAAATTACCAAACATGGGGCTGAAGAGATAGTACAGTGGGCTAGGTGCTTGCCTTGCATGCAGCTGACCCAGATTTGATTCCTGGGATCATTACATGGTTTCCCCAAGCCTACCAGGGTGATTCCTGAGTGCAGAACCAGGAGTAATGCCTGAGCATCATCAAGTGTGGCTCAAAAGAGTCACAAAATATTTGTATTTAAAAACACACTTTGGGGCCGGAGTGATAGCACATCGGGTAGGGCGTTCGCCTTGCACGCGGCCGACCCGGGTTCGATCCCCGGCATCCCATATGGTCCCCCAAGCACCGCCAGGAGTAATTCCTGAGTGCAAAGCCAGGAGTAACCACTGAGCATTGCTGGGTGTGACCCAAAAAGCAAAAAAAAAAAAAAAAAAAAAAACACTTTTAGGGGCTGGAGCGATAGCACAGTGGGTACAGCATTTGCCTTGCATGCGACCAACCCTGGTTCGATTCCTAGCATCCCATATGGTCCCCCGAGCACCACCAGGAATAATTCCTGAGTGTGTGAGCCAGGAGTAACCCCTTGAAACACCGGTGTGACCCAAAAAGCAAAAAATAAATAAATAAATAAAAACACTTCTAAACAATTCATAAATCAAAGAAGAAATAACAAGGAATGTAAGAAAATACTCTCTTAAAATTCAGTGATGACAGAGTATAAATTTTGTGAAGAAACCAAAGCAATGTTTAAAGGGAAATTTATGACTTTAAATGTTTTGATTTTATTATCATTCATATTTTATTGAAGTATATTACTTATATCAAAAATATAAAAGGTCCATAAATTTTAAATGACTGGAGAAGGAAGTGAAAATAAAGACATAACCAGAAATCAATGAAATGAGAACAGATAAGCAATATAAAAAATTATAAAACAAAACACTGATTCTTAAGAAATTTTAATAAAAAATGAAAAGCCCCTAGTTAGCCTTATTAATTGCAGAGTGAAGAAATAGATGATCATGATCAGGAATGAAAAACAGAAAATCACTATAACTTCTATAGATATTTCAGTAAAGTTGATAGGCTGGACAAAATGCCCACATTCTTAGAAAGAACATTCCAAAATCTTATGGATTCACAGGAGAGTTTATTAACTACTTAATAAATATACAGATGCTACATAAAATACTTCAGAAAACAGAGAAGGAAAAATTCTTCCCAAACTAGTGTATAATGTCCTCATTATTCTGGAAATAAAATTTAAAACTTTATAATCAAAGAAAACCAGATCAATAACTCTCATAAAAATATAAGACAAAGAACACTTGATTTAAAGACAGCAAAATGAATCTGAGAACATAACATAGCAACAATGGTGGAGTTAGCTTAGCCAAAGAATGCAAGTTTGGTTTAACATTGAAAATAAATTGATACAGTTATCATAGTAACAGAATAGGGGAGAACTTTATATAAGCATTTTGGAAGGGTAAAACATACTTGACCAGGGGCTGGAGAGATAGCACAGTGGGTAGGGCGTTTGCCTTGCACGCGGCCAACCCAGGTTTGATTCCCAGCATCCCATATGGACCCCTGAGCACCACCAGGGGTAATTCCTGAGTGCTGAACCAGGAGTGACCCCTGTGCATCTCCAGGTGTGACCCAAAAAGCAAAAAAAGAAAAACATAGTTGACCAAATTGACACCATTCATTTTAATTTAAAAAAAAAAAACCTCTCATCAAACAAAAAATAGACAAGGATTTCCACAAACTGATAAAGATCATATAAAGATCTGCACTGTAGCACTGTCATCCTGTTGTTCATCCATTTGCTCGAGCGGGCACCAGTAATGTCTCCATTGTGAGACTTGTTACTGTTTTTGGCATATGGAGTATGCCACGGGTAGCTTGCCAGGCTCTGCCATGAGGGCAGGATACTCTCGGTAGCTTGCCAGGTTCTCTGAGAGGGACAGAGGAACCGACCCGGGTCAGCCGAGTGCGAAGCAAACGCCCTACCTGCTGTGCTATCACTCCACTCATCTATGGAAAAACCTACAGGGAACATCATATTCAATGAATAAATTACACACCCCCACACATACAAACACACACATACACATTCTATAAGAACGCTATAAAGATAGCAACCTTCACAGTTCTGTTCAATACTGAACAGAAATATGACCTATTATAGGAAGAAAAATGGATCACTGAGAGTGACTGCCAAACACAGAGCCAGAAGTATCCCCTGAGCATTAGTAACGTGCACTACAGAGAGAGAGAGAGAGAGAGACAGAGAGAGAGAAAGACACAGAGAGAGAGACAGAGAGAGAGAAAGACACAGAGAGAGAGAGAGAGAAAATGAAACAAAACAGAAAAATAAAAAGGAAGGGAGGGAGGAAGAAGAGAGGGAGGAAGGAAGGAAGGAAGGAAGGAAGGAAGGAAGGAAGGAAGGAAGGAAGGAAGGAAGGAAGGAAGGAAGGAAGGAAGGAAGGAAGGAAGGAAGGAAGGATTCAGCAATTGAATTAAATAAAGGTGAGTATACAAATTTGAAAAAAATAAATTACTTCTATTTGCAAGAAAGCATAATCAGGTACAGTAAACCCACACTTCATGTCATAAAGAGGTTGGAAATGGACTTTAATCATAAGTACATAAAAGAAAAATAGGTTTTGAATAACGTTTTTCTGTTCAACGGCAACCACTTTTTTACTTCCAACATTAACATGGAATAATGCTGAATAAAAATATATTATTCAGGGACCTACCACCTACAAAAATCTAAAGAAACTGAAAAGTCAGTCACAAAGGGTCCAGAAAACAGCCCAAAGGGCCAGAACCCACGCCTGCCCTGTGGAGACCCCTGAGTAAGTTGGAAGTGACCTCCCCTCCAGCACCCAAAAAAAAAAAATGTTCACAAAAAGTACTAAGTGATTATAGGAAAGTTGTAGAATACATACACAAAATCAGTTACACTTCATATATACAAGTATATATATGTATATATGTATATGTATATATATATATATATATATAATAGGCTGGAGCAATAGCACAGTGGGTAGGGCGTTTGCCGACCCAAGTTTGATTCCTCGTCCCTCTTGGAGAGCCTGGCAAGCTACCAAGAGTATCCCGCCTGCACAGCAGAACCTGGCAAGCTACCCATGGCGTATTCGATATGTAACAACAAGTTTCACAATGGAGACATTACTGGTGCCCTCTAGAGCAAATCAGTGAACAACAGGACGGCAGTGACAGTGACAGTGATATACAAGTATATAGGGAAATATAAAATCTATGTAGGCAATAAACAAGTAGAATGCTAAATTTTTCATCATCATCGTTATCATCATCATCCCATTGATCACCGAATTTCTCAAGCGGTCTCAGTAATGTCTCCATTCGTCCTAGTCCTGAGATTTTAGAAGCCTCTCTTTACTCGTCCTTTCCAATGGTGCCGCACTGGAGGCTCTTTCAGGGTCAGGGGAATGAGACCCATCATTGTTACTGGTTTTAGCATATTAATATGACATGGGGAGATTGCCAGGCTCTCCCATAGGGTCAGGAAACTCGGTAGCTTGCCAGGTTCTCCCTCAGGTTCTCCCAGAGGGAGAACTAGGCTATAAGATGTCTCTCTTTCGGGAGCTTGGTTTTATAGTCTCTGGATGTTGGCCATTGGTGAGATTACATGGCGCGGGGGGAAGTCCCTGGGTGTGACCGCCTAGCTACTGGAAAATGAGGGATCTGGGCGGAAGAGGCCCAGTCCCGAACCGAGCAGGCTTGGAGATCTCAGCCCCGGGTCCCACACACCTGGGTTCCTCTGCCAGTTCCTTCATGCATGAGGCTCGTCCGAATGTGTGGAGAGGGGTCCTGAGCATGGCTGTGGCTGGGCTCTGGAGGTCTTTGGCTTCCGGGGCTCTGCTCGGGGTGGGGAGGGAAATTGAAACCCATCCCCTCCGAGGGACCCCAGTGAAGACAACAAAGCACGGAGGCAAAAGACTCTCTGCCTGTGTTGTCTAATTAAAAAAAAAAAGTCCCTTCCTTTTTGTTGTCATTCTGAGGACTCTGCACTTAGGAATCACTCCTGGTGGTGCTAAGGGGACCATATGGTATGCCAGGGATTGAACGCAGGTTGGCTAAATTTTTAATACTTATTAAATAGAATACAAAATCACAAAATACTTAGCAATACCTTTAACAAAATAACTGCAAGACTGCACATTGAAAACTAGAACATGTTGATAATATAAACTAAATAAGAACTAAATAAATAGTTCAAGACTCCACACTGATAGGTCAAAACACTTAAATTGAGGGTGTTCTTCAAGGTACTAATTCCTCTCCCAAGTTAAACTATATATTTAATACATTCCCACTCAAAATCCAAGCAGATAACTTTTGTAGAATTTGAAAAGTTAATAGTCAGAGCTATTTGAGGAAAGAACAAAACAAAACAACACCAGTTAGATCCCCAGAACTACATACAATTCCCCTGAGTACCGCCAAGAGTGATCCCTGAACACAGCTGCGTGTGCCCCAACTCCCTGCCTCACCAAAATATGGAGGGTGATTTGAGGCTAGAGTGGTTAAGATAACGCCATTACCTCCTTATTATACAAGATTATATCATTAGTATATTTCTTATTATTATCTAAGGAGAAGCCATAGAATGAAACATAGACTCTAGAAATAGTCACAGACATAGGGGTTCATTGGTTTTCCACAAATAGTAAGGTAAATCACTATTAAACGGTTAATGTTTTTCAGGGTCAGAAAAATAGTACAACAGGTAAAATGCTTGCCGTGCACATCCTGGTTCAATCCTTGGCACCCATATGGTTCCTGGAACCTCTCCTGGAATGATCCCTGAGCACAGAGCCAGCAGGAAGCCCTGTGCACAGCCAGATGTGGCTGCAAAACAATTTTCCCTCAAAAAAAACCAATGTTTTTCATTAAATTAAACTGGAACAATTGGATATCCTTATGAAAATAAGTCACCTGCATTTACCACCCACCATATACAAAAAGTAATTCCAACGATGCTTAAAAGTATGAAACACATACCTGACGAGTGCAAGGCCACATGTATGATCTCAGCACTACAAAGGCCCCTGAAGGCAATGGATGTATCCACAGTGGCCCCTGAACACCACTGGACCATGCCGTGAGGCCCAAGTATCACCGAGCACATACAGCGGAGCTAAGTATTTCCATGAGTGCATGAGTGACCCCTATAAGAAAATTAATTCTAAACAGCTCTCTTATACTTCCATGCAAAATCTTTTTTTTTCTTTTTGGGTCACACCTGGTGATACACAGGGGTTACTCCTGGCTCTGCACTCAGGAATCACTCCTGGCGGTACTCAGGGGACCATGTGGGATGCTGGGAATCGAGCCCGGGTCAGCCGCATGCAAGGCAAACGCCTTACCCGCTGTGATATTGCTCCAGCCCCGCAAAATCTTAAACTATAAAATTTTTAGAAGAAAACAGAGGAAATTTTTAAGACCTTAGCACAGGGAAATTAAAAAGGAAATAGTAGAAGAAAAGACTGAAAAGTTTTAAAAGTATCAAAATTTTTGATTACTTGATTAATACTCCTGCTCTTTGTAATATTTACAAAAGATAGCACGAGACAGAAAGAAAATATCCACTAGACACATACTGTCAAGCCTTCTATTTTAAACAACAGATTTCATTAAAAATTTCAAAACAGGGGGCTGGAGCAATAGTACAGTGGGTAGGGTGTTTGCCTTGCACACGGCTGACCCAGATTCGATTCCCAGCATCCCATATGGTCCCCCAAGCACCACCAGGTGTGATTCCTGAGTGCAGAGCCAGCAGTCAGCCCTGAGCATCGCCAATGTGACACAAAAAGCCCTTCCGCAAAAAATTCAAAACAGAACATGATGGCCACTTAATACCTCTATTGCAAACCACAATACCCAAAAAGGAGAGAGAGAACAAAAGGGAATACCTTGCCACAGAGGCAGGATGGGGTGGAGGGGAAGGGGAGGGGTGGTGGGAGGGATGCTTGAAACCACTGGTGGTAGAAAATGGGCACTGGTGGAGGGATGGGTACTCGATCATTGTATGACTAAAACACAAGCACGGAAGGTTGTAAGTCTGTAACTGTGCCTCATGGTGATTCACTAATAAAAAATTTTAAAAAAATAATTTGTGAAAAATAAAAAATAATAATAGTCTTAAAAATTTCAAAACATATATACATATATAATCAGTAAGCATCTGTAAGGAGTCAATAACATTAGCCATCAAAAAATTGCAAATTTAACATCATGCACTAGTCCAGAGCTACCAGTAGCCTAACGTTCAAAAGAAATTTTTTTTAATGATCACAGATCAGAAAGAGCAACAAAGACAGGCAAATGTGATTGCTGTTCTTGGAGACCCCTTTTTCTAATGGTGCATATTTTATTACTTCTAGAGTAATAATTAGTACTCTTTATAGAAATTCAGATCCAAAGTGCTACCATTATTTTGTTGTTGGGCCAGTGAGTATTTTAGAAACCTATTAAACACAGCTACCCTGAGAACATTCCAGCAGAAAACAGAGAGATTGCTTTGCAACAGCTGGGCTGACCACAGCCACCCTAGCTAGACTAAACCTGGGCTTCAGATTATTTGCTGGACTTCTGGCATATTTAATAAATATTTCATTTATATTTAATAAATATTTCACAATGCAAGAACTTGCTTACAATTTCTACTTGTAAAGTAATCATGTTTCAACACATATACAAAAGCGAAGGGAAGAATACTGAGTCACTGAACAGAAATAAAAAATTGGTGGATATTTTGGTTATAACCTTCCAGTGTTTAGTACACACACTTTAAATATTTTGTCAACAATAAAGTCACTCTCTACTCACTGTTTGTAAATAATTCAATTCATGACTATTTTCCCATGTCATTAAACAATTATATATATATATTTTAAATCTCAAGTGGTGATAAAAGTGTAAAAAAATAAAGAAACTTCATACATTGCTAGGGAGAGTATGAAATAGTACAGTATTATTAAAAAACTGTAAGATTTTAGTTATAAAATAAAATATATACTTATCATATAGTCACCATTTTCACTGCTAGTAATTTGTCAAGAGAAATAGACACTTATCTTCACAAAATCCTTTTATATTCATATTTTATTTTGGCTCATACTATATAAAATATGTATCAGAAAGTGAATACAGTAAGTTTAATATGAACATACAATGGACTTAGCCTTAAAGGAAATGAACTAAAGCATCACCAACATAAATAAAACATAAAAGCAGCATACTGAAACACGCGGAGACTAAGCAACACACTCCTGAACAAACCTTTTGTTTGGTTTGGGGGCCACACTAGGCAATGCTCAGGGGTCACTCCTGGCTCTGCATGCAGGAATTACTCCTGGCAGTGCTCAGGGAACCAGATGGGATGCTGGATTGAACCCAGATTGAGCATGTGCAAGGCAAGCGCCCTATCCACTGTACTATCTTTCCGTCCCCTCTTTCTTTTCTTCCCTTTTTTAAATTTTATTTTAATGAATTACCATGAGATACAGTTACAGACTTACAAACTTTGGTGATTACATTTCAGTGATACAATGTTCACCAGTGCCCATTCTCTACCACCAATGTCCCCAGTATCCTTCCTGCCACCCCTGCCCCTTCATGCTAAGTGAAATGAGTCAGCAAAAGAGGGACAGGCATAGAATGACTGCGCTCGTGTGTGGAATATAAAGTAACATAATAGAAAACTAACACCTAAGGACAGTAGAGATTAGGATCCAGGGGATCAATCCATGCCTTGGGAGCCGGTCTCACGTGCTGGGGGGAAAGGCAGCTGGGATAGAGAAGGGACCACTAAGTAAATTATTTTCATCCCCTCTTGAACAAGCCATAGGGGAAAGAAAATATCAGCTGGAGACCAGAGAAAATGAGAAGAGGATCTATAGAATCTTCTGGGATGTAGAAAAAGATGTTTTAAGAAGGAAGTTCATAGCAATGAGGTCCTAATCAGTGCAAAACAAATCGATTCAGAAAGAGAAAGACCAGACAACCACATTCATTGTGGTACAGAAAGAAGCAACAGTCCATACGAAAAAGAAACCGACTAAAAAATGAAAGCTAGAGCTGGAGAGGGAGGACAGCAAGTAAGCAGGTTCAATCCTTGGCATGAAGGAAAGAAGGGAAGAAGGAAGGAAAGGAGGAATGGAGGGAGGAAAGAAGGAAGGAGGGAGAAAGGAGGGAAGGAAGAGGGAAGGAAGGAAGAAAAGAGGAAGGAAGGAAGGAAGGAAGGAAGGAAGGAAGGAAGGAAGGAAGGAAGGAAGGAAGGAAGGAAGGAAGGAAGGAAGGAAGGGAGGGAGGGAGGAAGGGAGGGAGGAAGGAAGGAGAGAGGGAGAGAGAAAGATAGGGAGAGAGGAAGAGATGGAGAGAAAGAGAGGGATACTAAAGTAAAATAAATGCCACAGAAATGTAGAGATCATAGAAAGAATACAAACAAACTGGACAACCTGAAAGATATAAACCAATTTTAGAGTGATGCCTATTTCCAGGATCAGTACAAGAAGAAACAGTTTGAACAGTCCATTCTCAAATACAGAAGTAGAGTAATCAGAACAAAATCCAAGAACCAGATAAAGCACTACTGAAGTCTACCAAACTCTCCCAAAACCAGGAAATGGGAAAACACTCCCAAGCACTTTTTTTTTTTTTGCTTTTTGGGTCACACCCAGCGATGCTCAGGGGTTAGTCATGGCTCTGCACTAAGGAATTACTCCTGGTAGTACTTGGGGGACCATATGGGATGCCAAGAATTGAACCCAGGTCAGTCCCATGCAAAGCAGAGGCCCTACCCGCTGTACTCTGACTCCCTGAGCACATTTTCCAAGGCCAACATTACCCTAGTCATTATTTGCAGATGACATGGTAATATATAGAGAAAATCCTAAAGTCCACCAAAGGATGTGCAAACCCTAAATTCAAAAGGATATTTTGCATCCCTATGTGCATCACTGTATCACTGTCATCCCGTTGCTCATCGATTGTTCGAGCAAGCACCGGTAACATCTCCATTCGTCCCTGCTGCGTGCTAGCATAGCCCAATGGTGTCTGCTCACTCCAGGAAAATGAAGAGCACGTTGTTGTTACTGTTTTTGGTATATCGAATACGTCACGGGTAGCTTGCCAGACTCTCCGAGAGGGGCAGAGAGGGTATGGTGCCGCCAGTAGGTCAACCTGTACCTGTGGGGTGAGTGCATCAGCAGCCTGGTGGTGCCTTCAGACTTCTAGTTACCCCAAAATTGCTGCTGTGCCTTTGGCCAGACCCCAAGAACTTGGGGCCTAAGTTTACCAAGAAATTAAATGGTCAAAAGTTAGGTATGTGGGAGACACACCCACAAACCACCTCCAGATCAGCTATGTAAGCTCAAAACCCGCTATGTGCATAGCTGCATTATTCACGATAGCCAGACATGGAAACCAAATCCACCTACAAGCCCACAAACAAATACCTCTTTCTTAATTTATTTTTTAATTAGTGAGTCACCATGAGGGTACAGTTACAGATTTACACATTTTTGTGCTTGTGTTTCCCTCATACAATGTTCGAGTGCCCATGCCTCCACCAGTGTCCATTCTCCACCACCAATGAACCCAGTATTCCACCCACCCACCCACCCCCCGCCTCTGTGGCAGGGCATTCCTATTTGTTCTCTCTCTCTCCTTTTGGGTGTTGCGGTTTGCAATAGGGGTATTGAGTTGCCATCATGTTCAGTCTCCAGTTTACTTTCAGCACGCATCTCCCTCCCCGCGCGGGATCTCCAATCACATTTTACTTGGTGTTCCCTTCTCTATCTGGGATGCCTTTCCCCCAGCATGTGAGGCCAGTTTCCAAGCTATGGAGTCAACCTCCTTGTATTATATACTACTATTCTTGGGTGTTAGTCTCCTACTCTGTTATTTTATATTCCACAGATGAGTGCAATCTTTCTATGTCTGTCTCTCTCTTTCTGGCTCATTTCACTTAGCATGATACTTTCCATGTTGATCCACTTATATGCAAAGTTCATGACTTCATCTTTTCTAACAGCTGCATAGTATTCTATTGTATAGATGTACCAAAGCTTCTTTAAGAAGTCATCTGTTCTCGGGCACTCAGGTTTTTTCCAGATTCTGGCTATTGTGAACAGTACCTCGATGAACATATAAGGGCAGATGTCATTTCGACTATACTTTTTTGTTTCTCCAGGATATATTCCCAGAGGTGGTATTGCTGGATCAAATGGTGGCTCAATTTCTAATTTTTTGAGAAGCATCTATATTGTTTTCCAAAGGGACTGGACCCACCAGCAGTGTAGAAGGGTCCCTTTCTCCCCACATCCTCTCCAACAGCGGTTGCTTTTGTTCTTTTGGATGCCACACACAAATATCTTAACAAAGAAGTTGTGACCAATACACTCAGCGGAGACTGCTCAGTTCTTTAAAAATTAAAAATTTATTTTTTGCAACAATGTGAAGAAACTAGAGATGATTACATGCAAGTGAAAAAAAAATCCAGAAACTTAAGGACTGGATAACTTCACTCGGATTTGGATATGAATAAATAAAGCAAACCAACTGGCAAACACAACACACACACACACAAATCAATGCTGACTCAATAAAAACCATGCTGGCTCCAAAACAAAAGAGGAGATGTGGGAGGAAAAAGCTGAAAGATCTTTCTGGCCCTGGCATAATCCTGAAGTGAGTTTGGTAGTCAGAGTAGAGTTATGAAGCCAAACTGAAACTCTATAATTCTGCAAAGCAATGAAAAAGTAAATAGAATGATATGTTACCATTTTCCAAAGTTAAAAACTAGGTTAGTGAAAGATACGAAAGTGGTATATATGGGCCGGAGCGATAGCACAGCGGGTAGGGTGTTTGCCTTGCACGCAGCCGACCCGGGTTCGATCCCCGGCATCCCATGTGGTCCCCCAAGCACCGCCAGGAGTAATTCCTGAGTGCAAAGCCAGGAGTAGCCCCCGAGCATCGCTGGGTGTGACCCAAAAAACAAAACAAAAAAAAAAGTGGTATGTAATATTCAGATTCCATTCATGTGAAATTCTAAAACAGGCCAAACTCATGCATTATAACAAGGTTTCAGGAAAGCATGGGATGTTGGCAACCTACTAGCAGGAAGAGCGCGTGGCCTCTGGGAAAACAGCAGAAAGTGAGAATGATGTAGGGGGTGGCAGGAGCTCAGAGCACAGGATGTGAAAGAATTTGAATAAGACATACAAGTATCAGCAAACTAAAACTGAAGTAGCACATGGAGTTGATTTAGGAAAAAAAAACAATTATGTTCTAGAGTATGCCAACATGTCATGCTAAAAATAAGAAGAAAAGATGAATCCAGAGAAAACCGTGGTTACAATAGCTAACAGACCAAAGAACATGAAAACTGAACCTCTGAGTCATAGGTATCCCCGAAGAGTGTATGAAGAACAGTCCAAAGAAACTCCGTTCTCTAAAACTTCAGCAATGAGGAACCTCCTGAGAAACTACCGGTCGAGGACCTGAGTTGACAAACTAGAAGCACGCTTCGAATGACAGGCAGAATGCAGCAAAGGTACACTCTTGTGCTTAAATATTTGGAAATTCTTCTATATTTTTTGTATTTTTATTTGGGCCTCAAATGTTTGTCGCACCAGAGGTCACAGACAGTGGTTGTGAGGTTCAGACAGCAGAGCACTGGGACCAAACGAGGTGCATGTTGCACACAGGAAGGGCTGAACTCGTGACCTTGTGTGTGCTGCTAAGATGTTCAAAGCCTATGTGATATTCCTCCGCGTAGCCCAAGTAAAGTTCTTTCTTTTATATATATATATTTTTTTTTCATTCTTTTCAATAGTCTTTGAGGTACGGTGGTTCCAGCAAAGCTGATATCAGTGTTTTCCATGCACAAAGTTACTTTCTTTCCACAAGCACCAAAATGTGGGAAAAGAAAAAAAATGCCAAAGACCTTCCATGCAACTGTCCTCAGGTCATGTCTAGTCCACCTCTTCCTGCCCCCCCTCAGGCAACTTCCCAGAACCACTTGGTCACTTCAGTGCTATAGTCCAAGGCCATGGACTTCTTAGCTCTGGACGCGGTCCACTCCCTTCCTGTGTTTCTCTATATACCATTAACCATGAGATTATCTATTATTTGTCCTTCACCCTCTGACTTTATTTCACCTCCCGGGCTCCCCTCTAATCCCATCCATTATGTAGCAAAAGGCAAGATTTTATCTTTTCTTAGAGCAGACGCCTATCAGCAAAAGCTCTTTAAATAAATAAGCCTCCAATAATTAAGCAAATCAAAAAGGACTCCAGAAACAGACAAAATCAGACAAGTCTAAGATTTGTATCACTCCAAGTGCTCGGAAAAACAATGAAACAATATTCTCTCTTTTCCACGGGGAAGGAGTTGTCTTTCCTATGGGATGACACAGAAAGACAATCTTAAATAAGACTGAACTCAAAAGAAAGCCAGGGTCTACATTCAACTGTTGGAAATATGACAGGGAAAAAGAAAACAACCCTGGGTGACATTTCCAGGAGCAACTGACAAATTAATTCAAGCCAATCGTCGTACTGGGAATAGGCAGGACACTGGACTAGATTTGATCAGTGTGTGACTGTAGCCCAAACATGAAAGCTTGTAACTATCTCACAGTGATCCAATAAAATTTTAAAAAATAAATAAATAAAAATAAAAAATAAAAGCCAAAACAAAAGAGAAAGAGAGAGAGAGAGAGAGAGAGAGAGAGAGAGATGAGAGGAAAAGTGGGGAGCGATGATGGGTGGGGGAGAGAAGCAGTGAAACACACTAGTCCAATTCACCTGGATCCCAATTTGCCACTTGCATACCTTAATCAGATCTCAACAGAATCTTCCAAGCAGAAGAACAAAAACTGCAATTTTCAGACTACCAAAAACAGGAGACCAGCACATATCCTAGCTCAGGTTAAAGATGCCAAAAAGACTCCAGGAGAAAAGGTGACCCAGCAGCAGAACTACCATCCAAGCCACTGAAGGCCAACCCTAAGTCACTCAATAACTCATACATGACAAAGGCTCTCACCTCCTCCACCCTCCACCAACCCTCTCTCCACCATCACCTGTTCCCTAGTCCTGTGGAGCAGGGAAACCCTGCCAACCTATGAATCCACAAGCTGACACTCGCCTCTTACAACATCCAGGTCCATCAAAGGCTCTGACCTCCTCCTGACGCATCATTTCTGCACCATCACCTCTTCCCCCATCCTGTGGACCAGCCCCACTCCCGCCCCTTCCCCCACCTGGCCCTGAAACCCAAAGCACATAAGAACTCTACTGTTCCATTCCATCTAACTCTAAGGACTTCTAGGTTCTGATATCTGGCCTCAAACCCTCCATAATAACTCTGGCATGTAAACAGGAGTAATTAGACATTCACCTGCAGGACCACTGAAATAGCATCTTAAGGACATAGAAATTGTTAGAGCAACAGATTGCAAGCAGTAATCCCTTACTGAAAAAATAATATATCAGATCATATCTCAGACCACTGGAAATCTAAAGCTCAAACTGCAGCCCCCACAAATCTTTAAGAGTCATGGGCAAACAAGGGAACCCACCCACTCTGGCGGACAGGAACACAAGTCCAATAAATCCCTGAGGCTCAAATAAAGCCTAAAGCCTCATCAAGGAGGACCTCAAATAAACACTCCATAGTATGGAAGTAAAGCAATCTCTGGAAGAAAAATTCAACCAGCTCAAGGACTGATCCAGAATGTGAAAGAGTCCATTAGAATAGAATCGGGGAGTGAAAGAACGCAATAACAATACACTGCAACAGAATTCAGCACACAAACACTGTCACAGTGATTCTGAAGACAAAATACTAGCCACCAAACATAATGAAGTGGCCAAAGAAGAGAGACGTTAACAGATTGGAGAGAATGTAAGATTCTCGACAGATAAGATTACAATGAATAATCTCTGAATTATGGTAATACCAGAAGGAGAGGAAAAAGCAAAAGGGGAGGAGAGACGCGTTGAAGATATAAAAGCCAAGAACTTCCCCAGGCTCTGGAGAGAGGCTTCTGCACAGATTCAAGAGGCTCAGAAAGCAACAAACAAAATAGACTCAAAGAAAATAACACCAAAGCATTGTAACCAAATTGGTACATATAGAAGACAAAACAGACAACTTAAAGCAGTCAGAAAGAAGAAAAACTCTTGAATACAAGGGAAGCCACATAAAAAAATCACATCGGAACTACCATATATTACCATACAAGCATAAAAAAGAGTAGAATGACATATTCAACATACTTAATAAAAAAAAACTACCAACCTAGAAACCACTACCCTGCAAAACTATGATTTTGAGTAGAGGGAAAAATTAAAATCTCTTCAAATAAACAAAGGCTGACAGTATTTGCAACAACTAAACTAATCCTGCAAGAATAACTGAAAGTTACATATTAAAAAGGCAAACAGACTCTTTCAAAAACAACTGTATTCCACACACATACACCAAAATGGCAACACAGTCCTATATATCAATAATCTCTCCAATGTCAATGCATAAAAATGCATAAAGCAGCTGGAAAGATGGAGCAGAGAGGGGGGAAATCCAGTCTCTTTACTGCCTCCAGGAAAGATACTTAAACTCACAGGATAAATACAGATTCAGAGTAAAAGGATGGAAAACAATCATACAAACCATAGCAGAACAACAACAACGAATAAGCTGGAACAGCTATTTTTATATCAGACCAAATAGTATTTAATATAAAGAAAGTGATTAGAAACAGTGATAGGAACTACTTACTGGTTAAGGGAACAATAAATCAAGAAGTACTGTGATCAACATTTATGCACCAGATGAAGGGTCAGGGAAGTTCGTAATGCTTCTGCTCACGACCTAAAGAAACACACTGACAGAAACACAACAGTAACAACAGTAGTGGGGGACTCCAACACTTCACTTTCACCACTAGAAGATCAACCAGACAGAATAAATATAAGGAGATAAGAGAGTCCTAAGCAAGAGCTAGATGAACTAGCTTTACTAGACATACACAGGGTTCTCCTTGCCCAAAAAGCTGAATACACATTCTTCTCCAGTGCACATGGAACATTCTCGAGGATAGATTGCATACTAGCAAACAATTCAAGCATACATAAATTTACAAATTTATAAATCATGAAAACTAACTTCTTAGACCACAATGCCATGAAAGCAGAAGGTAACCACAGAAAGAAGACGGGGGAAATTTCTAGCACTTGACAGATAAACAAAACACACTAAATTAACTACTGGATTAAAGAGGGGCTCAAAGAAGAAATTAAAAGATTTCTTGAAACTAATGAGAACAAAGTTACAAGTTATCAGGGTCTATGGATACAGCAAGGTGTACGAAGGAGAAGGAAGAAGGTCATGGCAATATAGACCTATATTAAGAAAGCAGAAAAAAGCCCAAATCAATAACCTAAACACAAAATTTAAGTATTCAAACAGCAAATGAACCCAAAACATTATTGAAGGAGGGAATAGTAAGTAGTGAAAATAGCAAATAGTAAAAACTAGAGCAGAGATCAACAAAATAAAACCAAGAAAACAATCCAAGGAATCAATGAAACCAAGAGCATATTCTTTGAAAGAATAGACAAGATAATAAGCTTTTAGCTAGACTCATGAAGAAAAAGGAGAAAATTGGATCAGAGATGAAAGGAGAGAAATTACAACACATCCTTGAGAAATTCAAAATATAATGAGAGGTTACTTAAGCTCTTAAACTGGAGACCCTAGAAAAAATGGGTAGATTTTTGGACTCATGAAATTTCCCAAAGCTAAGTGAGAAGAAAGCAGGAAGTCTGAACAGGCCAATCACAAATAAGGAAATTGAAACAGTAATTAAGAATCCCCAAGAACAAAAGTCCTGGTGCAGGTGGGTTCACTGTTAGTTCTATCAAACCTTCAGAGATTTACTATCTTTACTCCTTAATATCTTCCAAAATACTGAAGACACAGGAATCCTTCCTAACACCTTCTATAAAGCTAATATTATGCTAATAAGCAAAGTATACAAAGAAAATTTCATACCAATCTCCCTGATGAACACCGATGAAAAATCCTTAACAAAATCTTAGTTGGGGGCGGAACAATAGTACAGTGGATACGGTGTTTGCCTTGCATGCAGCCAACCCAGGTTCTATTCCCGGCATTGCATATTGTTCCCCAAGCACCACAAGGAATAATACCTGTGTCCAGAACCGGGAGTAACCCCTGAGAATCCCTGGGTGTGACCCAAAAAGAAAAAGATCTTAGCTAACTGATTCCAACAACATGTAAAAAAAAAATTCACTCTAGAAAAAGCTTTTGACAAAACCTAATATGATCCATTTATGATACAAATTTTCAACAAAATATGGGTGGAAGAAACCTTCCTAAGATAGTAGCAGCCCTCTATTACAAGCACAATGCAGAATCATTATAGCGAAAAACTGAACACACTCCTTCTGAGATCAGATACAAGGCAAGGATGTTCACTGTCGCCACTTTGATTCAGTATAGTATTAGAAGTCCTAGCTGGAGCAATCAGACAAGAAAAACAAAGCAAAGTGGTTCAAAATGGAAGATAAGTTAAATCATCACTATTTGCAGATGACATACTATACATAGAAGACCCTAAAGAAACCTCAAGAAACTCCTAGAAACAATAAACCAATACAGCAACAGCAAGTAGCCAGCTATACAATCAATACACAAAAATAGGTCATGGTCACATTCTTATATCCAGCGAATGAATCAGAGGAGAAAGTGATTAAGGAATTCATCCCATTTAAAATAGTGTCCAAAACATCAAGGATCTTAACTTAAAATCAACTTAACAAAAGACATGAGATATCTATACTATGAAAACTTTAAATCATTTAAGAAATAAATATAAGACCTTAGGAAATGGAAAATATTCCATACTCATGGATAGGAAGAATCAATATTGTTAAAATGAGTATCCTACCTAAACTATTATGCAATTCCCATTCCAATTCAGAAAACGTTCTTCAAGGACCTAGAAGAGTTAGCAACAAAGTTTGTTTGGAATCAGAATAGCCAGAACCATACTGAAAAAATTAATTGGGAGGTATCTCATTTACCTAATTTGAAACTGTACTATAAAGATACAGTGATCAAAACTGCATGGTACTGGAATAAAGACAAGGCAGAGTCTCTGGTCAATGGTGAGATTAGAATAACAAAGGATGAAACCCCATCTTTATGAACAGTTAAATTTTGGCAAAGTAACTGATAACATGAAATGAAGCAAAGATAGCCTCTTCAACAAATGATACTGGGAAACTGAATAACCACATGTAAAAAATTAAAGCTAGATCCATATCTCACACCTTACATAAAAGTCCATTCAAAATGAATCAAATGCCTTATGATCTGACCAGAAATTATAATACACATTGAGAAAAATATAGGCAGAATGCAGGTGTCCTCAATGATACAATGCCACTGACAAAGGCAACAGAATCAAAAATAAACAAATTGGACTACATCAAATTAAAGAGTTTCTGAATGGCAAAATAAACATGGACTGCACTAGAAGACTGAATGGGGGAAAATATTCTGATTCAATACATCTGATATCCAGGATATATAAAGTACTCACAAAGATCAAAACAACAGCAATGAGAGAAGTTTCCAGACCCCACACAAGGCTGTCTTATATGGGGCAACCTGGAGGGAAGGTGGGTGAGTTCCCCCCCACCCAACAGAGCCCCGGCAGCCAAAAACCCTCAGAACTCAATCAACACCATGCTCACAGGCTCAGACGAGCCTCAACCATGAGTGAATCTGCTGAAAAATTCAGGTATGTGGGTTTTGTGACCAAAATCTCCAGGCTCACATGGAGTGGGGAAATTGACAACCTCCCCCCATCTCCCTGTGCTACTGGGAGCCTGGCAGTCTGGCAGTCACGCCCATGAACTGCCTCTGGCACCATATACGCTCATTAACAGCCATGATCCAAAGACTCACAAATGAATCTCAGAAGAGAGCAAGCTGCAGAGATGCCGACGTACCCCCAAAGTCACCATCTAGTTGAAAATTAACTTCTATTTAATTTTAGGAGTTAAATTTTGGGAGTTTAATAATAGGATGAATCACCCTATCTAAAATTTTAAAATTCCTAGAGCATTCACAGACGTGCAACATTTCATACTCTATACCACTGATATACCAAGAGTAGCACACCACATTGATAGGGAGTAAAGTAGAAGGCAACCAATCTTGATTGTGTGTGTTTGTGTGTATGTGTATATATATATATACATATACATTTGTATATATACATATACATACATATACATGTGTATATATACATATATATATACATACAAGGGTCAACCTGTAACAACATGTTAGTAATCTCTTATAAAAGGGCTTAATGGCTTCAGGATAATACACAACAATCTGCACATACTTTCCTCTAAGAAAATCTTTTTGGATCACTTTTTGCAGATTATTCATAACAAGCAATACAAAATAAATTATTTAGGTCCTGCTTTGGGGGCAGGTTTGGGGGACCTAGAAAAATTCAAAATATGGTGGTGGGAAGGTATAATGGTGGTGGGATTGGTGCTGGAATATTGAATGTAATAAATTATTGTGAACAACTTCATAAAAATTAAATTTAAAAAATAATAATAATAAAAAGAAAAAAATGCAATATCCAAAAACCCTATCAAAAAATTAGGAGAGGAAACAAATAGACACTTCTTGAAGGAGGGAAAGCAGATGGCCAATCACTGTATCACTATATCACTGTCATCCCATTGTTCATCCATTTGCTCGAGCGGGGGACAGTAATGTCTCCATTTATCCCTGTTGCGTACTAGTGTAGCCCGATGGCGTATTAGAGGCTCTTCAGGATCAGGGAAATGAGGACCATTATTGTTACTGTTTTTGGCATATTGAGTACGTCACGAGTAGCTTGCCAGGCTCTGCTGTGCGGGCAGGATACTCTCAGTAGCTTGTTGGGCTCTCCAAGAAGGACGCAGGCTTTTGGGGCAGCCTCAAATCGCCTTTACAGGTGTTCCCAGTCTACTAAATGTAAGCTTTTGGTCGACTGGCATGTTGTAACAATCTTCACACTGACAAACACGCACCTGCCTGTGTCTCTGGGCAGCACTTGGGACATCTGTGGCCCCAGGTTGATCTCCTTGAGGTTGATGGAGTGCGCCCAGAGGTTGTTGAGCAGCTGGCAGAGCAGGACCCTATCGAGGAGGGTCTGTGCCAGGTCGAACACCTGCGCCAAGTCCCAGGTCACCTGGTGGTTGGGTCACAGCACCCCACAGTAGGTGAGCCACTGCACACACTGCTGCCACGGCTCTATGTCCAATGGCACTGCAACTCAGCCCGGCGGGGCAGGCGGCAACACTGCAGTCACTGCCACAGTTTCTCCATGCCCAGTTAATGCCATTTTGTCTGAATCTTGCAAAAGAGCGGGTGATGTCCATCAGGAACCACACATAGAGTTCCAGCAGAGATCATGCATAGAGTTCCATGCCTGGCCTGCTGAGTCACATATTGTCTAAGGCAAGATGGTGAGCCGGGTTCAGGAGAGCGCGAGGGGTTCGGGTGGTGTCAGCATCATCTTGCCTCCAATCAAATATGGTATAGTGATTATGAAAAATGAGTTGGGAGTGTCTTATGATGTGTCACGCGGCTGCTTTTGCGGCTGCGCAGTTTAGGAATATGTTCAGTCATACATGATGCTTGGCCCGAACATATGGAAAGCAGCCTGGAGCGTGGTAGCAATTGGGTTGTGGAGGTCGGCTGCCAGGGCTGGGTCCGTTGGGGCGGGGAGGGCTCTCACTTGCCCCCTTCTGGGGTGCCCTGAGTGAAAACAGCTTGGCGCAGAGTCCAGTGGCATGGTTATGGGGGCCTCATTTTATACTCCCTTCCGAGAGAAGCAGCCGTGAGTTCTGGATGGTGACCGATGAGGAGATTATCTGGCGTTGGCAAGAGGTGGCTTATGGGAGTGACCCCTGGGCTGCTGGAGACTGGGGGAAGCAGGCAAAGGATGGCCAATAGGCACATGAAAAGGTGCTCTGCATCATCTATCATTAAGGGAATTCAAATCAAGAGAGCAATAATATATCAGATCATGACCCGTGAATATGACACATATCAAAAATAGTAGGAACAATCTGTGTTGGCAGGGATGTGGTGAAAAAGGAACTCTCATCCACTGCTGGTGAGAATGTTTTCTGGTTTAACCCCTGTAGAAGACAGCATGGAGAGTCCTCAGGAAACTTAGAATTGAGCTTCCGTAGGACCCAGCAACTCCATTTTTGGGTCTCTACCCCAAGGGTATAAAAACATTCATTCAAACGGATATATGCATACCATTATGCATTGCCACGCTTAGTAAAATAGCGAAGATGTGCAATCAACCCAGGTGTCCAAAGACAGATGAGTGGATTATGAAGACATGGTATATTTATGCATAATGGAATTTTGCAGCTTCAAGGAACAATGAAATCATGCGATTTGTAGCAACCTGGATGGAACTGGAAAATGTGTTGAGTGAAGTAAGCTAGAAAAGTAAAGACAAATCCAGATGATCTCAATTCTCTGGAAAACCATACAGAATAACAAGATGAGGAAATGCAGCGTAATAAAAGGGTATGCCTAGATCACCCCTCACCCCAGAGTCTAGGAAGGAGAAGGACAGAGAAGAAAAGAAATTGATGGGGAAAGGAAGAAGATGAGAAAGGGAAGTCACAGGGGAGCAGGGTTCCGGGGTTAGAGGCCTCAGTACACTTGTATTATGGGATAGTGTTATAGCTATATATCCAAAGTGTAGGCTCAACAACACTAAAAACATGGAATCCAAATTATAACTGCCAAACTTTAAAATGTGCCTGTCAAGGTAGCAGGCTGGGAGGTGGGATTGGGGCAGAGAACACTGGTGGAGGAAAATTGATATTACCAAACATCATATGCCTAAAATTCAATTATCAGTAACTTTGTAAATCATGGTTCTTTAATTAAATGATTTTTTAATAATTTAGAAAACAGAATAGCCCATAGCTGGTGAGTGGGTTGGTTTTCTGTGTTTTGAGTTGCATGAAGCTGACCTGGATAATGACATCCACTACCTCCTGCCAAAAGCAAAAGCAAACGCAATTCTTCCTATGCGAAATAACTATGTTCACCACATTACCGTAAGTACACTAAATTTAAACTACAACAAAACAAAATATTTTTCACAAGCAAGTCTTTCTAAAGAAAGAACATCACCCAAAATCCCAAATCAGCCTGAGCGTTTTTATATCTGGGGCTCAGGGATGTGACTCCGGGGAGCGACCCCTGCCTGGCAGACAGGTGGCCACAGGACTGATGCCTGACTCTGCTCCACAGGAGTGACCCCTGAGCACCGCCCAGTGTCACTGAATGTGTGACCCCAACACAGCACAACCAGATGTGCGAGCACCACACCAGCAGGTTCCACTCCATTGCACTGACGGCAATGACAACTTCCAAATAAAAGGGTTCCGTGGATTCCAAACAAAAGGGGGAAATGAAACTACAGACAGCAGAAACTCTGGTTCCAGTGGACTGAGGCAGCAGAGACAGAATTTCAAACAAACCAATGAATGTGCAAGACTGTCATCAGCTCATTGGGTTTGGGGCTGTGGTTGTCTGGTGGCCACAGCCGGTGGTGCTCAGGGCTTAGTCCTGGTTCTGTGCTCAGAGATCATTCTTTTTTTTTTTAAAGGATAAGATAGAAATTATGAGACTTTAAAAAAGAGAATTTATAAAATAAAGAATACAATCAGGAGCCTTAATAATCACTGATCAAGGAGACATAACAGAAAAATTAAAAGATTTAGTGTGAAGCACAAAAAGATGATGTACAAAAGGGGATATAAAACATTCATAAGCGACACGGCAGCAAGGTTAGACATGAGCCCGGGAGTTCCAGAAAGATGAGTGAGAATCTGGCATAAGCTATTTTTGAGGAAATAGGGGAGTTTCTGGCTGCAGGCACGACATTTTACAAGATGGATTGGATTTACTGTTCCCCTGAACAAAATGTAGAAGAGTAACTGGCTTTCCTCTTTGGACAGAGATTTTAAGGACAGACTGTGATCCTTTAAGGGGGAAAAAAAGGTGAAACATACTAATTAAATTCTCCGTTCACCTTGGCTTTCTGCCCGGGAACATCTTCAAACTGCAGTAAGAACATGGCCCACCTCTGTTAGATCCCAGGCACCCCAGAAGTTCTCCCAAGCCCTGCCAGGAGTGATCCCTGAGTGCAGAACCAGGAGTAAGCCCTGAGTATCACAGGGTGTGGCCCAAAAACCAAAATGAACAAATTATAACCAAAGGAGCAGAACCCACAAAGTCCTATATGGAGCAGAGAGAGGAAACATATGTCAGGGTCAAGAAATGCTGAAGTGGGGCCAGAGCAATAGGACAGCGAGTAGGGCATTTTCCTTGCATGCGGTTGACCAGGGTTCAATCTCCGGCATCCCATATGGTCCCCTGAGCACCACCAGGAGTGATTCCTGAGTGCAGAGCCAGGAGTCACCCTTGAACATTGCTGGGTGTGACCCAAAAATTTAAAAACTTAAAAAATTTTTAAAATAATTGCTAAAGTGACTGGGATTTATGCAGAAAAGACAGAAGAGAAAGGAGTCCCCCGTTGCTATGCACGGGTACCCTTTGGCCTAATTCTAAGCTGCATATGTCCATAGCAATACTCTTTAAGGACTGATAGAAAACAGACATGCAATGATGGAGCCTTAGCGGAATTGAGCAACGATGCTAGGATACGTCTTGCTTCCAGTTCAGAGGAAGAGAGGCCTATTGGTAAGCACACCAGAACTCAGCACAACACAGAGAGGGACACAGTAGGGATGCAGACCACGCCCCCGACCTCAGAGAATGAGTGAGAGAATGTGTCTTTTGCTTTTGCTTCTGAAAGAGATGATAGAGAACGGGTTTCATTTCACCCTTGATGTGATGGATGATTCATCAATGAATCCATCTGGGACTTTCCTGTTTTAGAAGCCTATTAAGTATTGATTTCACTCCTTTCATCGACATAAGCCAACTCAGATCATCTATGCCACCGGTGTGAGCTTGGATAGTTTGTTTGCCTTCTTTCAAGGAAACGGTACATTTAAACGGTTATCAAAATTGTTATCAAATTTGTGGGCACAGAGAAACTTATCACATTCCTTTATTGCTCTTGAATGCTGATGGCAGCATGTATGATACTGATGACCTGATAATATTTTTGATATTGGAAAGCTGTGTCCTCTCTCTCTGTCTCTCTCCATCTCTCTCTTCTCTTCCTTATCAGTGTTGATACTTTTGTAAAGAAAAGACTAGTATGAGTGCCCAAGGAACACAGGAAGCACCCAGGCTCCTGTGAGAGAAGTACCCCTAAGCACCAAGCCAGGTGTTGCCTCTGAGCATAACTGGGTCTTGCCCAAAATCCAAAAGCAAAGATGCAGATTTCAAAATGAGTCATTAAACGATGGTAAATAATCTTGAGAAATTGGTCATGAAGATACAAATCCCAACAGAGAAAGGAAAACTGGAAAAAAAGAACCAAAGGAAAATTTCAAGAACCAAAAAACTAATACATGATGAAACTGAAAGCGCAATGGGCTTTTTGTTAAATACTGGACACAGCAGAAAAGAGGATTAATTAACTTGAAGGTAAGTTAATATAAACCCAAACTAAAGCAGAGACAAATATTGTAGGGATGGGGACAGACCCAACTATGCTCAGAATTTACTCCTCGCTCTGTGCTCACAGATCACTCCAGGAAGTGCTCAGTGAACCATATGCAGTGGAGGAGATCAAACTAAGGTCGATTACATGCAAGGCAAATGTTTTTAACTCTGTACTATGTCTCCAGTACCAGAAGAAATATTTTTAAAAACTGAAATGGCATATCTGAGATTTTTGGGACAAAAGCAAATTTTGTAAAGTCCTTGAATGAGAGAAGAAAGGCGCAGAATAAATATCTAGGGAGAAAGGCACCCAAAATGTTTTTTGAAATGATAAAAATTGATTAAAAATAAATATTGTTTTTATTTTTTTGTTTTTGTTGTTGTTGTTGTTTGCTTTTTTTTTGGGGGGGTCACACCTGGCGATGCACAGGGGTTAGTCCTGGCTTTGCACTCAGGAATTACTCCTAGCGGTACTCAGGGGACCATATGGGATGCTGGGAATCGAACCTGGGTCAGCCGCGTACAAAGCAAATGCCCTACCCGCTGTGCTACCGCTCCAGCCCCTAAATATCGTTTTTAAAAACAATAGTGCAAAATTCAATAACGTCAAACAATCATCATTTAAGAACTACCAAATACCGAAAATAAAGAGAAACTCAGAAAATATATTCAGGGATACATCTTTTCTTTTAAAGAAGTCTAATTTCTCATCAGAAAAAGAAACAAATCTTCAGGCTTTCTCTAAGTCAGGATGAGCTACCTCCCCTCACCTCTCTGTACGTCCAGAATCCCCTGCAGTCACGTTACACCTCAAAACCGCCATTCAGTTAAAAATTTAACTCCAGCTGTTAAATCTTTAACTACATTGTTAAAAATTATGGACTTGGGGCTGGAGCAATAGCACAGCGGGTAGGACGTTTGCCTTGCACGTGGCTAACCCAGGTTCAATTCCCAGCATCCCATATGGTCCCCTGAGCACCACCAGGAGTAATTCCTGAGTGCATGAGCCAGGAGTAACCCCCGTGCATCTCCGGTGTGACAAAAAAAAAAAAAAGAAAATTTTTCAGAAGGAAAAGTTTATATTTAAAAATAACAAAAATAACAGCCATGTGATTTCTCAATAGGAATAATGAAAATGAAAACATGATATAATGTCTTCGAATTATGCAAGGAAAATGACTGGCAATCTATAATTCTACACACTGGTGAAATATATCTGAGAACCAAAGGCAAAAGAAAGACATTTTCAGAGTAACACTGAGAAAATTATCTTCAGTAAAGTATCACTAAAAGAAATACAGGAGCCATAGAGATAATACACAGTTAAGACAGGTTCCTTTCAGTCAACTAAGGTTTGATACTTTGTATCCCACATGGTCTCCTGAGCTCTACCAGGAGTGATCCCTGAGCACAGAGCCAGGACTATGTACTGTGTACCGCTGCATGAGACTCAAGACCCACCCCCAACAGAATACATAAAAAGGCACTATGCAGGAAAAGAAAATCCCAGATGAAATTAGAGGTTTTTAAAACAAAAAAGACTAGAGAAATGAGAGTCTAATGAATGCCAACCACGTAAAACAATAATATTAAAGGGGTTTTTTATATTGAAAAAATAGAGCATTGAAAAAAATCATGAGCTCAGGACGAAGTAAGAGTAATTATAGCCTTCATTTTACAGGAGATGGAAGTCCTATATTGGGCATGAGTCAAATATGCATGGTACAATCTCTATATTACTGTCATTGTCCCTGTCACTAATCCCGTTGCTCATCGATTTGCTCGAGCGGGCACCAGCTGGCAAGCTACCCGTGGCGTATCCAACATGCCCAAAACAGTAACAAACAAGTCTCACAATCTCTATATTAAAGATTTAAAAATAATATAAAATAGTAACTCACTAAGATGATGATGAAATACTTACATATATTCAACCAGTGTGAAAAGGTACAGAGAGAGAAAGAAAAAACACACCAGGAGTAGAGGAAATAAAAATCTAATAGAAAAACGGTGCGTTAAAAAATCAAATATAGGGCCCAGCGGAGTAGCACAGGGATTTAGACCACCGGCCTTGCAAGTTATATGGTCACGAGTTCAAATCCCCAGTGCCCCACATCTGCCAAGTGTGATGCTAGAAGTTCTGCTGTCTGAATCTGGCAGCTCTGCTGTCTGCAATGCCTAATACTGCAAGCAATTTCCAAGGTGTGTGAGCACCACAGAAATCTTGCAACTTGCAGGGAGCACCACCGCTAAAAAGAAGTGCAAGCTGTGTGTTCAGGAACTGTGACCTCTGGTGAGCCCATGCAGCGGGGCCCTAACCTGCAGCGGGGCCCTAACTCCAAATAGAAATCAAGTCCCAGGGATCATGTGCGCAAGTGCTCTGTGAGCACTGCCCCAGAGTGTGATGCCACCCTCTAGTGTATGACCCCCAACAAACACCACCGCTAAGAAAAATCTGTGAACACCATAGCCAGGTGTGGTCCAGCCCCCAAGACACCACAACAATATCAATAACAACAGCAGCAATGATGAAGAGCGGGGGGAAGGAGGGAGAGAATTAAAAGTATCAAAAATACTAGAAATCACATTGCATATATATAGACTAAATGCTCCAACCAAAAGGCAAGGATTATAAAAACTGAGTTTTAAAATGAGAACTATGGGGCTGGAGCAATAGCACAGCGGGTAGGGCGTTTGCCTTGCATGCGGCCAACCCAGGTTTGATTCCCAGCATCCCATAGGGTCCCCTGAGCACCGCCAGGAGTAATTCCTGAGTGCAGAGCCAGGAGTAACCCCTGAGCACCACGGGATGTGACCCAAAAAAACAATAAATAAATAAATAAAATGAGAACTATATAATGCTTATTTTTAACACACACACACACACACAAAAAAAAAAAAAACATAAAGATATACCCAAAAATGGAAAATAAAAATGCCGAAAAGTTGTACCATGCATAAGAACCAGGTTAGGTTAGGTTATATGAACATAAAAGAGAAAAGATTTTTAACACCAGAAAAGCATTAGCTCAAAGGACAAGTGTACAGGCTTTCCATAATGAAGGCCCAGGTTCAATCCCTAACACTGCCTGGTCCTCCTAGCACCAAATCAGAAATAGTCCCTCCTGAGTACGCCAGGTATGACACCAAAGCAAATAAAAATACATTAGTAGAGAGTAAAGAATATGTTTTTTATGTTAAAATCATTAACGGCCATGATCAGAGAACACAGATAAATACAGATGCGCAACATCTCATACTCTACACCACTGATGTACCAAGAGTAGCACATCAAATTTGATTTTGGCGAGATGTAAAGTAGAAGGCAACCAATCTAGGTAAGAAAAAAATACATATATATATGTATATATATACATATATATATAAGCACACATGGCTCAACCCTTAACAACATGTTAGTAATCTCTTATACAAGGGTTAAATGGCTCCAACAATCTTCACACACTTTCCTCTAAGGAAACTTTTTTTGGATCATTTTTAGCAGATTATTCATAACAAAAAATACAAGATAAATTATGTAGGTCCTGCCTTGGGGGCAGGGTTTGAGCTTTGGGGTGGAAACATTCAAAATATGGTGGTGGGAAGGTGTCATGGTGGTGGGACTGGTGTTGGAATATGAAATGTAATAAATAATTGTGAACAACTTTCTAAAAAAAATCCTTATGTTTAAAAAAGAGCACCATTAATTCAAGGTTGTTTGAAGTACACAGACACATTTACAAAAATAATCAGTCTGGACTTCGAGACAGTAGAAGGTATCCAAAGGATGAGAATACAAAGTTTGTTGTCTGTCCCCATAGGAATCAAGCTACAACTCAACAAAAGATTTCACAAGGGAAATTCTCCTGTTTGGAAATGAATCTCACGATTTCAAAGGCCACGTTAATCCAAGAAATCATGAAGGGACTTAGAAGTGAATGTTGCATAAGAGAATTTAGCATTGCAATAAGGAAAGAACACAAAAAAGGCCAAAGGATTAGAAAGGAGATTTCAAACTATTGCTCAACAACAATATGGCTATACACATTAACTTTTTTAAACAAAAGCTAAGACCTACTTTAATTTAAAAGTGATTTTGGTCCAAAGACAGAACCAGGACACAGCACTTGCCCTCCACATGGCCAGCCCCGGTTTGAACACCTGGCACCACACCCAGTACCCTGAACACTGCCGAGTGTAATCCCTGAGCACAGAGCCAGGAGTAAGTCCTAAGCACCACATCCAAAACCAAAAGTTAATAGTAAAGAAAGCGTTTTGGCAGAGTGAGAAACAGAAGTTTCCTCCTCTCCCAGCACCACGAAGGTAAGGATTGTCTCCATCACCAGGACCTGAGGGGGGGTGTCGTGTGTGGTCCCCCCGACAGCCAGCACTGCCAGTCCCCCAAGAAGAGCCATCTAAAGTCACAGGAAAGATGGTGAAAAACTCACCATTATCACAGCCAGAAGGAGCAATTTATGGCTTTGTTCTTCCCCTAGGCGCCCGACTTGGCTTTCTACTGTGTATCTCAGGTGGTCTTTTGTTCCTAAATCTTAGCTAATTCCTCAAGATTATCCTATTGTTCTGGAAAATATTAGGCAGCACCTGTCTACCTCATTGCTATAGTAATTGGCCGGGCTCTCTTATTTGGAACAAACACCATAAATAGCTCTCCATCCAATTCAATTCGCACACAGATAATTAGGCTGGAAATCAACAGCAGAAGAAACTTCCAAAAAAAAAAAAAAAGAAAAGACAGGGTAATATTAAGAGAGTGTCCTAACAGCTGCCAGGGAGATAGGCGCTTGCCTTGCACACAACCAACCCCAGTTCGATCTCTGGCATTGAGTGTGGTCCCCCAAAAAGCACAAGAAATGATCCCTGAGCACCACCTGGTGTGATCCAAACCTCCACACCAAAGAAGAAAGACTCCTATCAGTGAAGGATACCAAATATTCTTTCCTGCAACCATCAAACCATAAGCTAAAAACTGAATTATACTTAGATCAACACCAAGCATTTGGTATTATAAAATATTCCGTAGGTTTGTTGCTATTGCTTTATTTCGGGGCCACACCTGGCAGTGCTCAGGGGCTATTTCCAGCTTAGAATTTTGCCTTTGGTTTTGGGGAACCATGAGGTACTGGGGATCAAACTCAGGTCTTCCGCGTGCAAAGCACGCACTCCAGCCTGTTAAGCTATCTCCTCAGCCCTATTATAAGTTTTTGATGTAACAACTCTCACCATAATTACTTTAATTCTCCCTCTCCCAGGACGGAAATGTAAAATTCTATATAGTGTGGTTCACTAAGATTAAATTCAATTAATATGGTAAATAAAAGTGATTCAGCAAGTTTGATAGATACAAGATTTATGTACCGAGGCCAGAGAGATAGTACAGCAGGTAGGGCATTTGCCTTGCATGCTGTTGGCCTGGGTTCAATCCCCAACACTCCATGTAGTTCCCCAAACCCTGCCAATGTTGTTTCCTGAGAGTAGATCCAGGAGTAAGTCCTGAGCACGTCTTGAAAGTAGCCCAAAACGAACCAAAAAAAAAAAGGTGTAAAAGGATTAATGATATATTCATACACTAACAGCAAAGATATTTCAAGTGTAAGTTTTAAAAGATGCATAATTAATAATAATAATAACAATTAAAATACCAGGTTCATACTCAGAAACAAAGATAAGTTCTACACACTGAAGTTTTTAAAAGTGGGGCCAGAGTGAGAGTACAGCAAGGAGGGCATTTGCCTTGCATGTGGCCAACTCAGGTTCGATTCCCAGCACCCCATATGAGCTGACCCCCTCCCAAGCATGTCAGGAGTCATTCCTGAGCACTGCCAGTGTGATGCCAAAATAAAACCGAAAAAGAATTTAAAAGCACTGAACAAAGATTGTGAAGTCTGAATAAAGAGAGATGACCATGGACTAAAAGACTCATTGTGAAAAATAAAAATTAGACAATTGATCTATAAATTCAAAACAAGCTCGATTTAAACATTACTAGTTTAGGTATGTATGTGTATGCAGTTAATCTGAGAAAATACACTAAGTGGGGGCTGGAGCAATAGCACAACGGGGAGGGTGTTTGCCTTGCACGCGGTAGACGCCGGTTCGATTCCCAGCATCCCATATGGTCCCCTGAGCACCGCCAGGAGTAATTCCTGAGTGCAGAGCCAGGAGTGACCCCTGTGCATCACCAGTTGTGACCCAAAAAGCAAAAAAATAAATAACACTAAGTGAACTAAATAGATAATCCACAGACAGGATCATTCTTAAACAGACAACTGATTTGTGACTAAAAATTGTAGGATTATAGAGCAGTAGTTAAAGGACAATATTTTTTATTTGATTTAGCTGGTAATCCATAAGGGGAAAAAATGTACCTTTCCCCTCACACCATACAAAAATATAAGTTCAGATACAGCTAATGCAAGATGGGAAAAACAAATATTCTACAAGATAGCAAAGGACAGAGCTTACAAATAAGGAAATATTTTCTCAGACAAGACCATTATAAAGAAAAAGACTGCTGTCTTATTTACATTAAAAATAAGAACTCGGTTACTCAAACATCATCATTAAGAAGATGGAAAAGTCATCTTCATTCATCTACATAAATGACCAAGAGAAAGATACCTAATGATAATTAAACAATAAAGATATAAAAGTGATAGGGAGAGTATAGAAATGGTCACTGATTATATTAAAGGGTTTAGCTTCATTAATAGCACTCTAGCACTGTCATCCAGTTGTTCTTCAATTTGCCCGAGCGGGTACCAGTAATGTCTCCATTGTGAAACTTGTTACTCTTTTTGGCATCAAGCTGCCCGTGGTATATTCAATAGCTTCATTAATAAGCAAGAAAATGCAAAATTATAACCATAATACAATAATTCCACATACTAGTAAAATTTTGAAACAGAACAAAGAATTGCCCCAAATACTGAGTACACATCAAAACGAACTTTCACACACTGCCTATGAGAATTCACATGAGTGCCACTCGGAGGGGACATGGCTTGCCCTTAGCCACTAACACTGAACAGATGATGCATGCTCTCTGATCCAGCTGTGCTGAGGAGGCCGTGTGTGCACTAGTGTGCTGAGAGAATACAGAAGGCTCTTCGCAGCAGCACGACTTGTAACAACTCAAAAGTTGAGTTAG
Source organism: Sorex araneus (assembly GCF_027595985.1). Lineage (NCBI taxonomy): Eukaryota > Metazoa > Chordata > Mammalia > Eulipotyphla > Soricidae > Sorex > Sorex araneus. The sequence goes on from NC_073304.1 coordinate 8,544,923, forward strand.
AACAACACTACTAATACTAGAAAAGATTCACAAGTAGTGGAACATTCATTGACTAAAACATATAGAACAAGAGAAATGAACAGAGCACAGTTATGCTCAAGACTCATGAATGCTCAAAACGCATGAATTATCACACACACGCACACACACACACACACACACACACACAATGTGTGATTCCCTGTAGGTGAAATGTAAAAGCAGGCAAAACTACTTTTTAGCAGTAAAAGTCAGTTTAGAGGCTCAAAACCACCCTCTGTTGATTAAAAAAAAGAAGAAAAAATAGAAGACGACATAAAGAAATGAAGGGGGGAAAATTGGTGAGGAAGTAACCATCAGGAGAAAGCCGGGAGGTGTTCCTTGCATACAAAATATGACACTTCTCTTCATATGTCTAATGTAGCACTAAGAAAGGTTTTCAGCCTTTTTTTTGTCCTGTGGTGACAAAATTAAGATGACAAAAAGATAACTAAGAATTCAATCCTGGAAAGGTATAATACATAGAACAGGCAAATCTTGTCCACAACTCAAGAATCCAATGCATGGGAGTAGGGTTATGTGCTTGGTAGACTAACGCTAGGCCTTTCGTGTTTACTCTGACAGACTCTGTACTTTTACAACTGTCTCTGTGTGTAACCAGTAACTGTCACTGAACTATGCTAACAAAAGTAAACTAATTAGTTGAGATTTCTAGCCAGAAAATTGCTAAATGATTTCTCTGCCTTCCTTCCACAGCAGAATTTTGCAAGACAACATAATAACTATTTTCATTGCCAAGAGACTTGGATCTTTTGCATCTTCAAGATCATATTTAAAAATTAATAAAAGAGTAGAACGGTTTAATAAATACTAATAAACCCCAAAGAGGCAAACCTATAGATCATAAAATCCTCCATTTTTAATCTTCTTTACCTTAAATGAAAATAATCCTACACTTTTATGCCTAAAAAACAGGGGAAACCATATTGGTAGACACAGATAAAGTGATGGCAAATTACTAGCAATGGCTGAATCACAGTAACTGTGCTCACAGCGTTGTTCCTTAAACCGTTCTGTATTTGAAAAATGTTTGGGAGGAGACCTTAAAGTTAGGTCATTGACAATCTCAATTTTATTTTTAAATGTACATCAAAGGCCAACTCTCAAAGTCATAAGATAGTGACTTGGATATCTGAGTGCTGAACAGGCTGAGTGTGTGCTTTACATGTGGAAGTCTCGGTTCAATCCCTGCCCTGCTTAATCCCTTAAGTACTACTGGGAGTGACCTCAGGATCAGAGCTGGAAGCAGTCCCCAAGTATTGCCGGATATGGCCATCCCCCACAAAAAAAGAGATATAATGAGATCCAGGTGTTATAAATACCCTTTTTTTAAATTTTTGGGTCACACCCGGCAACGCTCAGGGGTTGCTCATGGCTCTGCACTCAGGAATCACTCCTGGCGGTGTTCAGGGGACCATATGGAATGCTGGGAATTGAACCCAGGTAGGGCACATGCATGACAAATGCCCTACCCGCTGTGCTATCACTCCAGTCCCTATAAATACTCTTTATTCAGATTTTGTTGTTGTTGTTTTTGGCAGAGGCAGACCTCAGGAGGGCTGGTCTCTCTCCCAGCAATTCTTGGCCAACTGGTCCTGCAGTTCAATGCAAGCATTTAGAGCTGTGATAATGCACAAGGCCACCTCAGTAGTGCTAGGAGCCCCCCAAGTCTGAACCCACAATTCTTGGGGGACCGGGTGGTACCAGTGATCAAACCTGGGTCAGCCACAGGCAAGGCAAGTGCCTTCACCCCTGCACTCTCACTCTACTCCTCGGGGGGGGGCGGGGGGGAGGGAATTTCTAATGCTCCTGCTCAAGTTTAGTTAAAGAACTGAACAGAAGCGCAGAAGCCATGATCTACTGTCAGAACGGGGTGGGGGGGGGGAATGTGAGTTTTCAGCGAAGATGATCTGAGTTCAAACTCAAGCTTTATTTTTTTTTCTTATTTGTGTGAATTTGGGAGTGTTATTAAGTTCCTTTTCTTGTGTGAATTTCGGGGTGGGGGCTGGAGAGATCGGACAGCACATAAGGTGCTTGCTTGCCTTGCACGAGGCCAACCGGGGTTCAATCCTCAGCACCCCAGATGGCTTCATGAGCACAGCCAGAAATGATCCCTGAGTGCAGGGCCAGGAATAAACGCTCAGCACTGCTGGATACGGCCCCTCCCAACACGACACAAACACACACACACACACACACACACACACACACACACACACAATCTGTCCTCAGCACTAACACTGAAATAAGAAAAGCCACCTCTCAAGATTTCCATGAGGATTCCTTGAGATGTCAATAAAGCTCAGTGTGGTGCTTGGTCCACAAAACGGTGTTCATTTAGGAGGAGGCTAAATTATTCACTGAGAACATACACGCCGAGAACAACGTCTGGCATCACAGTGCCACATCAACAGCACTGCGAGCTCCAAAGTGATGCCTTTATCGGAGCCACAGGCTACCGGGATGGGCATGTCCATGGGGCTCACTCCCGTGGGCCTCAGACAGTACCTGGCAGGTAAATACAACAGGACGCACTTTCAAAAGAAGAAAGTAGGAGATCTGGCTCCAAGGAAGGACTAAAGAACGGACGCCTAGCGGGAGCGACAGAGCTTTAGAATGACCAAGAGGAAATGGCCTAGTAAGCAGGGAGACCCCTATACTGAGAAGACGGGCTTGGTTGTTCCTGTCCATCAATGTGGTCGAGGGAGCAAATGAAAGCAACTAGCCATCCACCACGTTTCCAGAACATTCTACACAGACACCCCTTCTTATGTAGCTTCACCTCACTCTGGTTCTCCTCTGCCAGTAGACTCAAGTTCAGACTTTGTCCCAGGCCCTGTCAGGTCACATATGTCACCTTTTATTGTTGCTTCCACCATTTTTACTGCTGTCCCACTTAAATAATCCACTTATCAATAGTTAAATAGTTAAACATAGTAATGATAGGAAACACCAATGGTAGAAATTTTCATTGTTAAAAATTCACTTACTACTCCCTTAATTGTCACTACTAAGGCCTATATTATTGATTGTGAGTTAAGAGTAAGTCTACCACGGGTAATCAAAGCCCAAACTAAGCTTCCCACTTCTTCTGTCTCATCTGCTCCTCTCACACCCTGTCAGGCTGCATTCGGCCTGGTTCCCTCCAACTCACATTTTAGCCCTTTCTGAGTCACTGCCCGAAGGACATGGAGTGTTCACAAAGCTCCCAGCCAGCAAGCCCCTTGCTGGGCCATCTTCCCGGACACTAACTCTTCCCTCAACTTGCCCCACCTCGATATAGGGGCGAGTCCCTGCCCTGTGTGTGCTCAGGCCCGCTCAGGCCTCCGGAGCCCAGGCCTGGCCATACAACTGGGAGATTCAGTGCCAAGATAGTGGTCAGGTGATTCCGATTTTTTTTTTTTCACAACTTTACCGACAGTACCAAGAATTAAAGCTTGACCAAGAGTAACCAATCCTGAGGATATTTAAAATATCTTCAGGGGGCTGGAGCGATAGCACAGCGGGTAGGGCATTTGCCTTACACGCGGCCAACCCGGGTTCGATTCCCAGCATCCCATATGGTCCTCTGAGCACCACCAGGGGTTAATTCCTGAGTGCAAAGCCAGGAGTAACCCCTGTGCATTGCCAGGTGTGAGCCAAAAAAGCAAAAAATAAAAAAAAAATCTTCAAATGAATTCATTTCCATATCAAGTCACATCAAACTCCGTGAAGTCTAGAGTTTTGTTTTGTTTTGTGCATTAAAAAATAGTGCAGTGCCCAGCATAGGAGGTTAACCCTTCAAATTACTCTTCAAATTTTGATTGTGTTTCCATGGTGGTGGCTATCCACTTGCAGATCACAAGAATGCTCATTTCAAGGATCTAGCAAAAAGAGGTCACCGTCACATATGTCACCATTTATTGTTGCTTCCGACATTTTTACTGCTGCCCCACTTAAATAATCCACTTATCAATAGTTAAATAGTTAAACATAGTAATGATAGGAAACACCAATGGTAGAAATTTTCATTGTTAAAAATTCACTTACTACCCCCTTAATTGTCACTACTAAGGCCTATATTATTGATTGTGAGTTAAGAGTAAGTCTACCACGGGTAATCAAAGCCCAAACTAATAATGCTAACATTTGACTTAAATTGGGAACATAAAGCGAGTGGCTCAATTACATTAAATTTCTTTTGAGGCATTTCAAATTTCTTTTGTAAACACAAGTGATATCAAGAAGTAGAGTGTTATAAAGTCAGCATATAATCCCACAATAACTTGAATAGAAACTAAGTTTTCAAAAATATCTATCTTTCCCATTTTCAGGGGGCAAGGGGAGGAAGGATATGTAATTCAGTGGGAATAGAATTCCATCCACTTGCAGACCCGGTAGTTGTCAAAGGCAGCTTTTTCATTTTATTATACATAAACACAAACAACAACTTTGGAACCTAGAGCTTGCTTATTTGTGGGTTTTGTGTTTTGCTTGCAATCATTATGCACCTATATTTAAATTCAATATTTACTTCTCAGTTATTACTTACATGAATATTTAAGAAATGTGATTCTTCCTTCCCAGGAGGCTACTGTGGTCATTTAATTTTTATGTAGTGTATGAACACTTAATGTTGGAATTGCTCTAAGTCTTATCAGAGTAGAAGGAGACACTTGGGGCTTTGCTAAGTGATGAGCCAACTTTCAAGCATTAATCCCTGCTCACAATTTGGTCATGATCCATGTTAGCAAGAGTTAAGACCACAGACCGGGTATTAATAGCCTATCGGATTGGGTCTTAAGCAATTTGCTATCGTGTCATATTTGCTTTGGAAACTCATTTTAATTAATTTATTTTATACCACCTACTTGCAGAAAAGATTTATGATAATGCCTCAAGGCAGAATGAATATAATACAGCAAGATTAATAAACAGACCTGTGGCAAATGTGGCACCAGAGACAGATGGGCCAATACAGGGTGATTCTCTCCTTACCTGTGTACTGCAAGCCCCTGTATTCGCTTATTGCCCCAGGAGGCTTTAAATTGGGCCAGTAATGGAACAGCATCTGCACAGCCGGAGGCTTCACTTGTGAGGGCCCATAGGCTATTACATACAAAAGATCCTAAAGGAAACAGGAGCAAGTTCTCATTTAACATCATCGAAAGACAATCAAGACATTTCACCTGATCTTAAGAAGGCAGTGAAAATTCCAGGAAAGGGGTGAGGTGATTTATTTCCCTAGCATTTCCCTTTTGTTTTGTTTTGTTTTGTTTTGTTTTGTTTTGTTTTGTTTTGTTTTGGGGGCCATATCCAATGATGCTGAGGGATAATTCCTGGCTCTGTGCTCAGGAACTACTCCTGGTGATGCCCAGGGGACCATATAGGATGCTGGGGATCTAACTCAGGTCAGCCTCCCCACCGTGCTATCAGGCAGGCACCCTCCCCACCGTGCTATACCTCTGTCCCCAAATTTCCTCAGAATTTCATTGTCCAGATGTGTTTTTCAGATGAGATAATATTATAACATTATCACTTTTCTTTGTTTCAAGTACTGGTTCTGGGTAGTGTTCCAAAGTATGCCACCTTTCATCAAATCTTCTCTACTCAGAATAATGTCAAAGAAAGCATTTAGAATTTCATAAGCCAGTTTGTCAAATGCTGTATTTTAGAAACATTTTCCTACGACACCTTTCTTAGCAACTTACATCGCCTGTTTGAAGGGAGATAGGTTTTCAGGCAGCCTTTCAGATTAAATAAAACTGTCAAGGCATATAGATCTGCTGAATTTTGAGAGTAAGATCTATCCAGTTACTTTTTCTGTCAAGTCACTATGTTCTCTATGTTCTTCAAGTATCATTTCTGTGCTCAATGATAAATAATTAACCAGCAAGGAAAGAATAATAGGTTCTGTCACACCAAAATAAGAAGACATCAATAAATTTGACCTAAATAAAGTTTTAATAACCAAATAAGTTTTAAATAAAGTTTAAATCTGTGAGTTTAATGCAGTTTGAGACTTACTTTCCACACTTCTTGTTTATATTTCATGAGACATTCCAATAATTGACAGTGATACACTGCAAGGAAGAAAACACAATTTTAATATGAACTGTAGATGCCTGACAAAATATCCTTTGAAATGTAATAAAACCTATTAGAATGACTTTTCAGTCTAAACATTAAATTCAAAATTAACTGTTGTCACATATTCATACATTACAAAAATAGTATTTTACCTTAGTAAGCTTCATTCCAAGACCCTTTTTTAAGCGTTTTTTTTTTTGCAGAGGAATTTTTTTAATTAATTTATTCTTTTATTGAATCACCACTGTGGAAAGTTACGAAGCTTTCAGGTTTAAGTCTCAGTTATACAATGCTCAAACACCCATCCCTTCACCAACGCACATATTCCACCACCAAGAATCACTGTATACCTCCCCCCTCCCCCACACCTCCCCAGCCCTCTACCCCTCCTGTGTAACTGATAAATTTCACTTTACTTTCACTTTACTTTGATTACATTCAATATTTCAACAAAAACCTCACTATTATTGTTTGGAGTTTCTCCCCCCTAAAGTCGGACCTGCTGAAAAGGAAGCATTTGATAATTTGTTTTCCATTGCTGAGAATGAAGAGATATGAGGTCAAGCGGCCGCACTAGCGGCCTCACGGTTTTGGGTTTCTGTATTTTAGTATTTTAGTAACTAAGTCCAGAAAAATATCTGCCAGAAATTGCATCATTGCAAGCTTGTACCTCTCAGCTACTTTATATTCCACATATGAGTGCAATCTATGTCTGTCTTTCTTTCTGACTCATTTCACTCAACATGATACTTCCCATGTTGATCCACTTATATGCAAATTTCATGACTTCATGTTTTCTGACAGCTACATAGTATTCCATTGTGTAGATGTACCAGAGTTTCTTTAACCAGTCATCTGTTTTTGGGCACTCTGGTTTTTTCCAGATTTTGGCTATTTTAAACAGTGTTTAAGCGTTTTTTTTTTCAATTGATTGAAGTTCTGTGATTTACAATACTGTTTAATGATGGTTTTCCATGCACATAATTCCATCACTAAACCCCTCACCATCCAACATCCTTAAGACATGCCTAATTCACCTTATTAACAAAAAAACTATGAAAAACACCCTCTGGTAGTATAAATTGCATAATAAAAGTTATGAATAACCCAATCATATACCAATATAATCAAGAACTCTACTGGAAGGGAAATAAACATTGTGCGTGCTGAAGCCTTCATTCTGAGCTGATAATTGTGCTAGAGCTTTACCCCAATTTTCTCACCAGCCCCATGCTGCAGTTGGGAAACAGGCTCCAGTTCCCATCCTGCACAAGTTAGAAAAAGAGCAGAGAACAGGCCGAGAGGTGAGAAGGAGTGTCTCTTGTCATCTGATCACTCACTCTATTTCATTGAGGAATTCTTAAAATCTAAACAACATAAGTGCTCGAGAAAAGAGAGTGGACAAAGAAGCTATGGTATATCTATACAGTGGAATATGACTCAGTCATTAGTAAAAATAATGTAGTCATGAAATTTTCTCATACACGTGACAGACATGGAGAGTATCATACTGAGTGAAATGAGTCAGAGGAAAGGGGACAGACATAGAAAGGTTGCACCCATTTTGCAAGAGAGAAACACAGTAGGAGAATAATACCCAAAGACAATAGAAATGAAGGCCAGGAGGAGTCGCCCTTAGTAGGAAGCTGGTCACAGTGGGAGGAGGGCAGATAGGACAGAGAAGAGGCCACTATGACAATCACAGTAGGAAGTGATCATTCCGGACAAGAATTGGGTGCTGAAAAGAGGTAAAATGATATGCGTGACACTCTTTCCAGAACAGAACTGCAAACCACAGTGCCCAAAAGGAAAAAAAAAAAAGAAAAGTGTGCCATCGAGGCAGACTGAAGAACAGAAGAGGACTTAGGGACATTCGTGGAGGGAAGGGACACCGTGAAGGGACAGGTGCTTGGACACTGTGTGACTGTAACTTGATCATGAACAACTGTATCTCAGGGTGATTCGATTAAAAAAAAAAACTTATTTTTAAAGCCACATCAGCAGCAAGCTTCTCTGAATTGCTGGGGTCTGCTTGGGGACATGTCCTTTCGCCTGCCCTGTGCCTTTACTCATCTAGCTGCTGGCCCCACAGGGGCACAGAGCTGGTCTCACCCAGACCTGAAGACCTCCCTGTCCTTCAGTTCAGTGGATCCTCTCCAGCTGCCCCTCACATGCCGGCCGCAGAGTCCAGCACAGCTGACCCGGGGTCCCGTAGAGAGGCTGACTCGCTTTGAATTCAACACCGCAAACTGTCACTGCTACTCAGTGACTGCCAGCCACCCTCCCTCCCTCACCCACCTCCCAGTCCCTAAACTACACAGCGAGAGTCTTCCTAGCATCTCTCAAGGCCCCCCACATTCTACTAGGGAGGACCAGGGGACTCTGCTCTGACAGGTAAGAACTGAAAGTCTGCAGGGAAGCTTTGGATATTTAGTTTTTCTCTCTGATAAAAGGGAAGAGGAGAGTGATGACGGTTACTAGGGAGAAGGGGAGGGAGAGGCAAGGGCAGGAACTGGGTACGGCAAACCCTGTCTACACGGAGAGGTGTGCCGCATACCCCTGACAACCTAGAATGTTGTGATAAACCAATTTAAAGTGGGCAGGGGAAGAGGTAGACCAAATGACCTCTGTCTGATCTCTCTCTCTGTCCCCGTTGGTCCTCTGCCCAGTGTGGGAAGGTGACACGCAGGAAGAGAACACCCCCCATGGTGGGCATCTTACAAATACAGCAGATGTCCACGAGAAGCAGACTCCACTCCCCGTGCCATTTCCCACGGAGCAAACAAAATGTCCTCATCGTTTTGAGCCTCTGTCAGCCAGCCAAAACACCTTCGAGCAGATTCCATCCCTGCCTGTTTGGCAGGTTCATCCTCTTCACTGGCCACTTCTGCGGGCATTCCCAGTGGTCTGCTGCCGAGCCCCCTCTGCCTTTATACCTCCAGGCTGGGGAATCCATCCCACGCTCTGGCAGCTCCAGTTCTGTCTCCGTGCCACGCAGGGGAGAGCAGTGGCTGTGCACACAGCGCGTGGATTTCTAGCTCAGAGCTCTGTTCTGAGTTCACGCTTGTAACATCACTCTCTGAGAACTATGCATTCTTTTTGCTAAAGGAAGCTGATTTATTTGCATTTCAGTGTTTTGGACATATGGAATGATGAGGGACATATGGAAAAGTGATGGTGTGTGTGTGTGTGTGTGTGTGTGTGTGTGTGTGTTCCCAGTCTGAGATAAAACTGACACTACATTGTATTAGTTTGAGATATACCATCTCCTGCTAAGCGTCTTCAGGACACCTTGAACACCAAAGGTCCAAGGCAAACCTCATGATCTTCGCAGAAGCACTAAGTCTCCTCCCAGGGGTCCTTTTCACGAGCAGGACCACCATCCAATGCTGGAGAGATGGAACTGTGGCAAGGATACTTGCGTTGCACTCAGCCAACCCAGGTTCAATCCCCAGCATCCCAAATGGTCCCCCCAGCACCACCAGAAGTATTTCCTGAGTGCAAAGGCAGGAGTAAACCCTGAGAAATACTGCTGCTTTGGCCAAAAACAAACAAACAAAAAAATCTTATCATACAGCCAGTCACAAAACCCCAAATCCTTGTCACCAAGTGCCATCAATGTTCCTTCCTCAATCACTCTCAGACATTATCATAATCCTGTTGATTGTAATTTCTCGAGCAGTCTCAGTAACATCTCCATTTGTCCTAGCCCTGAGATTTTAGAAGCCTCTCTTTACTCGTCCTTCCCAATGATGCTGCATTGGAAGCTCTTTCAGGGTCAGGAGAATGAGACCCAGCTTGTTACTGGTTTTGGCATATGAATACACCATGGGGACCGTGTGCAGGAAACTCCCGGTAGTTTACCAGGTTCTCCCAGAGGAGAAGCAGGCTATAAGATATCATGCGGCCGCAAAGCGGCCTCGTGCTTCTGGGAGCTTGCTTTTAAGTTTCTGGATGCTGGCCGTGGATGGGATTAACCTTGACTGGCCCTGGCCTTTTGCAGACCCAGGTCGATCTACATCCACTTTGTCTGTTTTTGACCCTCTTCCAGCCACAATGAGAACAGTGCCCACTTAGTCACTCAACATCTTTCCCTGGTGTCCCATCAGACATGGGATGAACTGAGATCTCAACACAGAGACACAACTTCTCCACATTCTGGCCCCAGAACCTCACTTTGAGCTTAGCTATGGCACAGTCCATGCCCCTCCTAACCGGGATTCCTCAAAAAAACGTGAGGTTCCTCTGTCTTCTGTCCAGGTGTCCCCACTCCATCTCAGACCTTGTTAATGCTGCCCACCTTTTAGTCTTCAGGCAGACTATTACCTCCCCTGGGAGCCTCCTCTGAGCTCTTCAATAAAAAAAGACACACACACACAAACACACACACACACCATTACAGTACCTCATGGAGCACAACCTAGATGGTTGGGAGCACTTGTGAAATTGAGACTTAACGCTCACTTTCGTAATTATTTGATGAATGCTTCTCCCTCCTTCATAGAATAAGCTCACAAGGCAAGGCCAGAAGTAACCTCTGTTGATCAGTGTCCCTCATGCCTGACACACGACAGAAACTCAACAGCTGGCTGTGGAGAGCACTGGCTGTGCAGTGGCCCTCTGGAATTGGGATTTTTGTAGCTGAACCATCACTGTCAAGTGAGATGTTACAAGCCACTTTTTCCCCCAGTGAGCACACATCACCACATGTCGGTCACCAACCTCATTCCATGGGGTCTGCCGACAGCTCCACAAGCAGCCCTGCAGGGTCTCTCCATGTCAACCACTTACTCTCCCAGTATGCCCCATTTCCACTCTCAGTCAAAAGTCTATGCCATGAGTGACACAGGCCTTTCCTGATCATTTCAATCCAGATCCTTCTCCTACTGATGAACTGACCATCTGTATTTATTGGGTCCTTTTCACTTCCTCCTCCACATTGTAAGTCAATGATTTATGTGCCTGAGCCTCATCTTGCCAGGCTGATATGAGTCATGATGGCGAACATTCCTGGGTGGTCTACACAATTGCCAAGCATGAAGTCACACCCAGGGAACCTATGTCCAATCAAGCTGCAGTGTTCACGACTTGAACAATGAATGCTCCAAATCAACTGCAAGCCATGTGCTGTCTCTCCCAGTAATAACTGAGGAACGATGGCCCACCATCCGGACCGCAGGACCCGCTGGAGCCTATCACCTTGCTTCGTAAGAGTCTGCCATAAAGAGAATAAGTTGGGGTCCTAAAAGATAGCTCAGCGGCTTAGAGCAGGTGGCCAAGCATGCATAAGAAGCCAAGCTCGAACCCCATCATCTCACATGTGCCCAGGTCATCCTGATAATTTTGCTGCTTGGAATCCCAGGCAAGAAGAAGGGCAGTTGGGGATTCTAGATGTACTTGTTCGTCCAGGATAGTTAACTTAAATATTCCCCCATGAATAGAGAAATATTTGGAAATAGCCAAAGGAGTTCCGATCACAGTTGTTTCCTGGTGAAACCTGCGCTCCAAGAAAAAGAGGGTAAAAGCAGTAATCCAGCTGGTGTTGATTATGTACAGGCACTGTGCTCTCACTCTGCTGGTGTGGGGCTTTACACAGACAAGTCATGAAATCCTTGAAATTGTACTTTAAAGGACTGCAGGAAGAGGGGCTGGAGCGATAGCACACCGGGCAGGGTGTTTGCCTTGCATGTGACCAACCCGGGTTCAATTCCCAGCATCCCATATGGTCTCCTGAGCACCACCAGGGGTAATTCCTGAGTGCTGAACCAGGAGTAACCGTTGTGCATCGCTGGGTGTGATCCAAAAAAAAGCCAAAAAAAAAAAAAAGACTGCAGGAAGAATGACTCCCATTATATAGATAAGAAGTTAAATTACTCACTTAGGGGGCTGGAGCAATAGCACATCGGGTAGAGCGTATGTCTTGCAAGCAGCCAACCCAAGTTCGATTCCTCTACCCCCTCTTGGAGAGCCCAGCAAGCTACCTAGAGTATACTACCTACATGGCAGAGCCTGGTAAGCTACCCGTGGCATATTCGATATGCCAGAAACAGTAACAACAAGTCTCACAATGGAGACGTTACCGGTGCCTGCTCGAGCAAATCGATGGGATGACAGTGACAGTGACAGGGAAGTTAAATGTGAACCAGCATACAACTGACCTCTGAGCACATGAATTTACGGGAGACTTCAATTAACTAGAATCCAAATCTAGTTACTCCAAATCTAGTTATTTTGTTTCAGAACAGAATATGTACTAACTATGAATGATGGTTGGTGGCATCTTCAGGTCAAACAGAATGTAATGCAACTTCCCAAACTATACACACTTCAAGATCATACAAAAATCTGGACAATTCCGGAGTTCAAGGATGACACCCAGACAAGAAAAGCATTCAGACTTTGAAATGAAAAAAGGGTTTATTTCCTCCGCCTGAGTAAAAATATGTGCTCATTTATTGACTAAGTAGCTGGGTAGAAGAATGAAAACAGTACCACCAAATTTATTCAATTTCAAGCAAACCTCCAATGAAAATAAAACCCGAGTTTATGGCTTCCCATGTAATTCCAACACTTGGGCCCCTTTGTAGGTTAACTTCCCAGAGTCTGTCTGCAAACAGAGTCAACCACAAAAAATGCAACATCACTGCTGTTCAGAGAAACAGAATAAAAACAATAAAATATTACTCTTCATTTGTCCAATTGCATGCAAATATTTGATAATTCTCAATTAAAAAGCTACTGTGTCCTCTCAAGCAGCATTATTGGGAATACTGAGATCCTTTCAAGCCCTTTAAACACATCATTCCCTATTAAGGAAACAGAAATGTGGCCAAAGACTTACTATGATTGAAGCTACTTATATATTACTATAGAGTTTGATCAAACACAGATGGTTTTCATATTTTTAACTTAAATACTTCTATATATTAAAACTTTCCAGTCAGTCTTCTAAAACTGTATCCTCAGACATTCTAAAAATCTCAGTAGCCAGCGAGATGGCCACTACGAATACACGCTCCCCAGGTGAGAATTTCTAACCTGCCTATTTGATTCTGAGTTCTTGTTTACATACTGATTTTGGAATGAATCAAGACACACACTTACCTGGGTTGGATGTGTACTGCATGGCGATCATTAGCATGGAGGACGCAGACAAATTGACATGGGTAGGGACCCCTTCTCTCCTGGAGGACCCCACTGGAACCAAAAGAGTCTTCATTAGACACAATGCCTATATACTTATCTACCTATCTATACACACCACGTTCATACTTATGAAAGCTAAAATATTTTTTTTTTATTTTATTGAATCACTGTGAGATAGTTACAAGCTTTCATGTTTGGGTTACAATCACACAATGATCACCCATCCCTCCACCAGTGCACATTCCCCACCACCAATATCCCGGGAAACCCTCCCTTCCCCCCCTCCCCCTGCCTCCATGGCAGACAATATTTCCCATACTCTTTCTCTACTTTGGGGCATTATGACTTGCAACACCAACACTGAGAGGTCATTATGTTTGGTCCGTTATCTACTTTTGGCACACATCTCCCATCCCGACTGGTTCCTCCAGCCATCATTTTCTTAGTGATCCCTTCTCTATTCCATCTGCCTTCTCCCCTCTGCTCATGAAGCAGGCTTCCAGCTATGGGGCAATCCTCCTGGCCCTTGTATCTACTGTCCTTGGGTGTCAGCCTCACGTGATGCTATCCTACACTCCACAAATGAGTGCAGTCCCTCTATGTCTGTCCCTCTCTTTCTGGCTCATTTCACTTAGCATGATACTCTTCATGTCTATCCATTTATAAGAAAATTTCATGACTTCATCTCTCCTAGCAGCTGTATAATATTCCATTGTGTTGATGTACCAGAGTTTCTTTAACCAGTCGTCTATTCTTGGACACTCGGGTTGTTCTCTGGATTCTGGCTATTGTGAACCATGCTACAATGAACATTCAGGTGTAGATGTCATTTCTACTGTGCTTTTTTGCATCCTCGCTATATATTCCCTGAAGTGGTATTGCGGGGTCATATGGAAGCTCAACTTCTAATTTTGGAAGGACTGTCCATATTGTTTTCCAGAAAAGCTGGACCAGTTGGCATTCCCACCAACAGTGAAAGGGCGTCCCTTTATGAAAGCTAAAATATTTTTAAGTTCCAACTGGAGCCAGGGAGACAGTTCAAGGCCTCGAGCATAGGCTGAACATGCAAAGGCCCCAAGTTCAATCCCTGATACTGCAAATTTCCTTGAGCACTGCCCCTCCCCCCAGCACCACCACATCACCAGGCTCGGACACTGAACCATCAGGCCCCCACAGCAGGTTTGTCCAAATAACACCAGGGCCCACTGAGCACTGCTTGGTAACCCCCCCTCTCCCACCCCAGTAAAAGATTCCAACGAAATCAATGGAAGTTTTGCACAAAACAAACAAAACCATAAAATCCCTCCTGGCTTCCAAGTGCTCCGGTTGGCATCAATGGGTAACAGCAATGAGAAGCAATGTGCAGCTGGAATGGTGCCAGAATGAAATGGCAGGGCTTTGTCGGGGTTGTACTGAGACCCATTCTCTATACTCCCAGGTGGCTTCTAAGGAGGTGGTAAAGAGAGACAACTCCACGTGTCCAAATAAAAAGGTGTGCTGCAATGTAGCCTTAAAGAAAGTAAAAATTAAGAGATTGCCATACCCACTCAAACATATTCATGTTTAGAGTTGCAGATGAAATCATAAGTCTCCTTATAACAGGTACTTAATTGATTCTGTTAGACAGGCGTTTTAAAACCATATATCGTCAACACAGACTATCAATTCAAGACGGTTTTCAATTCTCGCAAAGATTAAAACCATTGCATTCCAACCTGCACAAGTAACCTTAACCTCAGTAGTTTCCTCCCCAGACTAAGCCATTGCTTCCTTTCCAGAATTTACCATCTTCATACTCGCTGGAGTCATTAGAATCTCAGCACCCTTTGAATCTGTGCAAGACGCTGTCTCTGGTCCTTTTAGCATATGTCATAAGTATTTAATCAGAGCAAGCTGGTTTCTTCAGACTTCATCTAATTGTAAAAATCATGCTCTCCCGCTGACATAACAGCTTCTGGAATATCTTTAAGTGGCTTGTTTACAATGGCAGCCAACACTATATTCAATTTCTTCCTCTCACCTTTTAATGGCACATATCTGTGCATAAAGGAAACCCCTTTATGCATTCAAAACTAGCCTCGAGGGAGGTCACTGAGGGTAGCTCGTGGTTATTATTCTAAACACAGCAATTAGAAACCCAGAATAGGAGAGACTTCCAGAGTACTTTCTAAAACTGGAATTCCTCTTTTCTCAGAGATTATTTCACAAGTGGAAGAAACTTCTTCTAAGAGTTGAACGTGTATGAAACACTGCCCACAAGAAATGAAAGAGGACAATGAACTGTGACAAGAGCAGCTCCCAAAGTCACCTCAGGAGTTCTCACGCCCGATGGACAAGTTCATGAATGTAGTCAACAACCCGAAAATTTGGGTGATCTTCAAATCCGCTTAAGTTTTAAATGTTACATTGAAGTACAACCTGTGAGGATTTTATCTCACCTACATCCAAAAAGAATATAATATAACACACCTGCAGAATGCACGTGGAAGGGGCTAGGGAGCGTGTTCAAGTGGTAGAAAACATGCCCAGCATGTGTGAGACCCTGGGTCTGAGACCACATACATTTTCCCCCTCCGACACCACCTAGAGTGTAGTCCTGGCAGCCAGACAATGCTGGGTGTGGCCCTGACGGTCCCCAAGTACCACCTGACCAAGCTCTGCAGGTCAGACCTTAACACTCAAACCCCTTTTTTATTGGCTTGGTTTGGTTTGGGGGCCATATTATCCACTGTACCATCACTCCAGCCCCCAAATACCTATTTTAAAAAGCATGGAGGTAATAAATTAATCACTAAAATATTTTTCATATAATAGGAGACAGAAGTTAACATTTTTTACATACAGGACTTGGTGGCCTTTTCTTATGTAATTGATGGTGGCCTTTACAGAAACAAACAGCTTTTGAAGTTCTCTGCTCAACTGACTTTCTTTCTATCCATCCCCTAAAGTGGGGCTGCTACTAACGCACCAAATGAGAATCTGGGCGACTCTAAGAGCGTGACTCTTCACTGTCCGTAGGGATTAACGAGGACACAAAGACATGGAAGCCATCTTGCCTTAGAAAAGTTGATAAATCAAATACAATAAATAAATAAATAAATACAATCAATCAATAAATCTTAGTGCCGACCCCTAAAACACAAGAAGCAGCCACTCAGCTCAGATAGAAAAGGGAACACCAAGGATGGTGGGAGGACCCATTCGGGTTGAAAGATGCGTGCTGAAAGTAGTCTATAGACCGAACACGATGGCCACTCAATACCTCTATTGCAAACTACAACACTCAAAAGGAGAGAGAACAAAAGGGAATGCCCTGCCGCAGAGGCAGGGTGGGCTGGTGGGGGATGGGGTGGGGGTGGTGGGAGAGATATTGGGAACATTGGTGGAGGAGAATGGGCACTGGTGGAGGGATGGGTAAACGATCACTGTATGACTGAAATACAAACACAAAAGTTCGTAAGTTTGTAACTACTGTGCCTCACAGTGATTCACTAACAAAAAAAATTTTATAAAAAAGAAGCAGCCACTATTGGGTTTGAACTTGGGGGGCAGGGCTGTAAAAAATTCAGCTTCCAGAGCTGCTTCTAGAGAGGCCAGTGAGTTAGTTGGAAGCAGGACAGCCACACCTAGAATGGGTACAGGAGAGACGCCCGGGCAGGAGGCCTCGGACCTCATCTGCAAGATCCTGCTCAGCCTGGGAGAATCCAGAAAGGAAAAGCAGGAAGAAGGTGCCCCGGTGTGGGATGCACAATGGCAGGGACCCTTTGGGTTTGGTTTTTGTTTCAGAGGAAAGTGGGTTCCAGTCCCGGGCATAGAACCCAAGGCACTGGGGCTGGAGCAAGAGTACAGCAGTAAGGCGCTGTACTACTGGGGGCCAGCATGAGACTGGCCCAGATTCTATCCATAGCAACGCTTATGCACCCTCCCAAGCCCCACCAGGAGTGACCCCTGGGCACAGAGCCAGGAGAAAACCTGAGCATCCCCAGCTATGGCCCAAAACCCAGAAAAAAAAAATGAAACTGCATGTGCTCTACCACTGAGCCACACTCCCAGGGCCCCACTCCGCCTTATATTCTTTGTTATAGAGGGCAGAAATGAAGGATTTATCTCTAACATAATCACGGGAGATGATTCCATAAATATAGGTGTATCTATTTCTCCATTCCTTTGAGGGACAAGTATTTTTACCTTATTCATCTCAAAGTCTTTAACAATAAGTATTTCTAGAACATAAAAACTGGCTTTGAAAGCAGCTGAGAATCCCAGCGCCTGGAGCCTTGGGAAATGGGAGAGATGCCCAAATGTCTCAGGTGATCTGGGGGAAGTTTCTTTGGAGAACAGCCCAAGTGTCTCCGTGATCTTTCGAAGTCCCTCCTGCCCCTCAAACCATTACTTTCCCTCGGCTTCAAGCCACAAAGCCCAAAGCAATCCCCTGGTTCAAGCCCTAGGAAATTAGCTCCAATTCCTCCACAAACAGACAGTGCCTTGCAATTTCTTAGCATCTAACAGACTGAATAGAATCACCGCAATTCTAATTTAATAAACATGCCCAGGCACACGTCACTGATTGAATCTTGTTAAAAAAGCCTGATGTAAACAGATGTGCTGCCTAGCCCCACGAGAGTGTAGAAAGCCAGGACTACAGACAATGGGAAGAAGTGAATGAGTGGAAATAAGGATTCTTACATTTAATAGAGTGTTTAAGAAACACAAGGTAAAGGTTTTTTTTGTTTTCTGGTTTTGTTTTTTTGGTTTTTTGTTGGTTTTGTTTGTTTTTTGCTTTTTGAGGCGATGCTCAGGGGTTACTCCTGGCTTTGCACTCAGGAATTATTCCTGGTGGTGCTCAGTAGACCATATGGGATGCTGGGAATCGAACCCAGGTCGTCTGCGTGCAAGGCAAATGCCCTACCTGCTGTGCTATCACTCCAGCCCCAAAACACAAGGTAAAATCTTAAGCCCTACGACATGGCACTCTCAGTACCCTAGGACAACCATTCCTTATCCCCTCTGCTCCCTCCATGAGCAATAATAATTCCTTCATCTACTTCCATGCTCTGTAGCTCTTTTAAAGCTCTTAGATGAGTCTCGTCAAAAATAAGCTCTATGAGAAAGGCCATGTTATAAGAGAAAAACTTAATGACTTCCAGGAGAGCCCTGAGACTGATCTTTGGAGCAAAGGATCTAGTCTCTTCTTCATTCAACAAGAATCTCGTTTTCAGTGCTCCTACTCTGCCAGGCATCGCTCTCGGCCCCAGACACCCTGCCAAAAACAAAACAGGCAAGACTTTGTCTCGATCGAGCTTAAATGCTGAGTGGTGCCATCCATTACCAGAGCCAGTAGCCAAATGAGGCCATTGCAACTAATGTAGTTACACTAAAAACGCAGTTCCTGGGCCTCACTCGATCCGTTTCTCATGCTCACTGGCCACCCATGGTTAATGGCAGCTGGCGTGGCCAGCACCGGGGAGTATGGAATGCCTGTTCCTGGAGGAATGGGGTAATGAATTCCCGAGCAGCCGTATGAAAGGGAGAGAGCAAGGGCGAGAGGGCCAGTGAGGAAGGTCTTCCCGACAGAGAGGACACTGGGGCTGAGAACACCAGGAAGGAGGAAGCAAATCATGTGACCCTGGGGGAGGGGGACCTGTTGGGAGACTGAGGGCACCGCCTGGGCGTGAGGCGTCCTGGGGCTTCCTAGACAGGCAGGTCCGTGCAGACAGAGCCATGTGAGTGCAGAGGACACGGGGTCAAGCAGGAAGGTTTGTGGGTCAGGACAGAGCCTGGAGGGAGCCCCGGGAGGACCCTGGATGGGACCTGCAGGAGCAACAGGAAGTCACCAGACTGCCCTGATAAGGACCGTGAGGAAACCTGACTGACATGTTTGGGTGAAGGGCGGACAGTGAGAGGGCTGAGAGAAGACAGAGACCAGGTGGAAGCTGCCCAGGGGCCCACGGGCGAGACGGGGAGGCAGGCGACTGTGTTGGGAGGGATTTATTGCAGCCCTTCCGGTCTCAGAGTGGTCTGGGGGACTAAGACGGGTAAGGGAGTCAGCAGGGGGAAGTAAAAGCCTTTCTGGGGCCAGTTCTGCCAGAACCATTTCCTGAGCTTGATCAGGAACAGAACCACTTTCTGTTGACCAGACCTTGGCCCGGTGCACACATAGTCATCGTGTTTCGTAAGTGAGGTTTGAAGAGAAACCTGTGTCTCCTCAGTAGTAGTTCGAAGAGAAACCTGTGTCTCCTCAGTAGTAGTTTGAAGAGAAACCTGTGTCTCCTCAGTAGTTGACCAGTTCAACAGAGGACTAACACACCCCGTCTCTGATGTCTACACAGCATTGAATATTCACAGATTAGGAAGGATCAAAAAAAAAATCATAGAGGGGCTGGAGAGGTAGTGCAGAGGGTAAGACACCCACCTAAAACATGGCCAACCTTATTCAACCCCCAGCACCACATACGGTTCCCCAAACCCTGATAGGCATAATCCCTGAGCACAGAGCCAAGAGCAAGATTTGAGCACTACTGGATATGTCCCAAACATTGATGGCCCCGTCCCCAAAACAGTAATGTCATAGACAAGATTGTGCATTAACATTGTAGAGCAGCGTTCTGATGGTTTTGGGAGATTAAATCCTATTAAAATAATTATTGATGTTATAATACAAACCCTACAGAAGAGAAAAATCCCAGGATCCGATGCATGTGGCCCTATGGCCCTATGTGGACTTTTTTTTTTCTTTTTGGATCACACACCATCGATGCTCAGGGGTTACTCCTGGCTCTGCACTCAGGAATTACTCCTGGCAGTGCTTGGGGGACCATATGGGATGCTGGGAATCGAACCTGGGTCGGTCACGTGCAAAGCAAACACCCTACCCAATGTGCTATTGCTCCATCCCTGTAGACAATATTTAAGATGATAAAATTTAACATGGGGATAAACATAGTATGGGAATAAACATGATGGAAATTTTTTTTTAAAAAAAGGGAGGGAAATCTGAGCGGAGTACTGGAAATCAGAGCCGTGGAACTCGACATGTTGATCATTTAACTTTGTGTTTGGTCTGTTACATAATCATATTAACATTAGCTGGAACTCAAAGGTCATTCCTGCATATTCATTTCTGATTTCACAAGAAACACGGGAGTGAGGATTATTCACAATTTACAGCTGAGGAAAAACAGTTGGATGAGGTTAGGACATTTGCCAACAAAGGCCTACAATTCAGCTTTGCTCCATTCCTGTTCCAAAACGTTTCCCACAGACCAAGACCCACCTTAGACAAACGCCTTCTGGCAAGAGCCTGGGGCTGTGATTGAGGGGCAGGGTACCTGGTGGCCCGCGTGAGGCCCTGGCTTGCTGGCCCTTCATGCCCCACACAGTGTCGAGAGGGAGCCCCCCCTACAAAAACCCAAATACTCACCAGCTAATAAAAATCTTAAATAGAAAAAATCAAAACATATTAAGTTTTATGGTCTATTTAATGTCTTCCTTAATCTCTGGACACTTACAATCACATGACATATTCTTCATAGTATACTAGAACAAAATTAATCCCAGGTTAATGGCATGAAAGCAGATTTTCAATTCAGTAATACATTTGAGGTTCAGTTTGTTTGGGGCTTTTTTTTTCCCTTTTTTTTTTTTTTTTTTGGAGGATGGGTCACACCCAGCCGTTCTCAAGGGACTATTCCTGATTCTGTGATCTGGAATGACCCTGGATCAGCCACATGCGAGGCAAATGCTCTCACCCTGGACTGTCTCTCCAGCCCAGACACTTGTTTTTAAATCAGTGCAAGGATATTACTTGCCAGGAGGGCAAATAGCCTTCTGAGGAAATATAAGTTGAAAACGAAACTAGAGGAGGAAAGAGTCCATTGGAAAGGCACGTGCTACCAGACACTTAGAAAGGTCTTAGTGATTGTTCAACTTGGCTGACATCCTTGAAATAATGCAGCTGACATTTCTGTTCATTTGGAATCCGCTTTTTATTTTAATTCAAGTTTATTGGGATCACCTTTTCCTTTTTTCCCACTGAAGTATCTTCTTTCAACATCCCAATCTCAATTTGGTCCACAAATCACAACTCCTTTATTGGAAGGAGGTTTCCATGGTGAAATGCAAATGACTTTTTCAATTCTTAGTAACTCCTTTAATATGTTTTTGATAAACAAACCTACTGCACATATTTGAAACAAAAAAAGAAATGGATCTTTCTTAGAGAAGGAGTTGAAAAGACTCTCTCAACGGAAATGTGTATAAATTGAAGTTGGTATTCTGTAGCCCCGCAAATGAGATTATTTGGTTAGTTGTTTGATTAATTAATTATTGGGGGAGCCACAGCTATATTTATCAGGGCTGTTCCTGGCCCTGTGCTCAGGAGTGACCCTTGGCAGTGCTTACAAGACGATATGTATTTTGTTTAGTGACAAAAATGACATGACAGAAACGACAATATATAATGCGGTATTATACGTGCTCTTGGAGAATGTTGTACATCTGAAACTCAGACGCTATAAGCTACTGTTGCCTTGATTTTTTTTTATGAATGTCATGAGGGACATAACTGAAATGCATAAAAGGCTCTTAAAAGGAAGGCACTGCAAAACCTCATTAGATCCACTTCAGAGCTCAGAATGGCATCTTCCAGGTCCTTAACCATACAATCAGTTAAGGCCTGAAAAATCTTCCACTTAACCTTAGGAGCAATGCACCAAGAGAGAGAAAAAAAAAGCCATAAAAACTTGATCAAGTTCTCCCAAAAATACAACCTCCTCCTCAGCTCAGTCCTGAAATAAAAATGTTCTGGAAGGAGTGAAGCACTCCACTCTTAAATGGGTTAGAAATTTGAGACACCAAAACAACCACCACAAATAGAAGCATCATGGACACAAGCAATGGGGCTACTCATTCTCAAGCCATTTCATCTGCCGCTGGGCCTTGCTCTCTCTGTCTTACCTTATGAAGGAACAAGGACAAGAAAAACATGGGGAGCACTTCAGAAAATTTGGCGAGCAAGGTTAGTATGATCACCTATTTTCTTTTTTTTTTCTTGCTTTTTGGGTCACACCCGGCAATGCACAGGGGTTACTCCTGGCTCTGCACTCAGGAATTACTCCTGACGGTGCTCAGGGGACCATATGGGATGCTGGGAATTGAACCCAGGTCGGCTGCGTGCAAGGCAAACGACCTACCTTCTGTGCTGTCGCTCCAGCCCTGATCACCTATTTTCTAAGTCTAAAAGATGACTTATGAGTTACTACTACTGGGCCAGGGGATGATATAGTGGGTATGGCGCTTGCCTTGCACATGGTCAATCCAGGTTCAATACCTTGCCTCCCATATGGTCCCCCAAGCACCTCCAGGAGTAATAATTCCTGAGGGTAGAGCTAAGAGGCCCAAAATGAAAACCAGAATGATAAAATAACAGAACTAGTCAGTGGTCAGGCGAGAGCGAGAATGAGACGGATACTATTTCATTGAGAATTATGGTAGTCGGAAAGCCACCATAGACCTTTTTCCTCCTTTACAATCGAAGAATAAGTCCTAAGGCTCATAACTTTAAAATTTAAAGTTTAAGGGCCATCTACGAATCAGCACTAAAACTCACACCAACTTTGTAAGCTCAACTTACTATTTTGCTCTCCTGGGTTGCCAAAGTTCACACTTACTTAAGTAAGGATTTTCAGGTGACTACAAAGCATGTTTGGGGGCCTGTGTTCCTAATTAAGTAAAAAGTCAGAACCAAGGCAGGAATATGCGAACGGCCAGATGTCACAGGCCTAACTTCAGAGATCTGATAAGTCAGATGCCGCTCCCCAAGCTACTCAGTTATCTCTATGAAATGGGTATAGTGAATTAGTTAAATATTAAAGAAGAATGCCAACCACAACCCTCATCTTCTCTTTTTTTTGGGGGGGAGGGAGGGAGCATTGGGTCACATCCAGCAGTGCTCAGGGCTTCCTCCTGACTCTATGCTTAAGAATCACTTTGGTGGGGCTGAGGGGACCATACAGGATACTGAGCATTGGACCCAAAGTGGCAGTGTGCAAAGCAATGCTTTACTGCTGTACTGTCTCTCCGCCCCCTCTTTTTTCCTTTCTATAGAAGGCAC
Source organism: Sorex araneus (assembly GCF_027595985.1). NCBI lineage: Eukaryota > Metazoa > Chordata > Mammalia > Eulipotyphla > Soricidae > Sorex > Sorex araneus. The sequence continues at coordinate 8,568,288 of NC_073304.1, forward strand.
AATCACCCGTGCTTTGGAGGGTTACCGGGGCTACACCCAGTGATATCTAATGGGAAAGGAGAGAGGCATGCAGTACTCAGAATCAAATTCAGGCCTATGATCCACTCTGAGCCCTCTCTCTGCTCCCAACCTTCTGCTCTGTTTTTCTCCGTCCAGCCCTTGGAGTCCTGTCCCAGCTCTTATATAATTCTCCTATTATTTATTTATTTATTTTAGATTTGGGGTCACACCCAGTGGTGCTCAGGGCTTACTCCTGGCTCTGTGCTCAAAGATCCCTCGTGGCAGGGCCCAGGGGACCATATTCGGTGCTGGGGAAGAAACCACCTCCCCATAACCTGCTATAAAAATTCTGATGCAATAAAAATACTGATGTCAGAGTTTAAGAGTTAAAACTTGAAAACCCAACACCAAACATGAGGGAACAAAGAAGAGAGCTCAAAGCCCAGTGCTCGCGTTTTGCATGCTGGAGGCTTGGGTTCAATCTCAGGTAGCACAGAATCTCCTACATCCAGAGCCAAGAGTAATCCTTGAATGCTGCTGATGGCATACACACACACACACACACACACACACACACACACACAAAGAAACAAACAAACATGGCTACATTCTAATGTACAGACTAGACTGCATGACTACATTCATCAATACAAGCTCTAAGACTGAATCATAAATCTGGACTGATCCGCAAAGAGAGGAGAGAGGCAAAGTAACACCAGCTAAACTAGACATTGTGCCAGCATTTGAACAATGTTCCAAAACAGCTGTGAGGATTCATCCGACTTTATAGATAAGTAACAAGAAGGTTAGGTCATTTGCCCATCACCACACCACATAGCTAGCTAGGAACAGAGTTGTGATGTGAATCTAGATCTATCTGATTCCTAATCCATCTTTTTTTTTTTCAGAGTATCAGTGAAACAAAGATGATTTCATAACCAAAAAAAAAAAAAGAGAAAGATCTTGATTATTAAAACCACCTCCTAATTTTTGATCCCTCTTTGTTCTGGAAAGTCTGAAAAATCCATTCTGGAGGAGGGAAGTCAAATCCCAAATCCTGCTTATAATAGTGCTCCACACGGGGGTTCCAGGCTTTGGCTTCTTTCAATGTTTTCATGAATTTTAACTCGCCTCATCATCACAGCTGCCCTGTAGGGAAGGCTGATGCTATCATGGCACTGGAAATGAGGTTTCAATTCCACGAGTGGTCCAACATCCCACTGTGGATTATGGACAGAACTGAAACTGGAAGCTATGGGTCATGACTATCGCCCCTCCCATCGGTCCCGGCTGCCTTCAGAGACAAACATAAGAACTTCTGCCCTTCAGGCAGCACCCTCTCTCCACCTCTCCTCCTAAGTGGGAAAAGGTACCCAATTTAACATTTAGTACAGACCATGCTGTGACATGTTCTCTTTCTGTAAGACCAAATCATAGGGTTACAACAATTCAGAGGCATAATTATTTCATAGTTTTGCCATAGTATGCTTGCAGAAAAGACTAAATTCACCTTGTGAGCACATGTATATAGCTAGGAATCCCATTATTACCTTGCATAGCTGTAGCTAGGTAACAGTAAAAGCAATTCCCCTTCATACAACACATAGGAAGAATCTAGCACCAACAAAGATGGAACTTACATATAGCCATTGGTAGAAAAGATGTGCTGAGATACTCAATTATATCCTTGTGCAGGAATGGAGGGAAGGTGGCTAACGTTGAGATCATCGTGTAGGGCAAAGTACTCAGAATATCATCATTGAGAAAGGGTAGCAAACACGTAGTTGTATAAAATATTGACTGTCCAAGATCTACAAAACAAAATTGATGAATCAGTCACTGCATATTTTGCCACTTAACAAAATGTGCTCATTTTATACTTCAAGGGTTCTTTTTTTCATTTTTTTAACATTATACTCTAGGTAACAGTAAGATTACAATAGTGTTAACATTTATGGTTTTGAAGGACACGTAACTGCATCTCACCGAAATGCCCGAGACCCTCCAACCACAGTCCTTATGTTACTTCTAATCCACCTCTTCTTGCCCCCCTCCCTCCCTTGGCCCCCTGATTTGGTCATCTCAGTTTTGTAATCCAAGGTCAAGGGTTTCCTCCTCATTCGATATCTAACCCCTTGTTTTGCTTCTCTCTATACCACCGATGAATGAGATCATCTGCTATTTGTCCTTACATTTTAAGATTCTCTGAACCGGTTTGAACTGTAAGCAACGACTGCTCCTTCCTATTAAGGATTCTGAAACATACTGCCTAGTATTGCGCTCTGCAGCTACAGAAACTGCTGGGTAATGACTGGTGAATGACTGCATTAAGCAGCGGCAATGTCTAATCAACGAGCTCTTCAACCCTCCACCAATCTTCCGTGATACTTGATATTCCTCTCTAGTCCAGGATGCCATAAATAAGAAAAAATAAAATAAAAATCACTTGGCCTGTAGTAATGAATCCTGAAATCCCTCCAGCGGTCTTACCTTCATTTCATTTTATACAAGGCAACTGTAGCCCAAAGATGTTAAATTACTTTCCCACCGGAAGTGGCAAAGCTATTTCTGCTCCCTCCACCACACCCCACTCTTCCCACATCTGGATTCTTGCACAGTGGATTTCCCAGCAGAAGGACAGATGCAGCAGGCACCAAAGAAAGCCAACTGCCAGTGGTCCATGCACGCCCCAGTTCATTTGTTGGCAAAGGTCAGTCACAAAAGAGCATGGTCCCCTCTGTCAACATGGGCAAATGGGGACAGGTACAATACCTACCTTACTTCATTAGGAGGACTGTTAGGAAGTTTAAGTGAGATAAAAGCGAAGTGCTTAACACAGCACATCATGTGTGCTCCACAAACATTAGCCTTTAATTTTAACATCAATGATTACTATTATGACCTGCACGGGGAGTGAGGATAGAGGACATTCAAAACACCATAACCGAGTAGATCTCTGACATGTGAACCAAATCCCATTACAGTGCACATATAGTTTTGGTATTTCTGAGTCTTCCTAAATGGAAGTTGTCGCTCCAGCTCTAACCACAGGGAAACACGGGCCCCTTTTTTAATCCACCATAAAAGAAATGCATGAGGCTTCTGAGCTCCACCGCAGACTTACCTTCTCAACACAGCTGTGGATTGCCTGATGTTATTTCTGAGAGTCATTAAAACTAATCTGGCATCTCAACAGGCACATCCACTGACCAGGCAGGGGATGTGGCCGCAATGCAGTCTGGGAAGTAGGAGACGGTCAACGGGGGCTCAGATGGAAAAGAGTGACCTCGAATTCAGAGATGTCTGAATAAGAGCTGAGACTGTGCATCTGCTGCAATTTAACCTAATTACACATGATCAGACCTTCAAGGGGCCCAGAGGAAGGCTTTTCATAAAAGGAACTAACGACTGGAGAGGGGAAGTGGTTGCCCAGGGTCACCGAAGAGTCTGCTGAAATGCACCCCAAAAGCAGCCTAAAGTTCTTCCAGGCACCTCGCAGCTGCCTGGGAACCCAGCCTGCAGCCCAGGGCAGCAGTTCTCAAACTGGTGTACAAAGAAGTACCCAGGGCGGAGTACTTTGATTCCCTGATGAGCCGAATTAGGGATGGACAAATAATACAGGATTAAAGTGCATGCTTTGCATGTGCCAGACCGCAATTTCATCTCCAGGACCACACGGTGTCCTAAATATTTCTGGGTGCAGCTGTGTAGGTCACTGAGTACCACTGGGACGGCCCCACACTATCGGGCCTGAGCAGCACTGCATTTTCAGGCGCTCACATCAAATAGTTGGCCCAGTTGGCCAGTAATTGCTGGGAGGAACCTCCAAATCTCCTGAGCACCATTTGGGAGACTCCCAATAAAATTAAGAAAATTAAAATTGGTTCATCGTGACCCATTTGGACTAGAGGGATGGTATAGTAGGTAGGGTGCACGCCTTGCAAGCAGTCAACCTGGGTTCAATCCCCAGCACCTCATAATGGTCCCCCAAGCACTGCCCGAATGCCAGGAGTGATCCCTGAGTGCAGAGCCAGGAGTTAGCCCTGAGCACTGCCAAGTGTAACAAAAAAAAAAAAAAAAAAAAAGAACCAACCCTTCCATGATTCTTATCCAGAAATCCCAGTGGAACCCGGAGTGCCATGTATAAATTCCCTGAATGACTCTGCTCTTTTCCCCATGCCTGGTGCAGAGACACATTCTGTATGTTTCCAAAACACTCGGGGATCATCTCGAGAGATTTTCCCTATCTTGTAAACTCTCAAATGCAGAACAAGAACATAGTAGCTTACTGATAACAGTAAAGAGGAAAATCACAATATAGCTGTTGAATATCAAAGCAAAACTCCTCCCCCCACACATACACAATGGTCATAATTTAGACATTAATTTACACATCAATGGCAATTAAACATTAGGCTGCAAGTTACCAAATTAAATGCTTTTGTCACCAGGCTGTAAAGACAAAGGACTACTGCAGAAACACAGTGGCCTGCCCCAGGTCCCAGGGCCAGGAAGGGTGACAGTGGCTTCAGGACTGGCAGTCACAAAGACACTGACAAGTTTACCAGGCTAAGCTCTGACATCTCACTTAAAACTTAAAAGAACTTAAAAGAGGAACCCCCTTTAAGTTCCGAGCTGGGAGCAGGCCCCGACAATAGAGACCAGGCTTCAGAGAGCCCCAGGATTAGACCCCGAGCCAATTGACAAATTTCAACATTTTTATGTAACTACTACAACACAATTTTAAATACAATGAAAACAAATTCAATAATCAACATGTCACCATTTTAATAAGCATAGATCTTTTTAAAAACTTAATTAGAAACATATCTTATCAAGTAAATCCATAAGCATTTCCTGAGGAGAGCAACTATAACTCAAAAGCAAAGTTATGCCCCCAATTATGCCCCCCACCCACCCATTTCCCCAACTATTAATTTTTCTTTACAATGCGATCTCAATGGCACGGATACTTTAAAAATTAAGACACTTAAACTTTTTTTTTCTTTTTGGGTCACACCTATCGATGATCAGGGATTACTCCTGACTCTGTACTCAGGAATTACTACTTCTGGCGGTGCTCAGGAGAACATATGGGATGCTGGGAATCAAACCCGGGTGGGCCGCGTGCAAGGCAAACGCCCTATCCGCTGTGCTATTGCTCCAGCCCCCAAGACATCTAAACTTTTAAGAGTGCATTTTCTAAGCAAAAGCATTTAACTCTTCTTAATGTATGTTTTTCCATTTCATTCTTCTAAATATAATTTGGAAGAGGTATGCAACCAATACAGGCTGTGTTTCTTCTCCTTTTCAGAAGAACTTGGTAAGCAAGCAAGGTAAAGAAATTGAATGAAAGCATATCAGAAAGGGGAAGAAGTGAAGAAAAGAATGTTCTTCAGGGGCTGGAGCAATAGCACAGCAGGTTTGCCTTGCACATGGCCAACCCGGGTTCAAATCCCAGTATCCCATATGGTCCCCTGAGCACTGCCAGGAGTGATTCCTGAGTGCAGAGCCAGGAGTAACCCCTGTGCATTACCAGGTGTGACCCAAAAAGAAAAAAAAATGTTCTTCAGCTTTCAATCTGCAACAGAGATATCTACAGCACCACTATATATCACATCACCAACATATTATAAAAACTATTGATCAGTTATATTTGGAAGAGTTCTTGGAGATTTCTTTTTATCTAATCTCTTGGTTAGCTGAAAATGAGCCTCAGAGAAATTCTATGACCCCCAAAAGTCACATATTTAGTTAGTAGATTCAACAACTACTCTGAAATCTCCAACTCTGACATTGGGAAGAGGGGGACAAGTTTTAAAATCTCATTTCCCAAATTATCATTTCAAATAGACTTTCCATGACAGGCTGACCAGGGAGTCCACCCATGGTCATTTAGCCTGTTAGCAGTCTTCTGCCTTTCTCCAGCCCATTATACCTCAACACAGGCCCCATTGGATAATATCCCCTTGGATGCACGTCAGCAAAAATAAGTCACAGGAAGGCAAACACCATAATTAACTTTGAGTGTAAGAAAGGGTCTATCCACACAAAGACCTTTCAAGCAATTTATTCCAACAACAGCAAGTCTCTGGCCCCCACCAAAGTGCAAAGAGTTCAACGTAGTGCTCACCGTGTTGGCCATGCTGTAGTAAAGGAACTAGATCCAGGAGAGTCACCAAAGTCACGTAGAGGCCTTGATAGTCCAAAGAAGGGTAGTCTGACAAGTGAGCATCACGACTTTGCAGGCCACGTTCAGAGGGAGCATCTCGCAGGACGCTGTAAAGGAGGGAGCGAGTAACAGTAGGGTTGATGGAACTGACCTGCGGTCTTAGAGATGGGGTGAGTGGGAATGGCACAGGAAAAAGACACATGGTCATGGGCACTGTCAAATTGGAGGCATCTTGGCTTTCCTTCTTCCCTGTGCGGGACAAAATGCTGTTGGGGGGACAAAGAAAAAAAAGAGACAACAAAGACACAAAGAACAGCACATTACATTGAAATGACACTCTAAAACAAATAATAGAACACCAGATACACCCCACATAAGATGCAATGGCCACACCAGCGGAGTCCGAGACTCAAGGCGGGGGCGCGGAGCGTCGCACCCACGGAGACCAATAACAGCAGGTTGATTTTGCGGAAGTTGCATTGCATCTCATGTGTTATCTGGCTCGTAAGGAGCAAAAATATAAAAATGCATGTTTCAGTGCCACACCCATGTTTTACAGTTTGTCAATTTGGTGAAGGAGGTTTCCTGCAAGGGAAAAACAACAGCTTCGTCTCAGGAGGAAGGGCTTCTCTTCCTAATCATAAGGAGCGTTCAAAGCAGCGGGGTTTTTCAGTAAGACTGTACTCATGGGGCAGATGGAAACCTGCAAAATATAGGCATGGCACTTGCAGAAACATGTTTTAGCAAAGAATAAACATGTGTGTTTATTAAGAAAGTCTTAAAAATCACATGTTTATTGCATCAAAATAATGTCTATATGTATTTTATGATACTGTTTCATGACATTCTGTCAGTATCATTTGAGATAATGAAGTTTAAACAGGCATATGAATTTAGAAATAATACATATTTCTAAAATGTTAGAGCTAATCTACATTGGAAAAGCTATAAAATAATATATAGTCGATGGTCCGTAGCATATGTTTGTGAACTAATGATAATGGTTATTTATGTGTGTTATTTTAATTTGGCATGTTAGGGAGGAAACATTTTATCTTATGAATACAAACAGTGTCTTATTACCTTAAACTCTAAAGACTAAGCAAGCAGTATCTCATATAGCTGTACAACATACAATAGACCTCAATGTTACTGCTGCTACTTACGTTATTATTCAACAAAACTCACTACAAACTAAAGGAAAGATAATTTTAGAAAGTTAAAAAAAGTTTAATGGGAATAAAAAGAAATTCTAAAAATAAATTGGCGCTCTTTTAGTCTATTTTTAAAATAAAAACCTTTTAGTAAAGGTAAATAAAAATCTTTTAATAAGGCAGAAAAGTTGCTAATTTAAAAATAGAAGTGACTGCTTAGTCAAATGTTTAGGGTTTTTTAATTAGGTTATACTATTTATCATTAAAGACATAGCTATACGTTAGAATGATAATATCTGCTGTACTTAAAAAGTGATTTTATATAGTATACTTCTATGCTAATCAAAACAGGTAACAATTTATAAATGTTTCATACATAAAAATTATCTTGTTTCCATTATTGTATGTGCATAAAACATTTCTAAGTTCTTAGTTATAATATTACAATTTACAGTTTATAGAGGTGTGAAAAATTGGTTAGTGTCATTCATGCTATGTCAAATTTACATTTATTTCTATTAACTCAGTGCAAAGTATGTTATAATGTAAGGAAAAATGACTACATGCTTTTTATTTTCCATGTGCCTAATTTACCTCGATTTCCTTTGTCTTCTGTTACCCAATGTCCGGGGAAAAACAATTAATAATAATAAAAATAATTTCAGAATAATTGTGTTATAGTTCTTAGCAATATATAACTTAAGATTTGATGTGACTTTATTTTTACTTTTAAAGGGACTTAATTGATCTTTTTTGTGTGTGGTGTATTTAAATTGGTAAGTTTATACTTAACAATGGGATAATATCAACATTCCAGTTACCCCTATATGCCTTTAATTATTATAAATTCCATTATATTTTCCATCAGACTTTATCCTTTCCTCATAGAATTCAATTACTTCTAAAATCACCATCTTTTGATGTTATTCCCTTGATAAGCCCAGTCACCAAAAATCTGTTTTAATCCTACAGCACGTTATCCCACTGAATATTTCTCTAGAAATACAATGACTATAAATTATACATACTATTTCCCAAATTTCAATCCTAAATGAGTCCACTACCAGCAACTTTTCCAAATTACAAGAAGTATATATTATAAAACTGGTATCAGAACAACATTTTACTTTAGAGAATAAAAGTAGCTAACGATCATATATTAATGCCAGCCTTTAAATTAGGTATAGTGCTCTTATCAAAGCTTTCCTTGGTGGGGGAAATACAGCTCATGACTTTTTTCAAATATCCATTAGTATATCTCCAAAGCGTGATATAAGTTGTAAATACTAGGCAAATCAACTTCAGAAATTCCACTAGGATATTTTTCCCTTCCTGTCTATGTTGGTTTCCCAAATGACAGCAACAATAATTTCATCCATGCAGGGAGGGAAGAATATCAGTATTTGAAGCAGTGAAACTCCTTTTTCACTGCCTTGAAATTGAATCATTGGGTGAGATTGAGGGGGGGAAAAAATGGCTGAAGATGAGTTATCCATGAAACCAGTTTTAAATTACCATTCATGTTTGAATGTAAGGAAATGTTTTCATTTGTGGAAAAACTAAAGAAGGGCTCATGAATAAATGTATAATGCATTGTGATTTTATGATGTTTTGTGAAATTTATTCAGAAAAAAAAAACAACTTATTTCCCCAACCAAACTGTCTCACTTGGGAATGATAAAACCATCTTCCCCATCTGAAATTCTTTCTCATCTACATGCCCAACCAAAGGGAGTATTAAGAACACTCTGCTCAGAAGATTTTGACCCAGTAGCCAACTTTTCACCTCTCCATCTCCTTCATGAGATCCTCTTTCTCAAGCAATGACTTCCAACACTACAGGAAGTGAGAAAAGGCCTCTGTGGGTGGAGGAAGAGCTGAGAAGTTGCCCTGTGGTGTAAATAGCACAGAAAATTAATATATCAAATGGAGCTTCATTACTATTGAAAATTTTGACATTTGAGGTGAAGTTAAAGACTAAATAAAATTGCCTTGGTTCTCTATACTCTAAAGCTACCTGTAGGTTTCAAATCAATAATTGAATGGCCTATTCACTCTTTCTAAGCAGGCAGAAATTAGAAGTCAATTAAGGTGATTGGGTTGATCCCACTTAAGAACACATTCAACATTTTCTAAAGAGTCAGCCACAGTAGCTTTCCCCAAACATAATGACTTTTTACAGTCTTTTATGTGCGAGCAGCTTGAACAGTACCAGAAGAGAGATGGAGGAGGGGAAGGATTTCCAAAAGAATGTCTGGCATAGGAAGACTTGAAACCTTTCAACGTTCTGCCAAGCAAAAAAGCAAAAGTCCTATAGGAGATCCCAGATGTGTGGAGATACAGCCGCAGGATGGTTCTAGCAAAACAAGCAGATTCCTGGGTGGATACATATGGAGATTAAACTACACGTGAAAGATAAAGGGGCTAAGGCAGCGCTGTGACAGGCTCAACAAGGAGCCAGGCCAAAGTTTTGGTTTCCTAGGCTTAAATTATGGTTTCCCTGAGTTCATGGTTTCCCAAAGAGATGTGACCAGCCAGGACAACCAAACAGAAACGACCCGGACAGTCCCAGGCAACCACCTTAGCCAGCCTCCAGTCAATCAGAAGTTACCAAGTAGCTGGAAAGCCTCCTAGACCGTTGCCAAAGACAACCCCCCCCCGTACTCCCCCCCCCCCCGGTTATGTAATGCTGGAAGATTAAAAACCCTGCACACCCGTGGCAAGGGGCCGCTTGCTCCAAGGAAGATGCCACTCTGTCGGTGAGCCAGAGCGGGGCCCCAGCTTGAGCTAGCCAATAAAGATCCTTTGCTTGTTGCATCTCAACTTGTCTTCCCCTGATTCCTCTGGGGAGATTTTGGCCGGTTTAACACATAATCCTCTAATGCTAAAAGCAAAGCAAAACCTAAATTCGGAAGTTGGGTGTAGGCAAGCTAGGTCTCTGACATGCTTACTTCCCACCTAAATTAAATGGGTACAACATAGCATGGAGATGAATCTTTGCATAGTCCTAAATCCCTGCTGTGGGACTTAAGTGGATGATCTCCAAGAGTTCCGGAGACAGATTCAAGGCAATTCAACTCAGCCAACATTCACTCACACCCAGCTATAGATCAAACTCCACTCAGCGTGCAAGGTGGAGCCAGCTGAGCGAAGGACACTGGGCTTGCTTTCCACTAACGTACTGGAATATATAATTCCTACTAGGAAGCTACAGTTATGAGCTAAGTGGCCCTATGTGGACTCTGTTCGTTGCTGAGATGGTCAGTTGTGGTCTGATAAAACCTTGCCCCTACCATGCAGGAAACGCCTCCCCGAATCCTGGCCTTTACAAACAAGTCCCAGACGCACTGCCCAAAGAGTGCTGTGAGCATGCGCAAATCCCATTGCTTCCCCTAACAAGCACTCCAGACCCAAAGGAAGAGACGGGAATGTCAATTTAAACATTTAAAACCAAATCATAATTTCTTAACTTCCTTGAAAGTAGCCAATGGGGGAAGAAAGAAAGAAGAAGAAAAAAAAAAAGAAGAAACCAGAGAATTAGTCTGTGAGATTTTATCTCTAAATTTTGTTCCTTTTTAAGACCCAGAATTCTGAAAGTGAAAAGTGCTTTTCGAGATTTAAACAAAATAATAAAATAAAGAGTATATTCAGTGCTAAAAGAATCATTTTGTGTGTAAGTAAAAGCCTACTGTCCATAGTCTTGGACCACCAAATACCAAACAATTAGAACTTTTATCAGCATAAATTAAAGAACTAGGGTTGTCCTGGAAGAATGTACCAACAGTGAGAGTGATCAAAACTTGGACCACCATATAGGACAGTAGCTGTAAATTCTGCATTTCCAGTTATCCAAAGAGCTCACAGACTAAAAACAACAGCAACAAAGACACTGAGGTAGGCAAAAAAAAAAAAGAAAGAAATGTGCTGGACTTAGCCCAACAGTTGATCCTTCAAGGCCTGAGGTCTAATCTGTGGCCTTTCTCATTGTTCTTTCTCTCTGTGTTTGTGTCCTGCAGGCGGTCAAGTTCAATAGACCTGGAACACTGTCTACCTCACCTCAGATACAGCTGAGATACAGATGCAGCTCAGATGCAGCTCCGCTGAGCTTCCGAAAGATGTCTTATTTTCCTCAAGCACTTCTCTTCTTCCTTTAATCTCGAAGAGAACCAGAGCTCCACTATGAACTCAGAATGAATGGTGGCACTCCCAAAGGTCAAAGCAGGCTTTTCCTAAGAGAAGTGCCCCCATACTGTGATAACAGGAAGTAGAGAATGATTGCTGACAGAGTGCTGTGGGTTACCACAAGCAGAGCCAACTCCTGGTTGCATCCAACACGCGTAGACACGAAACTCCAGACACCAATTATTTAACCACCCTGTGTTTCATTTCATTGTGAAATAGAGTCAGTAGTAAACTTCTTCCATGAATCAAAAGGGATTAAATATGATGCCTTTAAGTGCTTGGAACAATGCTTGATATCTATAATCATGACTAATATTTACAATACTGCATTAGTATGACCACAGGGCGTAGCTATGGGTGCTACCTCCTTTCGAAAATGACTGGGCTCCCTTGAACAGAATCTCCCCCAACAGTCACTCAGTCCATGGTGACACAACTTTCATTAGTATGTGACCACTCTTGATTGTGTTCTAGTGATCCCCAGGCCTCCAGTAAAATGAAATCTTCCCATCTGGCAAGCATGATTTCAGTATCCCCAATTTCTCAACTTTGGGGATGATGACTAAGATCAGAGCAGCAAGCTCTGAAGTGCCAACTAAGGAGGTCACAGTTTCTTTGCAAATAGAATTCAGAGCTGGCTTCCTCCTGAAACATCTCTCTCACTTTGACGACTTTCAGAATTTGTGATAAAGGAAAGTGTTTCCCATTGAGAAACCTGACTTCAAAGACAAAAAAAGGAGAATTCAAAGAGAACAGAATCAGATGACCTGTATAAGTTTATCTGACTGTTACTGTGAAAAGGAGCCAATTATTCCACCACCATTTGAAGCGAAAAATCCGGTAACAAGGTAAAAAAAAAAAAACAGGCAAGTACGAACTCCATGAACCCGAGAAGAGCCCTTTAACATAGAACGAGGGCACAACATGGGGCATTCCGGGATCTAGAGAAGAAAAGACACTTGCAAGGCCAAGATCATGGAACTCGGGGACCACAGAAGACAAGAACACAGGGCGTTTCTGCACCAAAGTGTTGAGTCAGCCACCTGCATCGGAAGAGACTGCAGGGGCTCCCCTACCCCTCCCGGCCCCCCCAGACACCATATTTGTTCTGATTCAGTGACTTTCCTTCATTCTTCCCTGACCAGTATTTTACTGTTAGACCAAAAGAAAACATTCGCTGAAAGAAACAGTATGTTTCCCAGATCAGACCTGGAGGGAGACAGAGAATCACAGTAAAGAGAGAAATCAAGCCTTCAAATTGAATAGAGATTGAAGTGTTCCTCTCACTTCTGGATGTTATTTCCCAAACAATTGAATCTACTTGAAAGGCTCACTTTTTTCTGCCTTTTTTTTTTTTTCTAAAATGAACTGTGGAACAGCTAGGTCTCTCCTTCTTTCTTTCTCCCTTTTAGTGAAGGCAAACAGTGTTTGGTTTTGTTTTCTTGCAGAATTTCCTTAACAAGGGTAAAGCCAAGTTGAACACTTGGTGCGTTGTGCAGATTGAAAACTCACGCTACTACCCTACATTCTACTTTAGGAAATAGGTGAGGTGAGCGATCCGCCAGAACTGTTATCTAATTCTGATTTCTTTAAGGCACCAAATATTTCCTTGTCTTAATTTTGAGCAACTTTAAGTTTTCCTTTTAATTCCACCGTTAATGTCCTCCATAGAACATTTAGCACTACACAAATCTCTTGGAAAGGTGTTCAGCTGAGGGAGGCCGACTTGAACCAAGCAACTCCTTTTTTTCCTCTCTGCAATTAGACCTGGGATCTGATCTGCTATATACACCCAGAGAACTTGAGTCTAGATACTTCTGGCAGAGCATGAGAAAGCTTATGACCCTTCAAACCTTTAGTTCAATAAAAATTTTAGACCCCCATAAATTCAGCAATACTACCTAATAATGCTTTCAAAATAGAGGCTATTTTAAAGCTTACCTTAGCAAGGTCTGAGAAAAGTACTTCAAGGTGTTTGCAATATCTGTTCCTGAAGGTACAGGATAAATATTGTGGAGTGCCCGGTTATGATATTCCTGTAAGTACCGGATCTTGGAAGCAACTAGATAAAAGCAAAAAAAAAAAAAAAAGAAGAAGAAGAAGAAGAAGAGGAATCATCTTGTAATATATATTAGGTATATCATTATTTTTAAATAAGAAACAGATATTTCATCAGTATTTTAAGGAAATCCTGTAAATTTTTACTGGAATTCATGAGAAAATTGCAAAAGACCTTTCATATGTGTATATATATCAAATATTCCACATTCAAAATTATTTTTAGTTATTACATTGCAAATTCTATCCACATATTAGCTATTACTCTTTCACTAAGAAAGGTAGGGTCCAAATCATTTTCTAATCACCCCAAGTTAGCAAAATAACAGTAGGATGTAAATCTCTCCTACCAGAGAATTATATTTGATGTTGCTTAGCTAAAACTGGGGAGAAAATTCAAAGGTCTTCCAACAACACTCAAAGTCCTAAATATTTTAAGTCCATAGTGCCAAGGTATCAATCAAAACCAGATTTCTAAGTGAATAAATGTTTACTAAAGGTCATTTAGAAACTATCTGAACTATGAAAAAATGTCAAGTTACTTTGTGAGTATTAAGTAACCATACAGTGATTTGGGAGGTGAAAAAAAACATGGAAAATGAATGTCACATTTGTCTTCCAAGGACTTTCATAAATCTGGAGACTTGCTAAAAGCTTCCTGAACGTGGCTGCCCAGATCTTCTCAAGATTCAGAAAGGACGAAACAGGCTCTTGGTCCCTCCTTGACCTACCTGCAGTCAGCAGCATGTCCACATTCCTGACCTGACCTTTGACCTGGCAGCCAAGACTGGCTGCGGTCTAGTCAAATCCCAAGGAGCCATGACAGTCAGCGTCTCCCAGTCTTCTCTTCACAAAGCTCCCAGCACTGTTCATGTGTCCGCTCTTTAAGGCTATCCAGGGAGCCCTCAGTGGAGCAGGCTCACTGCTAGCAGGGCACAGAAGACGTATCAAGTCCTGGAGAAATAAAGCGGGGCTGTTCCCAACAGCCCCTGGGAAGTGCTCCTGGGTGCCCATTAACCACAGAAATGCTGGTTGACATCACACTAAGACGGGCAAACGCTGATAGGTATTGGGACGTGGAATCACAGAATGACGAAGAGACCTTCTGCCGGCACCATGTCATCTTGCAGAAGGGAAAGGGGGCACAGTCGCAGTTCACGGCAGAGCTGAATCAGACCCTCTAAATCCCGACTCCCATCCTGTGCTCTGTTCACCAGGACATACTCTAGAACACAATTCCAAGTGAAGTCAATATGCAGACAGGAGGTGTTCGGTGCAGGACATCCAAGCAATTTTCAGCTGTTAATAGGTTAGACACAGAGTCTAGATCGTACATAGCCCACAGGCCACCAGCTTTTCCGTAACAGGATTAACATTTCCTGTCAAAAATAAGTCTATGTTCATACCGTGAGCTTGCCTAGCTTATCACCTCTGAAGAAAGCAACAAGTTGATATTCAATTGTCTCAATCGACCCTGTTAAGCATCTGGTTGTAAAGCGCTTCTTATAAAAAGGTTTTTTTCTTAAAAAAAAAAAAAGTCACATTCAAAGAAATGTGTCAATTACATAATCTACAAAATTCATTTTCTTCTCAGTGTTTTTGATCTTCTCTTGGTCATCTTTTTTTAATTGCATTTGAGGGAGCCCCTTTATTAATACATAGTTCCAATTTCCAAATATTTGAAATATGTGCAGCGCCAGCAGAAGTTTTGCACTCCACCATCCCCGTCATGCTTCATTACTGTGACTTTTCTCAAGCCTTAATATTCAGCAGATGTTGCAGATACTGAGCAGACATTGAAATCCTATAGAGCATTTCAGGAATACCATTAAGCATGCTCCCACTTAACACGGGTGTCCATAGAGCAGATCTGTGCACAGTAAACTCAGGTGAGGAGAAAAGTCATAGATCTTCCAAACTGATGCTTGCTCATAATTCAAGAGTCACAAAACTGTTACAAAAACAACTGCAAGCATTCAAAAAGGTCTAAGATGAATAAATGTTCTTTATAAAGTTTCTTTCATTAAAATGCAGCAATGGGGAAGCCGGAGAGATAGAACAGCAGAGAAGGCACTTGCATTCCTTGCATGAGGCCAACCCAGGTTCAATCCCTGGCATCTCATTGGTTCCCCAAGCCCACCAGAAGTGATCTTTGAGCACAGACCCATGAGTCAGCCCTGAGCAACCCGGGTGTGGTCCCCAAAATAAATGCTAAAAAATAAATTGAATTAAATGCAGCAGTAGCTCTCCTTTTAGTGAGCATCCAAACATGCAAGGAAAACCAGAGACAGCGATCATTCTCTTCTGTAGATCTCTTAATATTTTATAAACGTCACATTGCATTGTCTTCGTTTACTTACCTGTTTATTTTTCTATACCAGGTTGTAAATTTCTTGAAGGCAGAAACTGTATCTTACTCATGTCTCTATCCCAAGCCTAACACACTCCCTGGCAGTTGTAGGCACTGGATATATTTGCAGGATAAATGAACAAATGCATTATTACTTTTAAAACAGCATTTGGAATTCTCTGCAGGTAGACAAGGCTATTTCCCACACTACGTAGTTGACTCTTTGCCCTTAATGAAAGACATCTAGTAGAAACTCAATAATCGATAAATAAAAATTTTTTGAAAAAGGAAGAGAGAAGGGGTTGGGGAGAAAAGGAGAACAAAAATAGCAGTGAGTAAGCACAAAAGACAATTTCTAGAAGCAGCTAGAAAAAGTTCAAGCTCGTTTGTGCATTGGTAAAAGCAGCCAAGTCTTCAGAGGCATACATTTCTTTAAATGTTTCATGTTTTTAACTATCTGAGAACAGGGAGAGGTCCCTCAAGATACAGCAATCTCTTTCTTTCTTTCTTTTTGTGCTGAGGATATGAATAAAATTTGTTTACATTTCAGCCGTGCACATGGGCTGAGGTAAAGAAGCCCTGCGGCCTTGCCGAGCAGTGTTCTTGCTCTTCACTCCACCCACATCCCTGAATATTGATGCAGAAAGACTCACATCGGGGCCAAGAGGCAATTCAGGGAATATAGGAATAAAGCCTCTGGCCTGGGGCTGGAGCGATAGCACAGCGGGTAGGGCGTTTGCCTTGCACACAGCCGACCCGGGTTCGAATCCCAGCATCCCATATGGTCCCCTGAGCACCGCCAGGGGTGATTCCTGAGTGCATGAGCCAGGAGTGACCCCTGTGCATCGCTGGGTGTGACCCAAAAAGGAAAAAATAATAATAATAATAATAAATAAAGCCTCTGGCCTGGTACGTGGCTGACCCCAGTTCGATCCCAGCACCACATATGGTTCTGAGCACAGCCAGGAATGATGCCTGAGCCCAGAGTCAGGAATAGCCCCTGAGGACTGCCGGTCTGACCCAAAACCCAGATCACTGGCTGGATGGAAATATATCGTCAGCTGGCCCCACAGCTACATTTTTCTAGCAAAGCGCCTTCTCCCCTCTTCTATTTCATCCCACCCCATTCTCCAAAACTTCTCCCAGGCCCAACTTCTTTCCTTAACCTTGACCCTAATGTCCAACACTAGTGTCCAGCACCTAGATTCACACAAGCAAGCCCTAATCTCAAACAATGGCAGAACAGGGGAATAATGAGTAATGAATGCTGACAAGGAATGCTCTTGACTTTGGATGACAAAACTGAAGTTACCAAGATTGGGAAATGAAATCTAGGATGAAGAAACGGACTAGAGTGAACATCAGGACAGAGATGTCGATAGCTGAGTGCCAGGCTCTCTGCTGGCAGTAGGGCTCGGGAACTGTAACATCAAGACAATAAACAAGAACACGACTGTTAAAGGACCCAGAAAAGGGAAGGGCATTTGCTAAAGCCTTCAAGGAAGTGATTAAGTTAACAAGGGGCCCCTGGGGGCCTTGCAGGTGCCCATAGAAGAAGAGGTGTTTAGGACACAGGAGGGACGCGAGGGAAGGGTATGAGCAGAGGGAAGGCCATGCGAGGACACGGGAGAGCGGCCATCTGCAAGCCGAGGAGACGGGCCTCAGGAGAAGTCAAACCTGCCAACACTTTGATCTCAGACTTCTCGCCTCCAAGACAGCCAACGCTCGTTTCTGTCGTGTCAGCCACTCACTGGGGAGCTGACAATGGCCGCTCCATCATGGCAGAAATCAGTCAGCCTGTGAGAGCCTGCCAGAGAGTGTGGGGCTCTGACACCCGACAGCTCAGGGTTAAGACCTTGGCTCTCTCTCCACTCCATCCCACTTTGCTCCTCTCTACAAAGGGGCTTAATCATACTAACACCGAGGGGTTACGTATCACCAGCCTTGCCCAGAGCTTAGCACACAGTTGGCAGATGGTTCATTATCCAACGCCTCTTGGTATCTCTCTCCTCCTTTTGCATGGTAAAGGTCAGTCCTAACACTGCCTCCGTCCCTATAGCAGCCCCTCCCCCAGAAAATCATTTCCAAGGCATTTGAATAAACTCTAAAAACTCCTTGCCCAGCTGAGACAGAGAAGGGAACACCAAGTAGAGGATGTTGGGGAGGACCCATTAGGTTGAAAGATTCTATCTGAGGGTAGACCATACGAACATGAAGGCCACTCGATACCTCTATTGCAAACTACAACATCCAACAGGAGAGGGAACAAAAGGGAATGCCCTGCCGCAGAGGCAGGGTGGGGTGGTGGGGGATCAGGTGGGGGTGTTGAGAGGGATACAGGGATCATTGGTGGAGGAGAATGGGCACTGGTGGAGGGATGGGTAAACAATCACTGTATGACTAAAATGCAAACGCGAAAGCTCATACGTTTGTAACTGTACCTCACAGTGATTCACTAATAAAAAAAAATAAAACAAACAAACAAAAAAACTCCTTGCCCAAAGGAAACAAAAGGCCTCCTGATATTATTTCCCCTCTGTTCAGTCTTGTCTCCACCTGTACCATTGCTCTGAATCTGCCCTTTTCCACCATCAGGAGCCTCCAGGGAAGGGAAGTGCCCTTCCCCCAGCCACAAGGGCACTTCCCATCATCATCCACTCCATAGTGCAGCCGCTCCCGAGAGTCCTACCTCTATCATGGGCGCCCCCTGCCTCCCACCCACCCTGATGCCACCTTCTCCTAGTCCCAAAACATGACCCTCTTAGCATGCTCTGTCCGGTGCCATGATGGTTGCATGATGGAATTCCTCTGGGAATTCCTCTCTGTTCCCTCAGTCTTTCTCCACAGGCACCCCAGGGGGCCCTCTGAAGTCACAGACCAGCTCCGTGCCATTCCTCCATTTGTGACTCGTAGGGATACGGAAAACCAACCTCATCCCGCCTGATCTCTAAGTTCATCCCTCTCCCCAAAGAAGCCTCCATTACCATCCATCTAGTAGACCGAGTCCCTCAAGCCGAGCATCTTGAAAAATCATCCCTGACAGCTCCTCTTCTCTTTCCCTCATGGCCTTCATCCAATCTGTCCCCCACAGCTCGCCAGAGCCCCCACCAAATAAACCTCAGCACTCTCCTCAGGCCACTGCTGCCACCGTTCCTGAGCCCCTCAGGGGGCCCTGAAAATCCTCCTCACTCATCTTCCAGATTCTCACTTGCCTCTCTCGCCTGCACTTTCTCCTCAGAGCAGCTAAGGAGATTTTTTTTCCCCCGTTTTAAATAGAAACGACTTCATGCAACTGCTTCAGTGGCAGCCCATCACCCTCAGAGTAAAAACCCAGATCCTTCACAGAGTACCCGCCAGGCCCTTGCCAGCCTCCAACCTCCAGTTGTACCCCAAAAGTAGACACACTGGCTCTTCTGGCCCACTTTTCCAAACACAGAAAGCTATTTTTCGCCTGAAAACCTTCATCGGTGCTGACCCTCTTTCTAGAATGCTTCTCTCTCCACACTTTGTCTGGCCAACTCCCACTCACATTTTAAATGTCATGGCTGACAGTCCTGTCTCAACCGATTCCCTCACTTCCACCCCCATTTTCCTCTGTCAGAACATCTTATTATATTTTTTTTACAATCGTTAGCATAATCTCTTCCTGATATGCTGATGCCGGTGATGACTGCTCTCAACTCTCCAAGGTGAACAGCAGGCTCCCAGAACTAGACCCCCGAGTGCACCACTGCATGTACTCAAGGACCAGGGGGTGCTGGATTTGTACAGTCCTGATACGGAGGGAAACGAAAGAGGGAGAGACAAGACAATTTTCCAAACTTGGCTTCTTTATGAAAACAGCCAAGAACATCAACTGTTAAAGCCGTGATGAAAATGAAGCACACACAGGAGGGGGTGGAAGACAGGGATGATTTTTATCCAGGCAGACATGAGTCTAATCTCTGCTTTCTGCTCCTTCTCTGCCTTCTCTCTGATGATCCCAGCATTTCTTAGAAGAGAGAAAGGGCCACAAAAGGGAAACTCTGTCATGGACGTCATAAATATAGAAACACTTGGACAAAATTGGAACCATATAACACATTTGAAATCTCTTTCACTCTTAATCATTAGCCTATGTCACATATTTTTAATCTAAACATTAGTTAACTTTTAAGCATTAGCCTTTGTTGAGTATTTTTAATAGTGGCTCAATTCATATTTTTTAGATATTTAATG